>NC_136264.1:57225497-57657997 GCF_964187855.1 Myxine glutinosa | reverse complement strand
CTGAGTGCGACAGTCTTAAAACATAAATAAATATGTCCCGCTACTCCATTGCACCCTACCTAACAGACTCACGCCCACAGCTAACCGAATTGCGGAATGGTCTTCAAACTACACACTGACGGTGGGGAGCATTATTTACAATGACGTTACTTTATTTACAATACGCAACCCAGGACCTGTGATTGTTCTTTCTGGGGGGGAGACAGTCTGCTCTGCATCAATGCACCATGAAAGCACCCAAAACGCACCAATACACCCTCAAGCACCAATCGGTGCACAGTCATCATTGTTCATGAATAAAAATAAATCAACAACCCCTAACCCTGCAGGTGGTCTCTTGCTCTTCGGCTCCCTCTGCTGGCTATTATTATTTCTTCCAGTTGTTGTCTTTTTCCTTTGCTGGCGGCCTATTTGCAATAAAAAATGCACCCAATGTGTCCATGTTTTTATTTATGGCCTACAGGGGCCGACTATGTATGGTTCACCTGTGGGGCATCGGTGCCCTGTGGCCAAGGTCCGCCAGCAAGATTTCGGGCCTTCATGGCCGGTTCCAGCAGAGGGGCCATGCCCCAACCCATGGGGTCCATAAGTGGTGCTCGGCCACAGACATGTGGTCCATAATGTGGTGCATCGATGCAGACAGCTGATTCTGGGAGTTCCGGGCGCACAATGGCGGACTCACGCACGCTCCCCTCGGCGCCCAATGGCGCACAGGTCCTCATGTGGGAGACAAAAGGGGATAAAGACAGATGAGCGAGGGGTAAGGTCTCTGTATTCCCAGAGACTTTCGTTCTCTGTATTCCCAGTCTTTTCACCCATAGCCTACTTCCTTGTGTAAATCTCAACTCAAAAAAAAAAACAAAAAAAAAAAAACATTTCCTTCTCTGTTCTCATTCGTTTATTCATTCTTATTCGTTCGTTCGTTCTTCGACCACGTGTTTCTCCCCTATTTCCCCAGATAGTTTTCACTCATTAACCTTCAATGTTTACACTTTCCCCTCAAGTTATGTATTCCGTCATATTTTATAACACCTTTTTCTTCTTCTTCTTTAAAAGGCTGCTTTCGACTTGCTCACCAAATCAATTCATCCCCAAAAAAATATCCATCTCCTATAGTGCCTTTTTTCTACATTCCCTAAACTCTCCTGCACTCCATCCTCCATCCAGCGTCCTTAAACGTATTTTTAACTCGAAGGTCACAAGAAACTCATTTTGCAATAAATGTTCGTTTCCCATAAATCGTACACTTTCAAAAACCAATCTCACCCCTCCCCTCCAAATCTTCCCCATAACCCCTCCCCTCCAAATCTTCCCCATCACCCCTCCCCTCCAAATCTTCCCCATCACCCATCCCTTTCAAATCTCCCCCCTTGCCCCCTCCCTCCTAAACTACCCCCTCACCCCTCCCCGCCAAGACGCCCCCTCGCCCCTCCCCTCCTAGACTCCTGCCTCACCCCACCCCTCCAAATCTCCCCCATATCCCATCCCTTTCAAATCCCTCCCCTTGTCCCTTCCCTCCCAAACTCCCCCCTCACCCCTCCCCTTCAAATCTCCCCACCCTCATTGCTTCTCAATTTCCCCCCTCTCACTCCCCCTCCTCAAAGCGTCCTCCCTGCTTCTTCCCCCTTCAAACTCTCACCTCCATCTCCCCCAACCTTCTGCCTCGCTCTTCCCCCTCCTCAAATAACACCTCATTGTGGCTCACCCAATCACCATCAAACCTTTTGTCCGCCCCATCCTTCCCTTTCTCCGAGCTATTCTGAAATCTCTGACACACCTTCAACAGCTCTCCCTACCTCTTCCACCTCTTCCACATCTTACCCTACCCCTCCTCCCCCCTGTTCTGTATCCGATGCTCCCCCTTCCTCTTCATTAACGGTATGGACCTCAAACATCCGGGGCCTTCGTTCAAACTTAACTGATCTCTCCATACAGGTTGCTTCTGTCAAACCAGACGTGATCTGATTAACAGAAACTTTCCTCCTTTCTGATGTCTCTGATTCCATAGTATCTCTCCCGGGCTACTCCCTCCTCCGGTATGATAGACCTGAGCCTCGTCCTGGAGGCGGGGTTGCTATCTTTATCAAAAACTCTCTTCCTCACTCGCCCTGCACTACACTCTCTCCACCTCACCCCCAGGAATACCTCTGGCTACGGCTTCCCCTTCGCTCCCACCTCTTGTTCATATGTGTGTTGTACCGTCCACCAAACAGTGATGACTCCATCTACATCTCGCTGTCTGATGATATGGACCAACTTCTATCTACTCATCCCAACTCTCTCTTCCTCATATGTGGTGATTTCAACTGTCATCATGCCAGTTGGCTGGGTGTGGGTACCTCTCTCACCAGCCATGGCTCCTCAGCAAAGGACTTCTGCGACTCACTGGGACTGACACAATCTGTCAATTTCCCGACCCGGATCTCAGTCAACGGAACATCTTCTCTTCTGGACTTGGTTATGACTAACTTCCCTGAAAATGTCTGCTGCTCTTCTTCTGCTCCGATCGGATCATCTGATCATGTCCTTGTTAAAGTGGACATCTCTCTGACCATCCTCAGGGAGCCTGCTCAACGTCGACGAGTCTGACATTTCACTCAGGCCAACTGGCACGGTCTTCAAGCAGCCATCAATCATCTGGACTGGTCTCCCATCTCTACCACCTCTGACATCAACTCATCCTGGGAATTCTTCCAAAGTAAATTGCTCTCTCTCATGCACAGATTTATCCCATCTCGTCTTCAGTTGTCATACCCTTCCTCCCGTCCATGGTACACGGAATCTTGTGGTGAGGCTGTTGCCCAGAAACAACTTGCCTTCGTCTCCTGGAAAGCAAATCCAACGGAAGGAAATCTCATTTCCTTTCACAAAGCCCGAAACAAGTGTGTGTCCACCCTCAGGAGAGCCAGGAAACAATATCTCTCCATTCTCAAGACCGAACTCTCTTATCTGTCTCCCTCTTCCAAATCCTGGTGGCGTCTGGTCAAATCCGTTTCTGGTGTTTGTTCCCCCTCCATCCCATCCCTTACCTCAAACGGCTACACAGCTGACTCCGCACGTGAAAAAGCTGAATGCCTCAACTCTGTGTTTGCCTCTAAATCTTGTGTCCCAAACCCATCCCTCTCTGTACCCACCATACCCAGTCATACCCTGCTGCTCCTGGACTCTGTGTCCTTTCCTCCTGACAAGGTGGAAAAGTTTCTGTCAACCCTCGACTCTGATTCTGCAACTGGACCCGACGGCATCAGCCCACGGGTCCTAAAATCCTGCTCTGCTGCTCTATCTCACCCTCTCTCTGTTCTCTTCACCCTCTCTTTTGCTCAAGGTCAACTGCCATCTGCTTGGAAATCAGCCAACATCACCGCTTTGCACAAAAAAGGTGCAAAAACAGATCCTAGCAACTACAGACCAATCAGCCTTCTCCCAATTATCAACAAAGTCATGGAATCCATCATTGCTTCGGATATGAAATCTTTCCTCTTCTCCAATGGCTTGATCTCTGATCATCAATTTGGTTTCAGACCAGGTCACTCTACTCTGGACATGCTGCTTCTGCTGTCTCAACAATGGATGGAGGTCCTCAATGCCAAACAGGAAATTAGAGCTGTCTCCCTAGACATATCACGTGCCTTCGACACGGTCTGGCACCCTGCTCTGCTCACCAAACTCTCCTCCTTTGGTATCCATGGAAATCTCCACGCATGGCTGGCGGACTTCCTCTCTAGTCGTCGTCAACGTGTGGCCCTGAATGGGTTTCTCTCATCTCCTCTTCCTGTTCAGGCTGGAGTTCCCCAAGGCAGTGTTCTGGGCCCCGTGCTTTTTCTGGTCTTCATCAATGATCTCTCTGACTCTCTCGAAAATCCTCTCTATCTCTTTGCTGATGACTCCACTCTCTGCCGCTCCATTCCTCTTCCCTCAGATCGGCAGTCTGCTGCCTCCTCACTCTCTGAAGACCTGGACAAAATCACAGACTGGTCAAACAAGTGGAACATGTCTTTCAATCCTGACAAATCTCACACTCTTACTATGTCTCTCCGAAAAGATCGACTGGACAACCCTCCCATCTACTTTCTCAACAATCCTCTCCAAGAAGTTCTGTCGCTCAAGATTTTGGGTCTCACTATCTGCCATGATCTTTCTTGGGAAAACCACATTTCCAAGCTGGCCTCCAAAGCCAGTCGCCGACTGGGCATCCTCCGTCGTGCGAAGTCCTTCCTCGGCACACCTGAGCTCCTCACCACATACAAGGCTTTCATCCGCAGCTCAATGGAATACTGTTCTCCCCTATGGGCCGGTGCTCCTGCCTCACACCTAGCTCGGCTTCACGCTGTTGAAACCAAAGCTTTCAGAATTATTGGAATCTCCCGCGATGAAGCTATCTCTGAGGGCCTTTCACTCACTCACCGCAGGCAGGTAGGTGGTCTTTCTGTCTTCTACCGACTCCTCTCCGGCCTTGCACCCCCAGCTCTCTCTGTGCTCTGTCCCCCAAATATTCCTACAGGTCGCACAAGATCTGCCAGCAACCCTCTGATGGTTAAACTGCCGAAATCTCGGCTCTCTGCTCACCTTCACTCTTTCATTCCTCTTTTCTCCCGCCTCTGGAACAAACTCCCTCACGCCCTTCAATCCCACTCCTCCCTCCAGGTCTTTAAAACAGCTGTTCACCACCATCTCTTATCTTCCCCCATCCAAAACCTTGATCTTTTCTACCCACGCTAATTCACCCCAGATCCACCTTGTTTGAAATTCCAACTTCTTTCCTGGAAGTCCTGGCAGTGTCCATATGTTTTATACCTCTCCCACCGCCCCCTTCCCATGCCCCCCCCCCAAAGCCCTCGCCCTCTCTCAGATCTCTCGATGTCTCCATGTCTCTCGGTCCCTGCTCTCAAATGTTGTGTTTCTGTCCTTCCCCCTCTCTCCCCACATCTTGTCTACCGCTCCCGATGTTATATGTTTTATGTGTCGGTTTGTCTTTCTGTGTGATTAATGTTCGCTCTTTCACGAGCCTCGATCTTGTATACAAAAAAAAAAAAAAAATAAATAAATAAATAAAAGGTCACAAGGGTACACATCAACAAAGGCAATGCAAGGCGAAGTGCGTACGGAGAGCGAAGTGAGAAAGCTCGTCCCTACCGTACGTCACCCCCCCCCCTGTCACCTACACTACCCTTGCCCTTACCCCATATGTACAAAATCTACACATTACAAATTCGTCACTACTGTCACGTCTTCCCCATATTTCCCCGATACCAAATTCGTCTCCACAATCCCTCTACTTCAAAATTTGCCATCACCCAATTCATCATCAATCCTCATAAGGAGGCAGAGATGGAACATCAAGCACAATGTCACACCCACGTCATGATGCGTCTCACCTTCCAAAACATTTGCACATAAAAATAACAAAACATGGCATGGTGTGGAGTTACGTCACCCCAGGTGAGTGGATGCAGATGGTGCGAGGAGACTTCCATTCTAACTACTTTCTAAATGACATTAACACACTTTACACTACCCGGGGTCTTTCCCTGCCATTCCATTGGCCAACTTACACTATGGGTTCTAAAAACCAATTCCCATTGCCCAAACTGTGGTGCTTCTCAATTTGGGGTCTCACTCCCCCGATTCATCTCCCGGTGCCCTTGCACAATTTCTGGGCTGGGTCGTGCAGCTCTCCCAGCAGGTCTACCCACCTGCACACCTCCACCACTGCAGTTGCCACCCGAGCTTACCTAGCTCCTCACCCTAACCTATCTAACTGGGGAAGGCCCCTCCTGGCTCTGTCACCCCTTGGTGCCCTCTGGCACTGGGCTACCCGGGTCCGTCCTCCGGATCCTCGGGCCCCATCCACAACAACTCTACCGGCTCCCAGAGCCCACCTGCGGCCTCACCTGGCCGACATCCTCACAGTGGTGGAGTGCCCAAACCAACTCCACACACTAACAGGCTACACGCCCAGCCATTTCCACAACACTAATGCACCCATCCAAATACCATTCTCTCACCCGCACCACAGATGCCAATATCCTACCACAATTTACCTGTACCCTCTACCTAACACTTACACTACCCGCCCCGGGTATTCGTGATGGGGTCCACTCTTCCCCCATTCACACCTTCGCACCATCCACTCCACTCCATAGTTTCCACCATACTCACTCCACGACCATCCATTCCAATACTCCATATATTCCACACTCCATTTATTGCACACAACCATTCCCCATACACCTGTCGTTGCACACCTGTGCAATCACACCTGGTGCCACCTGCACCCTGCTTCCTTCCTGGACCATTTGGTCAACACAACACACATCACCATCACTCACTCATACACTGCTCCATTCACCTGTTCAGTTGCACACCTGTGCAATCACACCTGTTCCTCACACCTGTTCAGTTGCACACCTGTGCAATCACACCTGTTCCTTACACACTTTTCACAATACACTTCCAATCCTCAAATACACGGCATCATCTCATCTAACTACTCCCCTCTGAAACTTGCGCTTCCCCGTCGCCCCGTTAAACTAAGCACATACCACGTCATTATCATCCACTCTAACCTACCTGCGTCCCCAGCTACCTGTATCATTGTCACTACTTAATCTTACCGTCACCTAAGGTCGTTTTCTAGATCCCTATCATTATATCCTAACCCTCCCTCGGCGAGCTTACGCTGCCATAAACCCCATAAAACTAGTGCTCCTTTGCCCCCCGCTGTGAGGGATGGTGGATTGGCCATCCCATCACATGGGGCATCTCTTACTATAAATTTTGCACACCCAATTTCAACAAATCAAAAATTTGCCAATCACTACCCATCGTCTGCCAATCATTACTGCCAATCCTTTGCCAATCATTAAATTTTTGCTTTTTATAATTTCGGGGCCAAAACACTAACCTCATCACCCGTCTACTTACTAGATCCTCTCGGTGCGCTAATTCACTTCTAAAGCTCGGCTTCGTACAGCCGAGCAATGAATGCGGGTTCTTTGGTGCCGGCGGCTGGATGCGTCCGACACTCGGTGCAGGGAAGGACGCTTACCCGGGCCGAGATCCCACGCACCACCTCGGCACGGAGCCATGCAATGGCCTGATCTCGACCTGCCGGAACGCCTCAACAAAAAGGGGTCGCCATGACGACCCTTCCTATCGGGCTGCCCGCTCCGCCTAGTGGAGTACGGATGCGGCCGTTCAAAGCGAGGCCCAGCGTGGATCGCGTACGGCGGTTCTTTCGAAACCGCCGTAGTTCGGATCCCCGCTGGTCCTCGCGGCACGCGAAGCTGCTCGGCGCGCACCGAGGGCCCGATTCGGCTAAATGTCGTTCTAACCGCTAACCCGGTTACCGTCGATGCTTCACCTGCATGCTCACACGCATACGCTACCCCTTTCACCCTCACCGAGCTCGGTGCTCCAACGCCGCCCATACACCCCGCGTACTTCGCTATTGCACTCGTTCTTTCGCTCCCCGCCTTGGTCACACACCTGACCACCTCACACCTTTGCACACACTCGTCGTTCGCACACCTCACCAACACACCTCTTCGCGCCCCCTCCTCTGTGACAACCACAGGTGTGTCCTCACTCGCACACCCAACCACGTGCCTCACTACCAATTCCAGTGTGCATTCCCACACACGCTCTACCATTCCAGGTGTGCATCCTTCCATTCCAGGTGTACATCCTCTCTCACCTGCCACAACCAACTCACGCTCCGTGTCACTCTCACTACTTTCACCACCACTCTTGACAGTGCACTCACCCTTACTCTCGACAGCGCACTCTTTCCTCATGCACCTGTCCGTTACACACCTTTCTCGCGCACACTCTTGCGCACACTCTCCCGTTACTTCCTCCGGAACACTCACCACAGGCGTGCATCCTTTCGTTACATCCTTTGTAACACTCCTCACTACGCGCTTCCATGTGCTCCCTCGCACACGCGCTACGACCGACTCACTCTCGACAGCACACTCACTCCTCGGCGCGCACTTTTTCCTCACACACCCCAGAGTCGGACATTCTCGCACCCCTCCTCCTTCGCACACCGTACCTGTCGCACACCTCACCATTGGTCCCTCACGAACACCCGGGTCCAAATCAACCCCCAAGCCGACTGAAGCTCCCCTCACATCATGTACATTTCCTCGTATATCGCCACTCACCTTGGAACCTCGTCTCCGCACCTCCTTCGCCACCTGCAAACTCTTTATTTGGTTAGTGAGCACACATTTATGAGTTGAGCACCGACCTTGTACATATTCCATCACCTCCTCCTGTATTTCTCTCTTAGTTTCGGTCCGTCTCTTCTTAATTTCACTCACCCCCTCTTCCACCTCCTTTAACTTTTGCTTCACCTCTTTTATTTCCCGGTGCGTCTCCTCTATCTCGTCCTCTAAGGCTACCTTGACCGTTTCTATGTGCGTCCTCACCTCCCGGACCTTCGTCCCCTTTACTTCTGTCACCTCATCCAACCTCATTGTTAGTCCCTCACGTACCATCTGACATTGCCTCTGTGTCGCTATCAAGTCATTTTTAATGTCGTTTTGTGTCGCTTTTAACCCTCCTAGTACCGCAGTGTTCCTTTGAACCTGCTCCACTAACTCCGTCTGTCCCACCGTCAGCTGTTCCACCTCCTCCGTCAGGTCCTCTATGCCCCCTTGTAACTTAGCCGTATTATTCCTCACTTCTTTCTCCATCCGCTTTTCACCTCGCTTTACCTCCTCGCGTACCCCCGAGACCTCCTCACTTACACCTCGTCGTATCTCCTCCTTCATCTCCTCCATCTCTTTTGTAGATGCCACTCTCATCTGTCCTAATTCATCGCTCTGAGCATCCAATTTGGCTTCTACCCCGATTTTCACCTCCTCTATCTGCTCTCCCATTCGTTTAATTTCTCGGGCAGATTGCTCCCCTATCTCCCGCAATTTGTCTTCCATCCTATTTTCTAACCCCATTAACCCCTTCTTTACCTCTTTTATCCCGTTGTCTAACCCCTCAAATTTATTGTCTAACTTCCCAAATTTTTTTTTTAATCCCTCACCGGTACTCCTCGCTTCGTCCCTCATTACCCCCAATTGCTCACCCATTTCTCTTTGCTCTCGGGTGGACTTATCACTTTGGGCATCCATTTTTGCCATCATTTGAATCATAAAGACTCGCATGTACTCTGGCATTTCTGGCTCGGCTGCCGCGACCAAGTGCGCAGCGCAATTTGGTGCTGCTACGGTCACGGGCGCGGCAAAATTTGGTGCCGCTACAACCACGTGCGCGAGAGCGCCATTTTGCGCGCCTGAAACCTCCTCAACCACATTGCCAATGTTCCCCTCCATTTTATCCTGGGTTACTCCTAACCCCTCTCCTAGTTCACCCACCGGCATCCGATCGCCTTGACCAGCCATGGCGCGATTTCAAAATTCGGGGTTTTTTTTTTTGTTTTTTTAAAACAAAACAATTTCCAGCAGCTTGTAATTTTGAGCGCGTTAAGCGCGCTTCGGGTCCGACCCCGCTCCCGACACCAATTGTTACGCCAATTGTACAATTGTGTCCAAAATTTGGGCTAAATGAATTTAGTCCCAGGTCCGAATCCGACACTCCTGACACCAATTGTTACGGTCCGCTGATAAGATGTTGTTTACCGAGTGGAGGCACCACGGCCGAACAGTTTTTACCTGACTAAACCCGATTCCCTGAACGTTGGCCGTATCGCGCCACAGCTATTCAATGAGGGAAAAGACAAAGACGACACGGATGTGAAGAAGAGGAAGACGAAGGCAAAAAAAAGGTTTGAAATACGATTACTATTTATTACTATTTACAGGCTCAAAGAAACCAAGGAGAAGGAAAGATAATAAAATAATATACAGAAGCTTTTAGAGACACAGTGAAAATACTAGCTTATACAAACTTAATTAACTACCCAGGACAGAACAAACAGAAATGGACTCACACGGGGAATTGCAGAGTGGATTGGCTGGAAGGAGAGGGAGGTCCAACGGGTCCGGCAGCACGATCGGCGCATTGGGCAGCCGCCGTTCCTTCGCGGCCCTGCTCAAAACCGCCGTCCAGGCCCCAAGCGGCTGTTGAGTGTTGTTGCTGCTGTTGAGTGTTGTTGCTGCTGTGGACGCTGCTGCTGGCGAGCAAGGCGACGAATAGCAGGCTTTGTGCTCCCCTGGATGATCTCCTTTGAACATGAATCGCTGCTGGATGATCTCTTCTCTTGGACAAGAATCGCTGCTGGATGATCTCCCTCCTCTCTCTGGACAAGAATCGCTGCTGGATGATCTCCCTTCTCTCTCTCTCATAGGACCTCCTTGCAACCCTTCTTTCCTCTGACGACTCAGCTCTTTTCATGGACCTCACCACGCAGCTCTCTCTTGGACCCTTTTTGCAACTTCTTGCGCACGCGTCTTTATAGCGCCTCCGGCGATTAAGCCACCGGCCTTTAGGACACGCCCATCGGTGTGCTCACCTCGGCCCTGGTTGGTCGCGCGACCCTCTGGCTCCGCCCTTGATGATGACGGGCGGGCACGCCTTTCTTCCCCAACCCGAGCACATGTTTAATGGCGGCAATTGTAGATGCGAATGGCAATTGACGAAAGGGGAAATGGAGGTTTTGGGAATGGGAATAAAGGATGAAGGGAATCTATCTTTTTTACTTGGTGCAATGGAGTGTCATTCTAATGGAAGACAAGGCCTTACCCTAAAACACATAATAAGGATATAAACTACTGAACAAGGGTATTATAGTGTCCTT
Source organism: Myxine glutinosa (assembly GCF_964187855.1). Taxonomy (NCBI): domain Eukaryota; kingdom Metazoa; phylum Chordata; class Myxini; order Myxiniformes; family Myxinidae; genus Myxine; species Myxine glutinosa. The sequence goes on along the minus strand of NC_136264.1, from coordinate 57,647,238 downwards.
CAATGGGTGCTTTATGGAATTAACTACCGGGACGCCCTTTGACCTTTACACAACACTGGAGGCAGGAGCGGCCAGACTCAAGCAATAATTCATAACAATTTCCAATACAATACAACACAATCAAAAAAATACAATGCTCATATCCGCAACAATATATATATATATATATATATATATATATATATATATATATATATATATATATATATATATATATATATATATATTGTTGCGGAGATGAGGACTGTATTTTTTTGATTGTGTGCTGTATGATTATTATTATTGTTTATTCTGTGCCTCCTGCCTCCGGAGCTGTGTAAAGTCCAAAAGGGCATCCCATAGTCCACAAGCATACACGTCAGCCAAGTAATAGAATACCCCTGTTGATAGTTATCTCTTATTCTGTGTTCTAGGGTAAGGCTATGTCTCCCATTAATTGAAGTACTCCATTGCACCAGTGAAAGAGAATAGATCCCCTTTCATTCCCATCCCCAAAATCCCCATTTCCTTCACATCCCCTTTCGTCATTGCCGAGCCCTCGATTGCCCATATTACATCCCCTCTCGTCATTGCTGAGCCCTCGATTCCCAATCACCTCCCCTCCAATAACCACCATTGACCATGAGGCTCGAGTCGGGGAAGAAAGGCGTGTCTCCACCTCGTCATAGAGGGGAGGAGGGGCGAACCCGCCCGTCGTCATCGAGGGCGGAGCCCGAGGGTCGCGCGACCAACCAGGGCCGAGGTGAGCACCCCGATGGGCGTGTCCTGAACGCCGGCGGCTTAATCGCCGGAGGCGCTATAAAAAGGCGCGCACGGAAGTGAGTAGTGAGTTGGTTGGACAGTTGGTCTTGGTGAGAGTTGGTCTGAGTTGGTTGAGAGTGAGTCGTCATTTGGTCAGTCGGTGGTGGTCAGTGGTTGCGTTGGTTGCGGTGAGGAGTCGGTGGTAAAGAGTGAGGGACCAAGAAAGAGTTGAGGGTTTGGACCAACGAGTCAGACAAGTCCTGGGAACGGGGGCGGAGGCCGCAGCAGCAAGAACACCAACAGCCAAAGGGGGCCTGAACGGCGGTTTGGAGCAGGGCCGAAAAGGAACGGCGGCTGCTAAACGCGCCGGTTGAGCTGCAGGACCCCCTTGGACCTTTCCTCTCCCTCCAGTCATCCACCTCCTGCCTTTCCACCCTTCTTGTATACGTGAGTTTGTTTTGTTTGTTCTGTCCCTGGGTATTTAATTAAGTCTGTAGGTAAGCTAAAATTTGCACTGTGTCACCTGCGTCTTGTGTTGTAAATAAAACTTGATTGCTCCTTTTTGCTTGTGTGTGTAAATAATAAACCCCATTACTCGTCTGTACGTCTTCTCGTTTTAATTCCTTTTCCTCTTGCATTGCGTCGTTTTTGTCTTTTCCCTCATTGAGCAGCTACGGTGCGATACGGCCAAAGTTCTGGGTGAATCGGGTGAGTTTTGTTAGGTCGCGGTCTTACACCACCGCTCGGTCTATAACATCTGTCCGCGACCTGTAACAATTGGTGTCGAGGAGTGAGATTCGGACCCGAAGCGTGCTTAACGCGCTCAAAATTACGAGCTGCTAATAAAAAAAAATTTTAAAAAAAATTGTGTTTTAAAAGAAAAGCCCGAATTTTGAAATCGCGCCATGGCTGTTCAAGGCGACGGGATGCCGGTGGGAGAGATAGAGGGGTTAGGAGTAACCCAGGATCAAATGGAGGGGAGCAATGAGGAGGCGGTTGAGGGAGTATCAGGCGCGCAAAATGGCGTCCTCGCGCACGTGGGTGTAGCGGCACCAAATTTTGCCGCGCCCGCGACAGTAGCAGCGCCGCCGTTGGATTCGGACCTTTTGTTGCTACAAATCGGGGCCCTTATGGACAAAATGAGGGACGAAGCAAGGGCTGATAGTGCGAAAATGGAAAGCAGAATGATGGGGGTAATGAGGGACGAAGTAAGGGGTACCGGTGAGGGGTTAGACAAGAAATTTGGGAAGTTAGACAATAATTTTGAGGAGTTAGACAACGGGATAAAAGAGGTGAGACATGGGTTAACGGGGGTGGAAAATAGAATGGCTGCCCAGGAGAATCAGATAGAGGGGATGAAAAATGGGTTAATGGGGCTAGAAAATAGGATGGAGGACAAATTGCGGGAGATAGGGGAGCAATCCGCCCGAGAAATTAAACAAATGGGAGAGCAGATAGAGGAGGTAAAAATCGGGGTAGAAACCAAACTGGATGCTCAGAGGGATGAATTGGGACAGATGAGGGTGGCATCTACAAAAGAGATGGGGGAGATGAAGGAGGAGATACGACGGGGTGTGGGTGAGGAGGTCTCGGGGCTACGCGAGGAGGTAAAGCGAGGCGAAAAGCGTATAAAGAAAGAGGTGAGAAATAATACGGCAAAGTTACAGGGGGGAATAGAAGATCTGACGAAAGGAGTAGAACAGCTGACAGTGGGACAAAAGGAACTAGCGGACCAAGTGGAAAAGAACACTGCAATCATCGGGGGTTTAAAAGCGACACAAAAGGACATTAAAAATGAATTAATAGCGACACAAAAGGAATGTCAAATGGTACATGAGGGATTGACGAAGAGGTTGGAAGAGGTGACAGAAGTAATGGAGACGAAGGACCGGGAGGTAAGGACGCACATAGAAACGGTTAAAGTAGCGATGGAGGAAGAAATAGAAGAGACGCACCGAGAAATAAAAGAGGTTAAACAAAAATTAGAGGAAGTGGAAGAAGAGGTGAGTGAAATTAAGAAGAGACGGAGGGAAACTAAGAGGGAGATAAAGGAGGAAGTCATGGAATATGTACAAGGTCTGTGTTCAAATCATGATGCGGTGCTCACTAACCAAATAAAAAGTTTGCAGGTGGCAGAAGAGGTGCGACGACGAGGTACGGAGGTGAGTGGCAATGTACATGATGTGAGGAAAGCTTCAGTCGGCTTGGGGGTTGCTATGGATCCGGGTGTTCGTGAGAGGCCGTTGGTGAAGTGTGTGACAGGTCAGGTGTGCGAAAAAAGAGGTGTGCGAGAATGTCCGACCATGGGGTGTGTGAGGAAAAAGTGCGCGCCGACCAGTGAGTGTGCTGTCGAGAGTGAGTCGGTCAAAGCGCGTGTGCGAGGGGGTACATGGAAGCGCGGTGTGGTAAGTGTTACGGAGAAAGTAACGAAAGAGTGTGCGCAAGAGGATGCGCGAGAAAGGTGTGTAACGGACAGGTGCATGGGGAAAGAGTGCGCTGTCAAGAGTGAGGGAGAATGCACGCCTGTGGTGAGTGTTACAGAGGATGTAACGGGAGAGTGTGCGCAAGAGTGTGCGCGAGAAAGGTGTGTAACGGACAGGTGCATGAGGAAAGAGTGTGCTGTCGAGAGTAAGGGTGAGTGCGCTGTCGGGAGTGGAGGTGAGAGTAGTGAGAGTGGCACGGAGCGTGAGTTGGTTGTGACAGGTGAGCGAGGATGCACACCTGGAATGGAAGGATGTACACCTGGAATGGAAGGATGCACACCTGGAATGGTAGAGCGTGTGTGGGAATGCACACTTGATTTGGTCGTGAGGCACGTGGTTGGGTGTGCGGGTGAAAGCACACCTGTGATTGTCACAGAGGAGGTGACCGAGAAAGGGGCGCGAAGAGGTGTGTTGGTGAGGTGTGCGAGCGACGAATGTGTGCCAAGGTGTTCGGTGGTCAGGTGTGTGACCAAGTCGGTGAGCGGAATGAGTGTACCTGGGTGTGTAAGAGAAGGTACGACGAGGAGCATGGAAACAGCTGGAGGTATGAGCAAGAAAGGGGTAGCGTATGCATGTAAGCATCCAGGTGAGGCATCGACGGTAACCAGGTTAGAGGTTAGGACGAGTTATAGCCGAATCGGGCCCTCGGTGCGTGCCGGGCTTCGCGTGCCGCGAGAACCAGCGGGGATCCGAGCCGCGGCGGGTTCGAAAGGACCGCCGTACGCGATCCACGCTGTGCCTCCCTTGGAACGGTCGCATCCGGGCTCCACTAGGCGGAGCGGGCAGCCCGATAGGAAGGGTCGTCATGGCGACCACTTTCTATTGAGACGTGCCGGCAGGTCGAGATCGGGACATTGGATGGCTCCACGTCGAGGTGGTGCGTGGGATCTCGGCCCGGGTAAGCCTCCGTCCCTGCACCGACTGCGGGACGTATCCAGCCGCTGGCACAAAAGAACCCGCGTTCATTGCTCGGCTGTACGAAGCCGGGCTGTAGACGTGAATTGGCGCACCGAGAGGATGTAATAAGTAGACGGATGATGATAATAGTGATAGTGGTTTTGATACGAAATTTATAAAAGTGAGTAGAATTGGCAGTAAATGGAAAATTTTTGATTTGCTGGATTTGGACGAACAAAATTTATAGTGAGAGACCCCCGATGTGGTGGGATGGCAAATCCACCATCCCTCACAAGGTGGGGCAAATGCGCAATAGATTATGGGGTTGATGGCAGTGAAAACTAGCCCGGGTGGGTTAGGATATATCATGTGTAGGGATCTAGAGAGATGACATTAGGTAACGTTAAGGTTTAGTTAGTGACTGATACCTGTAGTGGGGACGCAGGTAGATTAGTGTGGTTGATAATGACGTGGGAGCGCAATAGTTTAAAGGGACGACTGGGACGCGCAAGTTTCAGAGGGGAGTAGTTAGCTGAGATGATGCCGTGTGTGTGAGGATTGAACAGGTGAGGATTGAACAGGTGTGATTGCACAGGTGTGCAACTGAACAAGTGTGTGGAGCAGTGTATGAGTGATGATGATGGTGAGGTGTGTTGTGTTGACCAAATGGTCCAGGAAGAGGAGGAGGGTGCAGGTGGCACCAGGTGAGATTGCACAGGTGTGCAACGACAGGTGAATGGAGGACAGGTGTATGGAATAAATGGAGTATTGGAATGGATGGTCGTGGAGTGAGTATGGTAGAAATTGTGGAGTGGAGTGGATGGTGCGAAGGTGTGAATGGGGGAAGAGTGGACCCCCATCACGGATACCCGGGGTGGGTAGTGTAAGTGTTAGGTAGAGGGTACAGGTAAATTGTGGTTGGATATTGGCATCTGTGGTGCGGGTGAGAGAATGGTATTTGGATGGGTGCATTAGTGTTGTGGAAATGGCTGGGCGTGTAGCCTGTTAGTGTGTGTAGTTGGTTTGGGCACTCCACCACTGTGAGGATGTCGGCCAGGTGAGGCCGCAGGTGGGCTCTGGGAGCCGGTAGAGTTGTTGTGGATGGGGCCCGAGGATCCGGAGGATGGACCCGGGTAGCCCAGTGCCAGAGGGCACCAAGGGGTTACAGAGCCAGGAGGGGCCTTCCCCAGTTAGATAGGTTAGGGTGAGGAGCTAGGTAAGCTCGGGTGGCAACTGCAGTGGTGGAGGTGTGCAGATGGGTAGACCTGCTGGGAGAGCTGCACGACCCAGCCCAGAAATTGTGCAAGGGCACCGGGAGATGAATCGGGGGAGTGAGACCCCAAATTGAGAAGCACGACAGTTTGGTCAATGGGAATTGGTTTTTAGAACCCATAGTGTAAGTTGGCCAATGGATTGGCAGGGAAAGACCCCGGGTAGTGTAAAGTGTGTTAATGTCATTTAGAAAGTAGTTAGGATGGATGTCTCCTCGCACCATCTGCATCCACTCACCTGGGGTGACGTAACTCCACACCATGCCATGTTTTGTTATTTTTATGTGCAAATGTTTTGGAAGGTGAGACGCATCATGACGTGGGTGTGACATTGTGCTTGATGTTCCATCTCTGCCTCCTTATGAGGATTGATGATGAATTGGGTGATGGCAAATTTTGAAGTAGAGGGATTGTGGAGACGAATTTGGTATCGGGGAAATATGGGGAAGACGTGACAGTAGTGACGAATTTGTAATGTGTAGATTTTGTACATATGGGGTAAGGGCAAGGGTAGTGTAGGTGACAGGGGGGGGGGGTGACGTACGGTAGGGACGAGCTTCCTCACTTCGCTCTCCGTACGCACTTCGCCTTGCATTGCCTTTGTTGATGTGTACTCTTGTGACCTTACCCCTCACTCATCTGTCTTTATCCCCTTTTGTCTCCCACATGAGGACCTGTGCACCATTGGGCGCCGAGGGGAGCGTGCGTGAGTCCGCCATTGTGCGCCCGGAACTCCCAGAATCAGCTGTCTGCATCGATGCACCACATTATGGACCACATGTCTGTGGCCGAGCACCACTTATGGACCCCATGGGTTGGGGCATGGCCCCTCTGCTGGAACCGGCCATGAAGGCCCGAAATCTTGCTGGCGGACCTTGGCCACAGGGCGCCGATGCCCCACAGGTGAACCATACATAGTCGGCCCCTGTAGGCCATAAATAAAAACATGGACACATTGGGTGCATTTTTTATTGCAAATAGGCCGCCAGCAAAGGAAAAAGACAACAACTGGAAGAAATAATAATAGCCAGCAGAGGGAGCCGAAGAGCAAGAGACCACCTGCAGGGTTAGGGGTTGTTGATTTATTTTTATTCATGAACAATGATGACTGTGCACCGATTGGTGCTTGAGGGTGTATTGGTGCGTTTTGGGTGCTTTCATGGTGCATTGATGCAGAGCAGACTGTCTCCCCCCCAGAAAGAATAATCACAGGTCCTGGGTTGCGTATTGTAAATAAAGTAACGTCATTGTAAATAATGCTCCCCACCGTCAGTGTGTAGTTTGCAGACCATTCCGCAATTCGGTTAGCTGTGGGCGTGAGTCTGTTAGGTAGGGTGCAATGGAGCAGCAGGACATATTTATTTATGTTTTAAGACTGTCGCACTCAGGGTCAGGTTAAAAGTAGAGGGAACTACACCTACGTGTCACACTAAATTAAAGTTATAGGCCCGGGACGTGCCTAAGAGGAGGAGGGTGCAGTGTTGCGGATATGAGGATTGTATTTTTTTGATTGTGTTGTATTGTATTGGAAATTGTTATGAATTATTGCTTGAGTCTGGCCCCTCCTGCCTCCAGTGTTGTGTAAAGGTCAAAGGGCGTCCCGGTAGTTAATTCCATAAAGCACCCATTGAAGGACACTATAATACCCTTGTTCAGTAGTTTATATCCTTATTATGTGTTTTAGGGTAAGGCCTTGTCTTCCATTAGAATGACACTCCATTGCACCAAGTGAAAAAGATAGATTCCCTTCATCCTTCATTCCCATTCCCAAAACCTCCATTTCCCCTTTCTTCAATTGCCATTCGCATTGCCAACTACAATTGCCGCCATTAAACATGTGCTCGGGTTGGGGAAGAAAGGCGTGCCCGCCCGTCGTCATCAAGGGCGGAGCCAGAGGGTCGCGCGACCAACCAGGGCCGAGGTGAGCACACCGATGGGCGTGTCCTAAAGGCCAGCGGCTTAATCGCCGCAGGCGCTATAAAGGCGCGCGCGCACGAAGTTGCAAAAAGGGTCCAAGAGAGAGCTGAGTTGTGAGGTCCAAGGCTGAGCTGCATGGTGAGGTCCATGAAAAGAGCTGAGTCGTCAGAGGAAAGCGGCGTTGGAAGGAGGTCCTACGAGAGAGAGAGAAGGGAGATCATCCAGCAGCGATTCTTGTCCAGAGAGAGGAGGGAGATCATCCAGCAGCGATTCTTGTCCAAGAGAAGAGATCATCCAGCAGCGATTCTTGTTCAAAGGAGATCATCCAGGGGAGCACAAAGCCTGCTATTCGTCGCCTTGCTCGCCAGCAGCAGCGTCCACAGCAGCAACAACACTCAACAGCAGCAACAACACTCAACAGCCGCTTGGGGCCTGGACGGCGGTTTTGAGCAGGGCCGCGAAGGAACGGCGGCTGCCCAATGCGCCGATCGTGCTGCCGGACCCGTTGGACCTCCCTCTCCTTCCAGCCAATCCACTCTGCAATTCCCCGTGTGAGTCCGTTTCTGTTTGTTCTGTCCTGGGTAGTTAATTAAGTTTGTATAAGCTAGTAATTTTCAGTGTGTCACCTGCTTTTTCATGTCCCCTGTAAATAACCGTGACTGCTCCTTTTTGCTTGTGTGTGTAAATAATAAATCCCGTTACTCTTCTGTACGTCTTCTTCTTCCTCTTTACATTCGGTCGCTTTAGAGTTTTCCATATTGAATATCTGTGGCGCGATCCAGCCAACGTGCGGGTGAATCGGGTGAATCGGGGAAACTGTTAGATCGCGGTGCCTCCGCTCGGCAAACATAGCATCCTTAACCGCGGTCCGTAACAATATATATATATATATATATATATATATATATATATATATATATATATATATATATATATATATATATATATATATAGAGATATATATATATATATATAGATATATATATATATATGTATATATATATATATATATATATATATATATATATATATATATATATATATATATATATGTATATATATATATATATATATATATATATATATATGTGTTGTATACAGAGTCTCCTCTCGTGTAAGAGCTAACACATTCAACACGAATACATGCACGAACACATAAAACGGAAGCAGGAGACAAGAGGAGGAGAGGGAGGAAGCATACGAGCACAACAACAGTAGAGAACAGTGACGGACATCAGTAGACCTGTGGAAGGGAGAGGGAGGGGGGATGAAAGAGGAGAGGTACACGGTATTAAGCAAATTAACACGACTAGGAATTTCAGGAAAGTAGTTGGAAATTGAAAGAGGTGGATTTGGGGTTTTTTAATGGGGGTAGAATAGATCAAGGTTTTGGATGGGGGAAGATAAGACATGGTGGTGAACAGCTGTTTTAAAGCCCTGGAGGGAGGAGTGGGATTCAAGGGAGTGAGGGAGTTTGTTCCAGAGGCGGGAGAAAAGAGGGATGAAAGCGAGAAGGTGAGCAGAGAGTCTTGATTTTGGCAATTTCACCAGAAGAGGTTTGCTGGCAGATCTTGTGTGTCCTGCAGGAACATTTGGGGGGACACAGCACAGACAGAGCTGGGGGATCTAGGCCTGATAGAAGTCGGTAGAAGACAGAAAGACCAACTACCTGCCTGCTGTGAGTGAGTGAAAGGCCCTCAGAATCAGCTTCATCACGGGAGATACCAATGATTATGAATTCTTTGGTTTCTGCAGCATGAAGCTGAGCTAGGTGTGAGGCAGGAAAACCAGGCCAGAGGGGAGAGCAGTATTCCATTGAGCTGCGAATGAAAACTTTGTATGTGGTGAGGAGCTCAGAGGTGCCAAGGAAGGACTTCACACGATGGAGCATGCCCAGTCTGCGACTGGCTTTGGCCAGCTCGGAATTGTGCTTTTCCCAGGAGAGATCATGGCAGATAGTGAGACTCAAATCTTAAATCCAGATATCAAACTCAACATAGTCCAGAGACGATAAAATATTTGAAAACCGTTCACCTTTATTGGGCTCCACGTTATCATTATCCCGTTCTGAGTCCGTACATTGTGGACCCTCCTCTCCCCATATGATTAACACTTATAATAGTAGGAGACCAGCCTGTAGGTCCCGTGACCAAATTCTGGGAACAAAGGTTTGAAAGTGTTTTTGTGTTCCCTGATGAATACCGAACAATTTTGACTTGGGCTGCCCCCTTGAAAATGTCAGGCATTTCCGGGAAGGGTCAACAAAGGTCAAACAGGGGTCAAAATTCAAATATATTCCAATCGTGTCGATATGCATATCAAATTACTCGTCTTGTCATGAGGATTACAAAAATGTATAGTTTGTTATACCTACGACCTTACATGAGGGCGCTATGGTCAAAAACGTCGAAAGGTCAACACAGTTAACATTGTCCGATTCTAATGATTTTAGTGTCTAATAATATGTTTTCTGACATGGCAAATTCAAATAAGCAACTTTTAAAAGTAAAGGTGGTTGCCATAACCTTGAAATTTCAAAATGGCTGGCAAAAGGGCTACTGAAAGACTTGAATCAGGATCCTTGGCCAACAATAACACAGTTATTTCTAAACACATTGTCCAATGATGCTTATCTTGCTTTATTGCCCAGTTCATCATCCTACTCAGTGTCATATCCATCAGAATCAGAGTCAGAATCACTGTTACAATCACTAGTATCTGAATCTGTGTCAGAGTCTACAGTGCGGTTTGTTCTGGCATCACGTCGACGTTGAGGTAGTGCCGGCTGTGAATACCGTATTGGCAAACATTTGCCCTCTCTCAAGCTCCAACTATGCTGAAGGGGAGATGATGGAGCATCTGGATTCATAAAGTTTAACATGATGAATGCCTGATAGTTGGCCCGTGTTACCTTCAAATTATGTGAATCTGTATCAGGAGGAATCCTGAGAGTCGATTTCCTCTTCATCCCCTCCTACTTTTTGGCCCGAGCTTCTGCGAGTGTCTTGCTTGATTTATCCTTGTATATGTATTTGATGGTATACTGCTCTAGCTGTTTAAGAGTTTGTGATGTCACTGGGAGACATTTCCCAAGCCCTCTAAGTAGCTCTCGTGCCTCTTCTGACTTCATTGTGCTGTCAAAGACTGATGGTTTTCCACGGCCATAGAAACTGGAAATAGCATCTGCACCAGTGTGGATGTGAAATGGGATAATGATATCACTAATATCCTTATCAAGGAGTGTTGCGCAATCAATTATGCTTTTCTGCCTTTTCAGTCCTAGCATACCTTCAATTTGATGTGCCACATACGATACTAAAACCAACACATCTGTGTCTTCTGCATCAATGACAACGGCATCTTTTACTCCCGACTTTCTTAGTTGGGAATATATGTACAACAGAATGGTGTCTGCTTCCATATGCTGACATGTCAACTCAACTACCTCCTCATCAGTGGACAAATCACTACAGCGTTCCCTCACAGAGTAAATAAATCTGGTATCTGGATGTTGGAGTAACAGGGTTTTGAACTCAGTCTTCAGAAATTGCTGCAGACGAATTTTGTTTCCTGGGTTCTTGAACATGTTGTTGAAGTGCCTAGGGGATGGCAGTTCATCATTTCTCTTGATGAAAATATTCCTGGTCCCAACAACAAAAGGCAATTCACCTGTTCGCCTTTCATGTTCACTATCTTTGATGCTGTGTTGTAGATCATATGGGTCATTTACATATATTATCTGGGAAGCCGTAGGATGGCGTTGGACAACAAGGTTAAACATTTTAGCAGCATAATCGCCCCATGTATAAGCACTTTCGTCTTGCTTCTCTCTATCCTCAGCAGACGGGGTTGATAGCCTCCAAATGAACCCCATATCTACTAGTGCAATGTATCTATCCCGGAACTCCAGTTCAATAAAGTTGAACTTTTGTGCCAGTTTACATTTTTGCCCTTTGCGCATTGTTCCATTTACATTGAAGATGGGGAGACACTCTTCTGTCACGCGGTATTCCATGACTTCAGATAGCACTAGACCATCATCTAACTCTTGTGCCAAAGTGATGATCTCGGCCATGGCTTTGTTTTCCATAGCATCTGTTTTTGTGACCTTCTGTTTTGATGCGTCTTTGATAACTGGTGGTTTGCTGAAGCTGTGTCTGCTGTTTCTGTGTATGGTTGCATCAAACTGTTTATCACCAGAGAACTTGTGCTCTTTGAAGAATGATTGCACTAGAGTCTCCCCATCCTCATGTGCTGAGTCAAAGTCTTTGACAAGTGCATCTGATGCGACCATTCCTGACTGGAGCGACCGCAAGATAGGCTGTGTAAGGTCGAATGGGTCACAATCAAATTCCGTGATGCAATTGTCTAGATCTTGTACACCGCGCTCATCCAGCAACAACCTCGTTGTGGAGTTCTCTCTGTGACCTTCAGATGATTTGGTGAGGTTTGCCAATGCATGTAGTGAACTTCTAACTCTATTCACAGAGTTGACGGTTCTTGTGTGAGTCAACAACATCTTTTCATTTTTTAAGATGCGCTTCCAACCTGCTTTCATCTTCGACCCTTTATTCATGGTCATTTCTATCCAGAGATCCAGGGGTAAGCACGAGTACGGTTTCCCGGTCATTGATTGCGCGAATAGGCCATCTCGCATGTACCTCTCTTTTTCTTTGGGGAGACTGCTAATCTCAAGCCAGAATTCTACAAGCCATCTGCTGTATTTATCATTGTCGTATATCTGCAGCCATGGCATCATCATTCGGAGGGATGCTTTGAATGAATCCCAATCCTGTGTCCTCAGGGCGTATATGTTCATGATCAGTATTTCAACCATTTCCATAAAGCTCAACCAGAACCTTGCCATAGGGCTGTCTGATTTCCCAACACTCTCAAATGCTCTTTCTACAAAGGACTTGAACTCTGCATCCATCAGGAAATCATCTGCGATGGCCTGTAATTGTTCTTTTGAGCTATTGGGTGGACTTCTAAGAACTTCCAACTTTGATTTGAGCTCTGATGATAGCTTCAGTCCCTCGCTGACCCCGCGAAAAATAATCCTGCGAATGAGCACCTCATACATAAGTGAAAGGCACCTTATGCCTCTGTTGTAGTGTTTACCACGAAGTGCTTGGTCAACTGATCCTTCTGAAATTATATCGGCTGCCACAAGAATTTCAGATAAACCTGAGCCATGGAACCGCTTGTTTATCGCCGATATGAAGGAAATGTGAGCGTGGAATGGACCCAAGAATGGAAGGATAAGTTGAAATTTCTCAGGAATCTCATTTTTCAGCTGGACAATAAGGGCACAGACTGGTTGGTCGTCTACCAGCTGAATAAATGGCATTGACTTGCACTCGGCTGCGGTGACCATGCGACACATAACCTCGTGAACCACTGACTTCTGAGGTGGCTTTGGAAATGTCAGAAAATAGTATGCTGCACCACATACTCATGGATATTAGCCTGGAACCCAGTGAAACTTCCAACTTTCTGTTCATCAGCTGGTATGTTCTTCCCTGCAATATCCAGACGGGCCAACACATGCATAACACCTCGCTTTCTTTGCTCATCACTTGTTTGAAGTGAGATATCAATTTCCTGATGAACTGCTGGCTGGCCACGTTTGACTGTTTTGTAAGGATTAATCTTGTGTTGTAAAGTACTTAAATCTTTCAAATCTTCAGACTTGGTCAATTGAAGTATAGGACGACCCTCCTCTGAGTCCATTGATGTAACATCATCAGGTTGTACAAACATAACATTGGTCCGGTGAGATGTATCGGCCCCTGTCAATGTATCATCTTTGAAGTCATCGTTATCTAGGATACCTGTTCCTGGAAAACCATCTGCTAACTCGTCAGGACAAGCAACATTTGCTTTGATATCATCCATGGCCCAAGCTTCATACAGAGCAAGAACATCTTTGTAACTTATTCCAAGAGCAAATTTTTTCAAGATGTCAATGATTTCACGACTCCGAGTTAATCCATGAAGAGTCACTGATAACTTTGTTTGGAAGGTGTGCGTTTGCCGGTGATGAACGAAAACAAGAGGGATGCCAAAGCAGCAATTTGTGGATCATGACATGCTTCAGTAAAGTCATTGGAATCAGGATCCTTGAGCCATGTCAAAAGTTGGCGCAAAAGTTCATGGGGTTCTTCAATATTTTCAAGCTCATCAACACGGAGAGGCCAAGATAAACCCACTTCTTCTGTAAACTTCTTTCTCAGACGCCTTGCAACATTGTTTAGTAACTGTTCATCACTTATTCCCCAAGAAAAAATGGCTGCTTCAATGTAACTTCCACCAGCAGATGCATCATAGACAATTGTGCTCTGGTTCTTGTGGAAACGATCATGGAATCCAATGTTGTCTTTGAATTCATTTTGAAGCATTTGTTTTATGGTGCTGGTTTTCATCACAGTTTCAAAACCAAAGTTTGCACTCATTTGGTTATAATCAACCAGAAGACCCTGTAATGTTCTTGGCTCATTCATCTCCAGCACAACTGTACGGACATGCCTAAAAAACATGTCTAACCTCTAAGTCGCACGTTCTGTAAGTGCATTCGGTCACCAGATGAATCAGAATGTTTGTAGTGAGGCTTCACATACTTCATCCAGCAGGAACGATGATAGCGTATTTCTGACGCAAAGGGATCAGGGGTAGAATCTTTGACAGTTAAAATTCTTTCTCTCATCTGGTCATCTTCCAAGTGTATTGTATGTGACTTGAAGGTGTTCCACGCATTCAACTGTTGGATAATACATAATGTTTTGGAATTTTTCAAGTCTTCTGGTTTCATACACCAAATGCACAGATTCTTTTCATGAAGGAGACCTGTGCTACGTGAAGATCGTCCAGCTTGCTGCTGGTCTTTTGCATGCGTTTCTTGTGTGTCCACTGTTTGTTGTTTCTGTTCTTGATCTCTTTTTCTTAATGCTTGTTGAAGTCCACGTTGAGCTGCCAATGCAGTCCTGCATGCCTTATGAAAATAGACACCATTCGGTCCTGCATCCCAATTGACTGAATCATAAACAGTTCCAAATTTATGCAACCCTTTCCAATCTTGTGCTTTGCCCTTCATGCGTTCCCATGCTTCAGGAGAAATGTTGCTTTTATCTTCATCGCATTGTTCATTACACAAAATACATAGTCCAGATATTTCCTCTCGTTTTCTTTTTCTGTTTGGTTGAGGCTTCAGTACTGGTGTTGACTTTGGTGCTGACATTGTTCCCAGAAGATCTAAAATATAAAAATACAGAGCAGATGTTAGTCTTGATCCTATGGGGATCCTAATCATATTTACTTTACATCAATACACAGAAGAAATGTTTGTAAACATTACTAGTATGTGGACGTCATGAAACAGAACAAATGACTACCAGATATTCACAGCCCATCATCATCATTTACCAATACACTTTATATGGTACACAATATTATATCGAACATGTGCTCTAAAGAAAAATGATACACATAATTAAAAATCATTATTTTGTTTTAAAAATGGAGTGTTTCAATTGTTCGTGACGTTTCGGTGACAAACATTTAATAATTTCTTATCCATGGGTTTGGGAAAAAAATTGTTGTTTTTGGCTAATTTATGTTAACCTTTTAGCAGCCATTTTGAAATTTCAAGGTTATGGCAACCACCTTTACTTTTAAAAGATGCTTATTTGAATTTGCCATGTCAGAAAACATATTATTAGACACTAAAATCATTAGAATCGGACAATGTTAACTGTGTTGGTGAATTTGACCGCCAGTCAAAAGTGCGTTGACCTTTCGACGTTTTTGACCATAGCGCCCTCATTTAAGGTCGGAGGTATAGCAAACTATACATTTTTGGAATCCTCATGACAAGACGAGTAATTTGATATGCATATCGACACGATTGGAATATATTTGAATTTTGACCCCTGTTTGACCTTTGTTGACCCTTCCCGGAAATGCCTGACATTTTCAAGGGGGCAGCCCAAGTCAAAATTGTTCGGTATTCATCAGGGAACACAAAAACACTTTCAAACCTTTGTTCCCAGAATTTGGTCACGGGACCTACAGGCTGGTCTCCTACTATAATGATCATATAAATCGAAACATCAACTCCCTTCGCTAATAACTTCCACAATCAGGTATACACAACGTCGCATTGTATTATTTCCAGGCTGTGGATTTATTGATCACCGCTCGTTTTTAATTTTTTCAATTCACAGCTCGACTTGATCATCGTCTCACACTTAGATGATTACGTCACAACTTCATCAACGTATCATAACGGGAGGGGTTCATTGGTTCCCTATTTGGGGTAATTACCCCTCCCAATGCACTTTGGGAAATGAAAACCTATTTCGGTGTCTACCTGTGATTAATCCCACTTTATTGAAAGCCGGTATTCGGTACGAGCTGATCCAAGTGAACCCGTCTTCATGGAGAACCGAAGACCCGGTGGTGTCCCGAGATTCAGTGCCGGCGGACGCTTTCCATTCTATGACGACGACGGGGAATCCCCATCGGTCCTTCCTGGCCCAGACGGCAGCGCGAGGTCATCCCATGTCCACCCTTGCCTTGCGACCATCTGGGACGTTCCGGAGAATCGCACATGGTACGCGGACCCTGGAGGCGTCAACAATTTGGAGATCGAACGGACTCACCAGCTCGGACTCAGAAATCGATCGAACTCAGAAAGACCTTCTGTGAGTGGATTCGGACCTTTCAGTGATTCTCCTTTTTACACACATTTTCTTGACGAAATGAGGTCGTTTTGGAGCGAGGTCATGACCCCGTCGGGTGCACTCGGGTCAGAGGTGGCAGATTCAGAGGCAGCGCACACTCTTGGCAGATTCCCGATAGGATCAAACTCTTCGTCGCTTGTCGGAGCGGAGTCCCGTGGACCTCAAGCCGTCCCTTTCAACGCCGTAGACCCGAGAGGTCACCTGGAAATGTCGAGCTCCTCGGACCATCGGAGGTTCCAAGCAAGCTACAGCAGGTCATTGGAGAGGACCCCTCGACACAGCAGACCTCCATGCGTGCTCTGTTTAAAGAACGGATCTGGGAACCAAACGTGCATGGAGCACGCGCTCAAGGACGGGTACGGCCGCATCACGTGTCCCATCCTGCGTGCGTACAAGTGTCCCACCTGTAACGCCACTGGGGACAACGCGCATACCGAGCACTACTGTCCGGCGCTCATGCAGATGGGAAGGTCCTCCAAACCGTTCCAGTGGTACACCTCGTCGCGACGGTCCTCCAAACCGTCCCATGGTGCACCTCGTCGGGACGGTCCTCCAAAACTGTTCCAGTGGTACACCTCGTCGGGACGGTCCTCCAAACTGTTCCAGTGGTACACCTCGTCGGGACGGTCCTCCAAACCGTTCTCGTGGTACACCTCGTCGGGACATCCCCACTGAGTTTGCCATTCGTGGCAACAGGTGTGCGATCACCTGTGTTTGCAAAAAATAACTTTGTTTTACCTCTAAACATGTTTGTTGTGCCGTTTTCTATTTTACAAAAACTTTGATGAAAATGTTCTAATCACAATTCCCCAAAATTACATTTGACTTTTCATATGTTGAAATGAACATGTTGTGATAATAAATTGTGAGAATCAATTTTTTTGGTGTTTTCAATATCGCAATCCAACTTGTAGTAACTCTTTGGGAGGTATCACGTATCGGAAAGGTGAACCAGGTACTCCCGGGACCCAAAGTATCCGTCATCATCTTACTATAATTCACCAAATGTCCATCTGTCCGTTCGAAGGTACCGCAAAATCGGCTCAACCGATCGCGATATTTTCGGTGGATATTCCTGGGGCCCCTGGGAGTAAAATAGGCGAATATCGTATATTGTTTTTCCAATTTTTCAAAGTTTTCCAATTTTCCAGTTTTTCCAAACACGATGGAATAATATTTACCGATATGAAGAGTGATGTGGGTTTTGTTGAAATTCTTCAATTACTGTTTAGCTTTTGATGATTTGCGTGTGATATGATTCAACGGATGTTTATATGAATCGTTTAAAATAAAAAAGTCTTCAATTACTGATATTTTTCCTTTTCTTTTGCGCTTCCCAATTGAAGCCCCGCCCATAGGGCGGGTACTGTTGCTTGTATTTTAAATTTACTTTTGACGATCGGCCGAAGAGCTTAACTCTCTGAGCATGGCGTTCAAAAAATTGTCGGAATGAGATACAATAATCGATCTGTTGCCAAACCTGGCTGAACATTGTACACGTGCACCTACACAGATAATTACTAAGTGTTTGTACGTTTGTGCGTTTATACGTTTATGTATTTGTACGTTTATGTGTTTGTACGTTTGTATGTTTGTGTGTTTGTGTGTTTGTAAGTTTGTGTGTTTGTGCGTTTGTATATTTGTGTGTCTCTGCGTTTGTATGTTATTCTTTCAAGGCCGCACCGAGTGCGCCAAATTTTGGATTGTTGGAATTTCAAACATCTGCATAAGGTTTCAAGCTTACCCCTCCCCCCCACCCCCCCCCCCCCCCCCCCATTCCATCCGCTCCCCTCAAGGAAATTTTCTGTACAAGTACACATGTTTTTATCGGGTTTGAAAATCATGGAAAAATCGTCTCCGCCAATATGCAACTGATTTTGCGTTAGTGTTGGGGATACACAAAGTCACGTCATGTGTATAACCTTCTCTCTCCCCCCTCCTCCCACCCTCCACACATACAAGGTGCTGCATGGAGAAAAACACTATTTCGGGGTTCTGCAACATGTTGTGCATTGAAAACGTTAAAATCTTGTAAATAATTTCGTTTGTGTTTTTGTGTGTGGCTGTTTGTGACTCTCACGGCCGAAATCACCGCCAGATAAGTAGGTCCTGATACTTAAAAATAATTTAAAACAGTATCTTCTTTTTTGTTTCTCTAAATTATTACCTATTATTAATATGAATAGTATCTTATAAATAATTGATATAAAATATAAACAGTATCTTATAAATAATGATTATTGTAAAATATAAAAATTATCATATATAATTGTAAAATATAAAGAGTACTTTATAAATAATTATTGTAAAATATAAAGAGTGTTTTATAAATAATTATTGTAATATATAAAGAATATCTCATAAACAATTATTGTAAAATATAAAATGTATCATAAATAATTATTGTAGAATACAAAGAGTATCGAAAAAATAATTATTGTAAAATATAAAGTGTATCTCATAAATAATTATTGTAGAATACAAAGAGTATCGAAAAAATAATTATTGTAAAATATAAAGATTATCGAAAAAATAATTATTGTAAAATATAAAGTGTATCTCATAAATAGTTATTGTAAAATATAAAGAGTATCTTATAAATAAATGTTGTAAAATATAAAGAGTAACGAAAAAATAATTATTGTAAAATATAAAGAGTATCTTATAAATAAATGTTGTAAAATATAAAGAGTAACGAAAAAATAATTATTGTAAAATATAAAGTGTATCGAAAAAATGATTATTGTAAAAATATAAAGAGTATCTTACAAATAATTGTTGTAAAATATAAAGAGTATCTTACAAATAATTGTTGTAAAATATAAAGAGTATCTTACAAATAATTGTTGTAAAATATAAAGAGTATCTTATAAATAAATGTTGTAAAATATAAAGAGTAACGAAAAAATAATTATTGTAAAATATAAAGTGTATCGAAAAAATGATTATTGTAAAAATATAAAGAGTATCTTACAAATAATTGTTGTAAAATATAAAGAGTATCTCATAAATAGTTATTGTAAAATATAAAGTGTATCTTATAAATAATTATTGTAAAATATAAAGAGTATCTTATAAATAATGATTGCAAAATATATAGAGTATCTTACAAATAATTGTTGTAAAATATAAAGAGTATTTATAAATAAATGTTGGAAAATATAAAAAGGAACGAAAAAATAATTATTGTAAAATACAAAGAGTATTTTACAAATGATTATTGTAAAATATACAGAGTATCTTCCAAATAATTGTTGTAAAATATAAAGTGTATCTTAAAAATAATTATTGTAAAATATGAAGCTTATCTTTCAAATGATTATTGTAAAATATAAAGATTATCTTACAAATAATTGTAAAATATAAAGTGTATCTTATAAATAATTATTGTAAAATATAAAGAGTATCTTATAAATAATGATTGCAAAATATAAAGAGTATCTTATAAATAAATATTGTGATATATAAAGAGTGTCTTCCAAATGATTGTAAAATATAAAGTGTATCTTATAAATAATTATTGTAAAATATAAAGAGTATCTTATAAATAATGATTGCAAAATATAAAGAGTATCTTATAAATAAATATTGTGATATATACAGAGTATCTTCCAAATAATTGTTGTAAAATATATAGTGTATCTTACAAATGATTATTGTAAAATATAAAGATTATCTTACAAATAATTGTTGTAAAATATAAAGATTATCTTCCAAATAATTGTTGTAAAATATAAAGTGAATCTCATAAATAGTTATTGTAAAATATGAAGATTATCTTACAAATGATTATTGTAAAATATAAAGAGTATCTTATAAATAGTTATTGTAAAATATAAAGAGTATCTTATAAATAATTATTGTAAAATATAAATAATATCTCGTAAATATTTATTATAAAATCTGAATAGTGTCTTATAAATAATTATTCTAAAATAGAAATCGAATCTTATATAAATAATAATTATAAAATATAAATAGTATCTTGTAAATATTTATTATAAAATCTAAACAGTATCTTCAGAAATAATTATTATAAAATACAAGTAGGATTTTATAAATATTTATTGTAAAATATAAATAGAATCAGAAACTGTTTGCTTGTGTGTTTGTGCGTCTTTGTGCATTTTGTACCTCTGTCACCAAAGGTGTGTGTGTGTGTGTGTGTGTTTGTGTGTGTATGTTTATATATTTGATATGTACATATATATATATATGGGTAAGTACACGATGTGTTTAAACCTCTTGTTTTATTTTACCTCTTGTTTACCAAAGAATTAAAAAATGTTACGCGCTGCTTCCTTGCATGACGTTCACTATTTATTAAAGGACAGAGCACTGACAAATAATCATAGGTTGGTAATGACAACGCAGGCTTTCTTCTCCCGATGGTCTCCTTCTGCGTCGAGGATCCTTCATGTTCCTTGTTAGTCCCAGGATTAGAGTGAAGGAAGAGTGTTTCCAGGTCTCCACGACCTCCATCTCCACGACCTCCATAAAGTTACGACACTCGACATGGATACCGTAGGGAAGGTGTTCTTTCAATTATACAGAAACTCATAATGTTTCATACATACTCCATCAATACACTTCAATATGAGCTCTGATTGTCGCTCGCAGGACACCAACGGGGTGCACAACTCGGTGTCGGGAGAGACAAACGGACAAACAGATAGACAGGGCTGAAAACATAACCTCCATCCACCTTTTGTGGCAGGGCAACAATCCGGCGAACTGCAACGTATTTTGATCGTTTACAAAATGTTTAATTACGAAAACGTGATTGGTTACAAATGCAGATCCACCTGTAAATCTAAAAACAAACGGTTGACGTCTTGACGTTCCTGAGCTATTCTAGGCGTTTCCTGGAACATTTTTGGCGCTCAATTGGTAATATAACTGTGAACGATCATTGATGCAAACGATCACGTGTAACCTCCATGTTTAATCTGAACCGTTCAAAATACGTCGCAAGCACCTTGAGGCCATTGGTGAACAAAGACCGTCACAGGTGGAACCGGTAAAAATAGACCCGATGTCGATTACTTGACGGAAACACCCATTGATGACGTCACAAGGTGATTTCAGGCACAGGAGGCCACGTCAAATGGTCGATTACGAAGTAAGACTACTTTAACCATCAAATATTCACGACTTTAACAATAGTTCTGTAATTCAAGGCCACAGTGAACGTGTATTTTTTAATGAGATTTGTTTGCATTGGTAACCTGCATTCGTGTACAGGTAAACAGGTTATGCGCACTCATTCACAATTGCTGACAATTCATTAATTCCACTTTAACAATGTCAGGTGCACGATACCAGGTCCAAATGAAATGTTTAAACAAGATAATCGACATCGATACTTGTTTATAATACAAACTTCAATTTGAGGATTTATTCCATTTCCGAGAAAATACAAAAAATTCTCATCAAGTAAGTTTTCCTGTCATAAGATTCCATAAACAATAACAGGAGGTTTCATGAAGTTTCCATGGAATGTTGGGAGTTTATGAAAAACTCTTTAATCGATACTTGATGTAACTGTTCCGTGAGCATCGCATTTGGTATTCGAACGAATTAAAAAAAATCAATGAAGAATTCTATAAAGGGAGAGATAGGTCGGATATATATTTACAGACTTGGCATTTAATATGGATTAATTTTTTTTGGGGGTGAACTTACTTTTCAAGATGACTTAGAACCAAAATTTCATTGGAATTATGTTGAAATTATTCTAGATTTTGTTAATGTGACCTTTAAAAGAAACAAAAACCACATTTGGCATTTCTAAACAAATAAATTGATCCTTGAAAGTGATGGAAACTGATATCGAACTCAATTCATGGACAGTACTGTGTTAAACTTCTGTACGTTTTCCAGAAGTATCTCTTTATTTTGCACATTAGCCAAATGTTTTTTTAAACAAAAACAAAAGTTAAATTACGACTGGGATTACGGACAGTATAATTACAGTTCAGTACTTTGTGTAACCCCCACGAGCATTCAGGAGAGCACGTACACGTTGAGGCATGGTGTTCACGAGATTTGCCAAGGTTTGGATAGGAATCGCTTGCCATGCAGTGACAATAGCCTGCTGCAATTCACGCACAGAGGTCGGCTGCTGGTCCAAGTGGTCGATTTGACGCGTTAATTCTGCCCACAAGTTCTCTATCGGATTCATATCCGTGGACATGGCAGGCCACTCCATATGCTCTAAAACCACGGTCAGCAAGAAAGTGTTGGATCATGCGAGCACGATGAGGCTGTGGATTGTCATCTTGGAAGACAAAGTTTCCTCGAAAGGCTGCACGAGCAAATGGAAGCAATGTTTCTTCCAGAATGGCCCTGTACTTGAACTGGTTCAGGTTTCCATTCAGAACAACCAGGTCAGTTTTGCCCCCTGCATGAAAAGCAGCCCAAACGGTCACCCCACCACCTCCAGCTTGGACTCTTGGCACTATACAATCTTTGTTGTAGGCTTCATGCACTTGTCTGCGCACTCGGACACGGCCATCTTGACGATAGATCAGAAATCTAGACTCGTCACTGAAGGTCACGTGATTCCAGTGTCCTGGCTGCCATTGACGGTGCTCTCTGGCCCACTGCAATCGGCGCTGGCGGTGTTGTCTGGTCAGGCGTGGCTTTCTCAGGGGACGCCTGGCACGATAGCCTGCTTGAACCAGTCATTGGTTGACTAGCCTTCTGGATACATGCACATTTGTCAGTTGCTGCCACTCAGCCCTAAGCAGATTAGCTGACTTGGTACGGCCATTGCGGACTAACCTGTGCAGCTGGCGATCATCCCTCCTTGTGGTTCTGCGGGGACGTCCTGGCCTCGGTATTGGAGTAGGGACACCCCTCTGAGCATTTCGTTTCAGGATCTTTGACACCTGACCTTGAGTGATGCCATGCTACCGAGCAATAGCACGCTGCTGTTTCATGCCGTAATTTCGTAAAGCCACCACTCCATTGCAAACAGCATTGTCGAGTTGACGGACCATCTCCAGCGGAAGCGGCAATAACTTTTGGAGACGTGCAGCAGTTGTTTTCCACGAAGACAGAACGCAACAACCCTTGTATACCCGGCTGTGAAGCCAATCATCAAATGCACCTGTCCGTACATTTTGCCACGCCACCTGTGATATAATCCTGTTGTTGACTTCTTGCTGTGACAGACAATCAGTGACATGGTTCTTTTAACAAATAAATCACCAAAGTGTAAAAGAAACTCACCAGATTGATATACTGAGTTAAGAAAGTAAACCCAAGTCAAGAAGAAAAAAAAATTCTATGTTAAATGCCAAGTCTGTATATATATATATATATATATATATATGTATATATATATATATATATATATATATATATATATATATATATATATATATATATATATATATATATATATATATATATATAGATATATATATAGATATATATATAGATATATATATATATATATATATATATATATATATATATATATTTTTATATATATAATATATATATATATATATATATATATATATATATATATATATATATATATATATATATATATATATATATATATACTGTATATATATATATATATACATGTATATATTGTTGCGGATATGAGGATTGTATGTTTTTGATTGTGTGTATTGTATTGGAAATTGCTGTGTAACATTGTTGATTATGGCCCCTCCTGCCTCCAGAGTTGTGTAAAGGTAAAAAGGGCGTCCCGGTAGTTAATTCCATGAAACACCACATTGAAGGACACGATAAAAACCCTTGTTCAGTAGCTTATATCTTTATTATGTGTTTTAGAGTAAGGCCTTATCTTCCAGTAACATGACACTCCATTGCACCAAGTAAAAGAGATAGATTCCCTTCATTCCCATTCCCAAAAACCTCCATTTCCCCTTTCGTAATGGCCAAGCCTCAATTTGGCAATTACATCCCCTCCAAAGCCGCCATTGGCCACGAGGCAGGGTCGGGGAAGAAAGGCGTGCCCGCCCGTCGCCATCAAGGGCGGAGCCAGAGGGTCGCGCGATCAACCATGGCCGAGGTGAGCACACCGAGGGGCATGTCCTGAAGGCCGGCGGCTTAATCGCCGGAGGCGTGATAAAGGCGCGCGGAAGGGTCATCAGAAGAGAGTTGCAAAAAGGTCCAAGGCTGAGCTGAGCTGCGTGGTGAGGTGCAAAGGAAAGAGCTGGGTCGTCAGAGCAGAGCTGAGTTGTGAGGTCCAAAAGCAGAAGATCATCCAGGGAAGCACAAAGCCTGCTATTCGTCACCTTGCTCGCCAGCAGCAGCGTCTACAGCAGCAACAAGACTCGACAGCCGTTTGGGGCCTGGACGGCAGTTTGGAGCAGGGCCGCGAAGAAACGGCGGCTGCCCAACGCGTGATCGTGCTGCCGGACCCATTGGACTTTCCTCTCCTTCCAGCCATTCCTGCCTGCAAGTTCCCCATTTGCGTACGTGAGTTTGTTTTGTTTGTTCTGTCCTGAGTAGGTAATTAAGTCTGTATAAGCTAGTAATTTTCACTGTGTCACCTGCCTTTTTCATGTCCCCTGTAAATAACCGTGACTGCTCTTTTTGCTTGTGTATGTGTAAATAATAAACCCCGTTACTCTTCTGTACGTCTTCTTCTTCTTCTTCCTCTTTGCATTCGGTCGCTTTAGAGTTTTCCACATTGAATAGCTGTGGCATGATACGGCCAACGTCTGGGTGAATCGGGTGAGTCGGGAAAAACTGTTAGGTCGCGGGGCCTCCGCTCGGCAAATATAACATCCTTAACCGCGGACCGTAACAATATATATATAAATATATATATATATTGTTACAGGTCGCGGACAGATGTTATAGACCGAGCGGTGGTGTAAGACCGCGACCTAACAAAACTCACCCGATTCACCCAGAACTTTGGCCGTATCGCACCGTAGCTGCTCAATGAGGGAAAAGACAAAAACGACGCAATGCAAGAGGAAAAGGAATTAAAATGAGAAGACGTACAGACGAGTAATGGGGTTTATTATTTACACACACAAGCAAAAAGGAGCAATCAAGTTTTATTTACAACACAAGACGCAGGTGACACAGTGCAAATTTTAGCTTACCTACAGACTTAATTAAATACCCAGGGACAGAACAAACAAAACAAACTCACGTATACAAGAAGGGTGGAAAGGCAGGAGGTGGATGACTGGAGGGAGAGGAAAGGTCCAAGGGGGTCCTGCAGCTCAACCGGCGCGTTTAGCAGCCGCCGTTCCTTTTCGGCCCTGCTCCAAACCGCCGTTCAGGCCCCCTTTGGCTGTTGGTGTTCTTGCTGCTGCGGCCTCCGCCCCCGTTCCCAGGACTTGTCTGACTCGTTGGTCCAAACCCTCAAATCTTTCTTGGTCCCTCACTCTTTACCACCGACTCCTCACCGCAACCAACGCAACCACTGACCACCACCGACTGACCAAATGACGACTCACTCTCAACCAACTCAGACCAACTCTCACCAAGACCAACTGTCCAACCAACTCACTACTCACTTCCGTGCGCGCCTTTTTATAGCGCCTCCGGCGATTAAGCCGCCAGCATTTAGGACACGCCCATCGGTGTGCTCACCTCGGCCCTGGTTGGTCGCGCGACCCTCTGGCTCCGCCCTTGATGACGACGGGCAGGCACGCCTTTCTTCCCCAACCCGAGCACATGTTTAATGGCGGCAATTGTAGTTGGCAATGCGAATGGCAATTGACGAAAGGGGAAATGGAGGTTTTGGGAATGGGAATGAAGGATGAAGGGAATCTATCTTTTTTACTTGGTGCAATGGAGTGTCATTCTAATGGAAGACAAGGCCTTACCCTAAAACACATCATAAGGATATAAACTACTGAACAAGGGTATTATAGTGTCCTTCAATGGGTGCTTTATGGAATTAACTACCGGGACGCCCTTTGACCTTTACACAACACTGGAGGCAGGAGGGGCCAGACTCAAGCAATAATTCATAACAATTTCCAATACAATACAACACAATCAAAAAAATACAATCCTCATATCCGCAACAATATATATATGTATGTATATATATATATATATATATATATATATATATATATATATTGTTACGGTCCGCGGTTAAGGATGTTATATTTGCCGAGCGGAGGCCCCGCGACCTAACAGTTTTTCCCGACTCACCCGATTCACCCAGACGTTGGCCGTATCGCACCACAGCTATTCAATGTGGAAAACTCTAAAGCGACCGAATGCAAAGAGGAAGAAGAAGAAGAAGACGTACTGAAGAGTAACGGGGTTTATTATTTACACATACACAAGCAAAAAGAGCAGTCACGGTTATTTACAGGGGACATGAAAAAGGCAGGTGACACAGTGAAAATTACGAGCTTATACAGACTTAATTACCTACTCAGGACAGAACAAACAAAACAAACTCACGTACGCAAATGGGGAACTTGCAGGCAGGAATGGCTGGAAGGAGAGGAAAGTCCAATGGGTCCGGCAGCACGATCCGCGCGTTGGGCAGCCGCCGTTTCTTCGCGGCCCTGCTCCAAACTGCCGTCCAGGCCCCAAACGGCTGTCGAGTCTTGTTGCTGCTGTAGACGCTGCTGCTGGCGAGAAAGGTGACGAATAGCAGGCTTTGTGCTTCCCTGGATGATCTTCTGTTTTTGGACCTCACAACTCAGCTCTGCTCTGACGACCCAGCTCTTTCCTTTGCACCTCACCACGCAGCTCAGCTCAGCCTTGGACCTTTTTGCAACTCTCTTCTGACGACCCTTCCGCGCGCCTTTATCACGCCTCCGGCGATTAAGCCGCCGGCCTTCAGGACACGCCCCTCGGTGTGCTCACCTCGGCCATGGTTGATCGCGCGACCCTCTGGCTCCGCCCTTGATGGCAACGGGCGGGCACGCCTTTCTTCCCCGACCCTGCCTCGTGGCCAATGGCGGCTTTGGAGGGGATGTAATTGCCAAATTGAGGCTTGGCCATTACGAAAGGGGAAATGGAGGTTTTTGGGAATGGGAATGAAGGGAATCTATCTCTTTTACTTGGTGCAATGGAGTGTCATGTTACTGGAAGACAAGGCCTTACTCTAAAACACATAATAAAGATATAAGCTACTGAACAAGGGTTTTATCGTGTCCTTCAATGTGGTGTTTCATGGAATTAACTACCGGGACGCCCTTTTTACCTTTACACAACTCTGGAGGCAGGAGGGGCCATAATCAACAATGTTACACAGCAATTTCCAATACAATACACACAATCAAAAACATACAATCCTCATATCCGCAACAATATATACATGTATGTATATATATATATATATATATATATATATATATATATATATATATATATATATATATATATATATATATATATATATACAGACTTGGCATTTAATATAGAATTTTTTTTTTTCTTGACTTGGGTTTACTTTCTTAACTCAGTATATCAATCTGGTGAGTTTCTTTTACACTTTGGTGATTTATTTGTTAAAAGAACCATGTCACTGATTGTCTGTCACAGCAAGAAGTCAACAACAGGATTATATCACAGGTGGCGTGGCAAAATGTATGGACAGGTGCATTTGATGATTGGCTTCACAGCCGGGTATACAAGGGTTGTTGCGTTCTGTCTTCGTGGAAAACAACTGCTGCACGTCTCCAAAAGTTAATGCCGCTTCCTCTGGAGATGGTCCGTCAACTCGACAATGCTGTTTGTCATGGAGTGGTGGCTTTACGAAATTACGGCATGAAACAGCAGCGTGCTATTGCTCGGTAGCATGGCATCACTCAAGGTCAGGTGATAAAGATCCTGAAACGAAATGCTCAGAGGGGTGTCCCTACTCCAATACCGAGGCCAGGACGTCCCCGCAGAACCACAAGGAGGGATGATCGCCAGCTGCACCGGTTAGTCCGCAATGGCCGTACCAAGTCAGCTAATCTGCTTAGGGCTGAGTGGCAGCAACTGACAAATGTGCCTGTATCCAGAAGGCTAGTCAACCAATGACTGGTTCAAGCAGGCTATCGTGCCAGGCGTCCCCTGAGAAAGCCACGCCTGACCAGACAACACCGCCAGCGCCGAATGCAGTGGGCCAGAGAGCACCGTCAATGGCAGCCAGGACACTGGAATCACGTGACCTTCAGTGACGAGTCTAGATTTCTGGTCTATCGTCAAGATGGTCGTGTCCGAGTGCGCAGACAAGTGCATGAAGCCTACAACAAAGATTGTATAGTGCCAAGAGTCCAAGCTGGAGGTGGTGGGGTGACCGTTTGGGCTGCTTTTCATGCAGGGGGCAAAACTGACCTGGTTGTTCTGAATGGAAACCTGAACCAGTTCAAGTACAGGGCCATTCTGGAAGAAACATTGCTTCCATTTGCTCGAGCAGCCTTTTGAGGAAACTTTGTCTTCCAAGATGACAATGCACGGCCTCATCGTGCTCGCATGATCCAACACTTTCTTGCTGACCGTGGTGTAGAGCATATGGAGTGGCCTGCCATGTCCCCGGATATGAATCCGATAGAGAACTTGTGGGCAGAATTAACGCGTCAAATCGACCACTTGGACCAGCAGCCGACCTCTGTGCGTGAATTGCAGCAGGCTATTGTCACTGCATGGCAAGCGATTCCTGTCCAAACCTTGGCAAATCTCGTGAACACCATGCCTCAACGTGTACATGCTCTCCTGAATGCTCGTGGGGGTTACACAACGTACTGAACTGTAATTTTACTGTCCGTAATCCCAGTCGTAATTTAACTTTTGTTTTTGTTAAAAAAAACATTTGGCTAATGTGCAAAATAAAGAGATACTTCTGGAAAACGTACAGAAGTTTAACACAGTACTGTCCATGAATTGAGTTCGATATCAGTTTCCATCACTTTCAAGGATCAATTTATTTGTTTAGAAATGCCAAGTGTGGTTTTTGTTTCTTTTAAAGGTCACATTAACAAAATCTAGAATAATTTCAACATAATTCCAATGAAATTTTGGTTCTAAGACATCTTGAAAAGTAAGTTCACCCCCAAAAAAAATTATTCCATATTAAATGCCAAGTCTGTAAATATATATCCGACCTATCTCTCACTTTATATTGGAGTGACTTTATATTTATACTTTATATACTTTATATATACTTTATATCACTTTATATATTATGCTTTATATTTATATCCCCCAATGTATACCCCTTTATATTGATGATTGGAAAGCTCTTGGTGAACGTCATCTCGGGATATGCTCCACAGGTTGGTCGAAGCGATGAAGAGAAGGACAAGTTCTGGTGTGCGATAGAGAAGCTGATGGAAAACGTGAAAGATGAGGAAGTTGTTGTGGTGGGAGGAGACCTGAATGGACATGTGGGAAGGAGTATGGATGGTTTTGAGGGAGTTCATGGGGTTACGGATATGGTGTGAGAAATGGAGAAGGTGAAAGGATTTTGGATTTGCTGATGGAGCTGATTTGTTGATTTGTAACACTCAGTTCCAGAAAGAGGACAATAAGCTTGTTACATACACGTCAGGTGGGTCGACGACAACCGTTGACTACCTGATGGTGCGTCGGCGAGATAGGGGGCACCTCCGGGACACAAAGGTGATCCCGGGGGAGGAGGCTGTTTCACAGCACCACTTGGTTGTCTGCGACATAAGGGTGAAAGGTGCGAGAAGAGCTCGGCGGGTGAAGTACCAACCGAGAATGAAGGTGTGGAGGTTGAAAGAGGTGACAGTAAGGGAGGCATTAAAAGAGAGGCTGAGTAGGGTAGAGGATGATGTGGTTGAGCTTGAAAGTGGTTGGATGTCAATGAAAGCTAGTCTGTTGGGAGCCGTTGGTGAGGTATGTGGATGGACAAAAGGACCACCGAGGCACTCGGAAACATGGTGGTGGGATGTTGAGGTTGGAAAGAGGATTGACGAGAAGATGAATAAGTTCAAAGAGTGGCAGAAGGCGAAGGGTACGGGAGCAGAAACAGCAGAGCATGAAAGTTATAAGGCAGCCAGGAAGGCTGCAAAGAAAGAGGTAGCAAAGGCGCAGGAGGCATGTAGGAAAATGTTCGGAGAACGCTTGGATTCGGAAGAGGGTCAGAAAGCAGTATTCAGGATTGCAAAGCACATAGCGAAAGAGAGGTGTGATGTGATGGGGGTGGGTTGCTTGAAGGATGAAGTGGGACAAATCGTTGTCGACCCAGATGGAATTAAAGGAAGATGGAAAAGATATATGGAAATGCTGTTGAATACAGAGAATGAATGGGATGGCAACATAGAGAGTAACCCAGTTTTAGGACCGGCAGAGAAGATAACTGAGAAGGAAGTTGAGGAAGCGATAAAAGCAATGAAGAGTGGAAAAGCGGGAGGGCCGACGGGAGTTGTGGGAGATATGTTGAAGGCAGCAGGAAGTTGGGGTGTGAAGAGAATGACAGAGATCTGTAATCTGGTGGTGAAAGAAGGCCGCATTCCAGTGGATTGGGAACTGAGTACCCTCGTCCCTCTATACAAGGGGAAAGGTGACCCTCTGGAGTGTGGCTCGTACCGAGCGATAAAGTTATTGGAGCGTGGAATGAAGGTATTGGAAAGGGTGTTGGAGAGGAGGATAAGGAAGAAAGTGAAGATCGACGAAATGCAGTTTGGATTTATGCCAGGAAGAGGAACGACAGATGCGCTTTTCATTGTGAGGCAGTTGCAGGAGAAGTACATGGATAAGAGGAAGAAGTTGTTTTTTGGGTTTGTTGATCTGGAGAAAGCATTCGATAGGGTTCCACGCAAAGTATTGACATGGGCATTGAGGAAGTTAGGAGTGGAGGAATGGTTGATCAGAGTAGTGATGGCAATGTACAAAAGAGCACGCACAGCTGTAAGGACGAAGGACGGGAACATTGGTGAGTTTGAGGTGAAGGTGGGAGTGCATCAGGGGTCGGTACTAAGTACACTACTATTTGTAGCTGTGATGGAGGTGCTGGCTCAGACCGTAAAGGAGGGTTTACCGTGGGAGTTGTTGTATGCAGATGATCTGGTGTTGATTGCGGAAAGTATGGATGGACTGAAGGAAAAGATGAACAAGTGGAAGGAATGTATGGAGACAAAAGGTCTGAAGGTGAATATCGGAAAAACAAAGGTGATGGCAAGTGGTAAAGCATGTGGTGAGGTGGAAAGAACTGGGAAGTGGCCGTGTGCTGTGTGCAGGAAGGGTGTCGGAGTGAACTCCATTCAATGTACAATGTGTGCTGAGTGGGTTCATCAAAAATGTAGTGGTCTGAGAGGGTCATTAACCAGTGTGGCAGCTACATTCAAATGTAAGGTGTGCACAGAGGGAGCTGCAGATGGAGGAAATGTTGAGTTGGATCTTGGAGACGGCGTGAAGCTGGAAGGTGTGAAAACATTTTGCTACCTCGGAGACATGCTGAATGGAGAAGGTGGATCAGACTCGGCAACGGTTGCTCGAGTGAGATGTGCATGGAAGAAGTTTCGGGAACTGAGTGGCGTGCTGATGAGGAGGAGAGTGTCGCTGAAGCTGAAGGGAAAGGTGTATGCTGCATGTGTGAGAAGTGTTATGATTTATGGGAGCAAGACATGGGTAATGAACGTAGAGCAGCAACGAAGGCTGGAAAGGGTGGAAATGCGAATGGTTCGATGGATGTGCGGAGTATCGTTGAGAGAGAGGAAGACAAATGATGAATTGCAAAAGATGATGGGAATATTGCCTGTGATTGATGCTGTGAAGAGGAACAGGTTGAGATGGTTTGGTCATGTATTGAGGAAGGATGAAAGTGACTGGTTGAGAAGAGTGATGGAAGTTAATGTAGAAGGAAGTAGAGGACGGGGAAGACCGAGAAAGACTTGGCTAAAGATGGTGGAAGAAGAAATGCGGGCAAGGGGGTTAACAAGGAGAGATGCAGAAAATAGGGCAAAATGGAGAAGATTGTCATGGGGACCGCAAGGCTAACCCCCGCTCTAGCAGGGAACATGGCCTTAAAATGCATGTTGTTGTTGTTGTATCTCTCACTTTATAGAATTCTTCATTGATTTTTTTTCATTCGTTCGAATACCAAATGCGATGCTCACGGAACAGTTACATCAAGTATCGATTAAAGAGTTTTTCATAAACTCCCAACATTCCATGGAAACCATGAAACCTCCTGTTATTGTTTATGGAATCTTATGACAGGAAAACTTACTTGATGAGAATTTTTTGTATTTTCTCGGAAATGGAAGAAATCCTCAAATTGAAGTTTGTATTATAAACAAGTATCGATGTCGATTATCTTGTTTAAACATTTCATTTGGACCTGGTATCGTGCACCTGACATTGTTAAAGTGGAATTAATGAATTGTCAGCAATTGTGAATGAGTGCGCATAACCTGTTTACCTGTACACGAATGCAGGTTACCAATGCAAACAAATCTCATTAAAAAATACACGTTCACTGTGGCCTTGAATTACAGAACTATTGTTAAAGTCGTGAATATTTGATGGTTAATGTAGTCTTACTTCGTAATCGACCATTTGACGTGGCCTCCTGTGCCTGAAATCACCTTGTGACGTCATCAATGGGTGTTTCCGTCAAGTAATCGACATCGGGTCTATTTTTACCGGTTCCACCTGTGACGGTCTTTGTTCACCAATGGCCTCCGGGTGCTTGCGACGTATTTTGAACGGTTCAGATTAAACATGGAGGTTACACGTGATCGTTTGCATCAATGATCGTTCACAGTTATATTACCAATTGAGCGCCAAAAATGTTCCAGGAAACGCCTACAAGAGCTCAGGAACGTCAAGACGTCAACCGTTTGTTTTTAGATTTACAGGTGGATCTGCATTTGTAACCAATCACGTTTTCGTAATTAAACATTTTGTAAACGATCAAAATACGTTGCAGTTCACCGAATTGTTGCCCTGCCACAAAAGGTGGATGGAGGTTATGTTTTCAGCCCTGTCTATCTGTTTGTCCGTTTGTCTCTCCCGACACCGAGTTGTGCACCGCGTTGGTGTCCTGCGAGCGACAATCAGAGCTCATATTGAAGTGTATTGATGGAGTAAGAATGAAACATTATGAGTTTCTGTATAATTGAAAGAACACCTTCCCTACGGTATCCATGTCGAGTGTCGTAAATTTATGGAGGTCGTGGAGACCTGGAAACACTCTTCCTTCACTCTAATCCTGGGACTAACAAGGAACATGAAGGATCCTCGACGCAGAAGGAGACCATCGGGAGAAGAAAGCCTGTGGTGTCATTACCAACCTACGATTATTTGTCAGTGCTCTGTCCTTTAATAAATAGTGAACGTCATGCAAGGAAGCAGCGCGTAACATTTTTTAAATTCTTTGGTAAACAAGAGGTAAAATAAAACAAGAGGTTTGAACACATCGTGTACTTACCCATATATATATATATATATGTAGATATCAAATATATAAACATACACACACACACAAACACACACACACACACACACACACACACACACACACACACACACACACACACACCTTTGGTAACAGAGGTACAAAATGCACAAAGACGCACAAACACACAAGCAAACAGTTTCTGATTCTATTTATATTTTACAATAAATATTTATAAAATCCTACTTGTATTTTATAATAATTATTTCTGAAGATACTATTTATATTTTACAATAAATATTTATAAAATCCTACTTGTATTTTATAATAATTATTTCTGAAGATACTATTTAGATTTTATAATAAATATTTACGAGATATTATTTATATTTTCCAATAATTATTTATAAGATACACTTTATATTTTACAACAATTATTTATAAGATACACTTTATATTTTACAACAATTATTTATAAGATACACTTTATATTTTACAACAATTATTTATAAGATACACTTTATAATTTATATTTTACAACAATTATTTATAAGATACACTTTATATTTTACAACAATTATTTATAAGATACACTTTATATTTTACAACAATTATTTGAAAGATAATCTTTATATTTTACAATAATCATTTGAAAGATAATCTTCATATTTTACAATAATTATTTTTAAGATACACGTTATATTTTACAACAATTATTTGAAAGATAATCTTTATATTTTACAATAATCATTTGAAAGATAATCTTCATATTTTACAACAATTATTTTTAAGATACACTTTATATTTTACAACAATTATTTGGAAGATACTGTTTGTATTTTACAACAATTATTTTTTCGTTCCTTTTTATATTTTCCAACATTTATTTATAAGATACTCTTTATATTTTACAATAACTATTTATAAGATACTCTTTATATTTTATAACAATTATTTGTAAGATAATCTTTATATTTTTACAATAATTATTTTTTCGATACTCTTTGTATTCTACAATAATTATTTATGATACATTTTATATTTTACAAGAATTATTTATGAGATATTCTTTATATATTACAATAATTATTTATAAAACACTCTTTATATTTTACAATAATTATTTATAAAGTACTCTTTATATTTTACAATTATTTATGATAATTTTTATATTTTACAATAATCATTATTTATAAGATACTGTTTATATTTTATATCAATTATTTATAAGATACTATTCATATTAATAATAGGTAATAATTTAGAGAAACAAAAAAGAAGTTACTGTTTTAAATTATTTTTAAGTCTCAGGACCTACTTATCTGGCGGTGATTTCGGCCGTGAGAGTCACAAACAGCCACACACAAAAACACAAACGAAATTATTTTTACAAGATTTTAACGTTTTCAATGTACAACATGTTGCAGAACCCCAAAATAGTGTTTTTCTCCATGCAGCACTTTGTATGTGTGGAGGGTGTGAGGAGGGGGGAGGGAGAAGGTTGTACACATGACGTGACTTTGTGTATCCCCAACACTAACGCAAAATCAGTTGCATATTGGCGGAGACGATTTTCCATGATTTTCAAACCCGATAAAAACATGTGTACCTGCACAGAAAATTTCCTTGAGGGGAGCGGATGGAATGGGGGGGGGGGGGGGGGGATGGAGGGGTAAGCTTGAAACCTTATGCAGATTTTGAAATTCCAACAATCCAAAATTTGGCGCACTCGGTGCGGCCTTGAAAGAATAACATACAAACGCAGAGACACACAAATATACAAACGCACAAACACACAAACTTACAAACACACAAACACACAAACATACAAACGTACAAACACATAAACGTACAAACACATAAACGTATAAACGCACAAACGTACAAACACTTAGTAATTATCTGTGTAGGTGCACGTGTACAATGTTGAGCCAGGTTTGGCAACAGATCGATTATTGTATCTCATTCCGACAATTTTTTGAACGCCATGCTCAGAGAGTTAAGCTCTTCGGCCGATCGTCAAAAGTAAATTTAAAATACAAGCAACAGTACCCGCCCTATGGGCGGGGCTTCAATTGGGAAGCGCAAAAGAAAAGGAAAAATATCAGTAATTGAAGCCTTTTTTATTTTAAACGATTCATATAAACATCCGTTGAATCATATCACACGCAAATCATCAAAATCTAAACAGTAATTGAAGAATTTCAACAAAACCCACATCACTTCATATCGGTAAATATTATTCCATCGTGTTTGGAAAAACTGGAAAATTGGAAAACTTTGAAAAATTGGAAAAACAATATACGATATTCGCCTATTTTACTCCCAGGGGCCCCAGGAATATCGACCGAAAATATCGCGATCGGTTGAGCCGATTTTGCGGTACCTTCGAACGGACAGACGGACATTTGGTGAATTATAGTAAGATGATGACGGATACCTTGGGTCCCGGGAGTACCTGGTTCACCTTTCCGATATGTGATACCTCCCAAAGAGTTACTACAAGTTGGATTGCGATATTGAAAACACCAAAAAAATTGATTCTCACAATTTATTATCACAACATGTTCATTTCAACATATGAAAAGTCAAATGTAATTTTGGGGAATTGTGATTAGAACATTTTCATCAAAGTTTTTGTAAAATAGAAAACGGCACAACAAACATGTTTAGAGGTAAAACAAAGTTATTTTTTGCAAACACAGGTGGTCGCACACCTGTTGCCACGAATGGCAAACTCAGTGGGGATGTCCCGACGAGGTGTACCACGAGAACGGTTTGGAGGACCGTCCCGACGAGGTGTACCACTGGAACAGTTTGGAGGACCCTCCCGACGAGGTGTAACACTGGCACGGTTTGGAGGACCGTCGCGACGAGGTGCACCATGGGACGGTTTGGAGGACCGTCGCGACGAGGTGTACCACTGGAACGGTTTGGAGGACCTTCCCATCTGCATGAGCGCCGGACAGTCGTGCTCGGTATGCGCGTTGTCCCCAGTGGCGTTACAGGTGGGACACGTGTACGCACGCAGGATGGGACACGTGATGCGGCCGTACCCGTCCTTGAGCGCGTGCTCCATGCACGTTTGGTTCCCAGATCCGTTCTTTAAACAGAGCACGCACGGAGGTCTGCTGTGTCGAGGGGTCCTCTCCAATGACCTGCTGTAGCTTGCTTGGAACCTCCGATGGTCCGAGGAGCTCGACATTTCCAGGTGACCTCTCGGGTCTACGGCGTTGTTAGGGACGGCTTGAGGTCCACGGGACTCCGCTCCGACAAGCGACGAGGAGTTTGATCCTATCGGGAATCTGCCAAGAGTGTGCGCTGCCTCTGAATCTGCCACCTCTGACCCGAGTGCACCCGACGGGGTCATGACCTCGCTCCAAAACGACCTCATTTCGTCAAGAAAATGTGTGTAAAAAGGAGAATCACTGAAAGGTCCGAATCCACTCACAGAAGGTCTTTCTGAGTTCGATCGATTTCTGAGTCCGAGCTGGTGAGTCCGTTCGATCTCCAAATTGTTGACGCCTCCAGGGTCCGCGTACCATGTGCGATTCTCCGGAACGTCCCAGATGGTCGCAAGGCAAGGGTGGACATGGGATGACCTCGCGCTGCCGTCTGGGCCAGGAAGGACCGATGGGGATTCCCCGTCGTCGTCATAGAATGGAAAGCGTCCGCCGGCACTGAATCTCGGGACACCACCGGGTCTTCGGTTCTCCATGAAGACGGGTTCACTTGGATCAGCTCGTACCGAATACCGGCTTTCAATAAAGTGGGATTAATCACAGGTAGACACCGAAATAGGTTTTCATTTCCCAAAGTGCATTGGGAGGGGTAATTACCCCAAATAGGGAACCAATGAACCCCTCCCGTTATGATACGTTGATGAAGTTGTGACGTAATCATCTAAGTGTGAGACGATGATCAAGTCGAGCTGTGAATTGAAAAAATTAAAAACGAGCGGTGATCAATAAATCCACAGCCTGGAAATAATACAATGCGACGTTGTGTATACCTGATTGTGGAAGTTATTAGCGAAGGGAGTTGATGTTTCGATTTATATGATCATTATAAGTGTTAATCATATGGGGAGAGGAGGGTCCACAATGTACGGACTCAGAACGGGATAATGATAACGTGGAGCCCAATAAAGGTGAACGCTTTTCAAATATTTTATCGTCTCTGGACTATGTTGAGTTTGATATCTGGATTTAAGATTTGAGTCTCACTATCTGCCATGATCTCTCCTGGGAAAAGCACAATTCCGAGCTGGCCAAAGCCAGTCGCAGACTGGGCATGCTCCGTCGTGTGAAGTCCTTCCTTGGCACCTCTGAGCTCCTCACCACATACAAAGTTTTCATTCACAGCTCAATGGAATACTGCTCTCCCCTCTGGCCTGGTTTTCCTGCCTCACACCTAGCTCAGCTTCATGCTGCAGAAACCAAAGAATTCATAATCATTGGTATCTCCCGTGATGAAGCTGATTCTGAGGGCCTTTCACTCACTCACAGCAGGCAGGTAGTTGGTCTTTTTGTCTTCTACCGACTTCTATCAGGCCTAGATCCCCCAGCTCTGTCTGTGCTGTGTCCCCCCAAATGTTCCTGCAGGACACACAAGATCTGCCAGCAAACCTCTTCTGGTGAAATTGCCAAAATCAAGACTCTCTGCTCACCTTCTCGCTTTCATTCCTCTTTTCTCCCGCCTCTGGAACAAACTCCCTCACTCCCTTGAATCCCACTCCTCCCTCCAGGACTTTAAAACAGCTGTTCACCACCATGTCTTATCTTCCCCCATCCAAAACCTTGATCTATTCTACCCCCATTAAAAAACCCCAAATCCACCTCTTTCAATTTCCAACTACTTTCCTGAAATTCCTAGTAGTGTTAATTTGCTTACTACCGTGTACCTCTCCTCTTTCATCCCCCCTCCCTCTCCCTTCCACAGGTCTACTGATGTCCGTCACTGTTCTCTACTGTTGTTGTGCTCGTATGCTTCCTCCCTCTCCTCCTCTTGTCTCCTGCTTCCGTTTTATGTGTTCGTGCATGTATTCGTGTTGAATGTGTTAGCTCTTACACGAGAGGAGACTCTGTATACAACATATATATATATATATATATATATATATATATATATATATATATATATATATATATATCTATATATATATCTATCTATATATATATATATATATATATATATATATATATATATTGTTAGGGACCGCAGTTAAGGATGCTATGTTTGCCGAGCGGAGGCACCGCGACCTAACAGTTTCCCCGATTCACCCGATTCACCCGCACGTTGGCTGGATCGCGCCACAGATATTCAATATGGAAAACTCTAAAGTGACCGAATGTAAAGAGGAAGAAGAAGACGTACAGAAGAGTAACGGGATTTATTATTTACACACACAAGCAAAAAGGAGCAGTCACGGTTATTTACAGGGGACATGAAAAAGCAGGTGACACACTGAAAATTACTAGCTTATACAAACTTAATTAACTACCCAGGACAGAACAAACAGAAACGGACTCACACGGGGAATTGCAGAGTGGATTGGCTGGAAGGAGAGGGAGGTCCAACGGGTCCGGCAGCACGATCGGCGCGTTGGGCAGCCGCCGTTCCTTCGCGGCCCTGCTCAAAACCGCCGTCCAGGCCCCAAGCGGCTGTTGAGTGTTGTTGCTGCTGTTGAGTGTTGTTGCTGCTGTGGACGCTGCTGCTGGCGAGCAAGGCGACGAATAGCAGGCTTTGTGCTCCCCTGGATGATCTCCTTTGAACAAGAATCGCTGCTGGATGATCTCTTCTCTTGGACAAGAATCGCTGCTGGATGATCTCCCTCCTCTCTCTGGACAAGAATCGCTGCTGGATGATCTCCCTTCTCTCTCTCTCGTAGGACCTCCTTCCAACTCCGCTTTCCTCTGACGACTCAGCTCTTTTCATGGACCTCACCATGCAGCTCAGCCTTGGACCTCACAACTCAGCTCTCTCTTGGACCCTTTTTGCAACTTCTTGTGCGCGCGCCTTTATAGCGGCTGCGGCGATTAAGCCGCCGGCCTTTAGGACACGCCCATCGGTGTGCTCACCTCAGCCCTGGTTGGTCGCGCGACCCTCTGGCTCCGCCCTTGATGACGACGGGCGGGCACGCCTTTCTTCCCCAACCCGAGCACATGTTTAATGGCGGCAATTGTAGTTGGCAATGCGAATGGCAATTGACGAAAGGGGAAATGGAGGTTTTGGGAATGGGAATGAAGGATGAAGGGAATCTATCTTTTTCACTTGGTGCAATGAAGTGTCATTCTAATGGAAGACAAGGCCTTACCCTAAAACACATAATAATGATATAAACTACTGAACAAGGGTATTATAGTGTCCTTCAATGGGTGCTTTATGGAATTAACTACCGGGACGCCCTTTGACCTTTACACAACACTGGAGGCAGGAGGGGCCAGACGCAAGCAATAATTCATAACAATTTCCAATACAATACAACACAATCAAAAAAATACAATCCTCATATCCGCAACACTGCACCCTCCTCCTCTTAGGTACGTCCCGGGCCTATAACTTTAATTTAGTGTGACACGTAGGTGTAGTTCCCTCTACTTTTAACCTGACCCTGAGTGCGACAGTCTTAAAACATAAATAAATATGTCCCGCTGCTCCATTGCACCCTACCTAACAGACTCACGCCCACAGCTAACCGAATTGCGGAATTGGTCTTCAAACTACACACTGACGGTGGGGAGCATTATTTACAATGACGTTACTTTATTTACAATATGCAACCCAGGACCTGTGATTGTTCTTTCTGGGGGGGAGACAGTCTGCTCTGCATCAATGCACCATGAAAGCACCCAAAACGCACCAATACACCCTCAAGCACCAATCGGTGCACAGTCATCATTGTTCATGAATAAAAATAAATCAACAACCCCTAACCCTGCAGGTGGTCTCTTGCTCTTCGGCTCCCTCTGCTGGCTATTATTATTTCTTCCAGTTGTTGTCTTTTTCCTTTGCTGGCGGCCAATTTGCAATAAAAAAATGCACCCAATGTGTCCATGTTTTTATTTATGGCCTACAGGGGCCGACTATGTATGGTTCACCTGTGGGGCATCGGTGCCCTGTGGCCAAGGTCCGCCAGCAAGATTTCAGGCCTTCATGGCCGGTTCCAGCAGAGGGGCCATGCCCCAACCCATGGGGTCCATAAGTGGTGCTCGGCCACAGACATGTGGTCCATAATGTGGTGCATCGATGCAGACAGCTGATTCTGGGAGTTCCGGGCACACAATGGCGGACTCACGCACGCTCCCCTCGGCACCCAATGGTGCACAGGTCCTCATGTGGGAGACAAAAGGGGATAAAGACAGATGAGCGAGGGGTAAGGTCACAAGGGTACACATCAACAAAGGCAATGCAAGGCGAAGTGCGTACGGAGAGCGAAGTGAGAAAGCTCGTCCCTACCGTACGTCACCCCCCCCTGTCACCTACACTACCCTTGCCCTTACCCCATATGTACAAAATCTACACATTACAAATTCGTCACTACTGTCACGTCTTCCACATATTTCCCCGATACCAAATTCGTCTCCACAATCCCTCTACTTCAAAATTTGCCATCACCCAATTCATCATCAATCCTCATAAGGAGGCAGAGATGGAACATCAAGCACAATGTCACACCCACGTCATGATGCGTCTCACCTTCCAAAACATTTGCACATCAAAATAACAAAACATGGCATGGTGTGGAGTTACGTCACCCCAGGTGAGTGGATGCAGATGGTGCGAGGAGACTTCCATCCTAACTACTTTCTAAATGACATTAACACACTTTACACTACCCGGGGTCTTTCCCTGCCAATCCATTGGCCAACTTACACTATGGGTTCTAAAAACCAATTCCCATTGACCAAATTGTGGTGCTTCTCAATTTGGGGTCTCACTCCCCCGATTCATCTCCCGGTGCCCTTGCACAATTTCTGGGCTGGGTCATGCAGTTCTCCCAGCAGGTCTACCCACCTGCACACCTCCACCACTGCAGTTGCCACCCGAGCTTACCTAGCTCCTCACCCTAACCTATCTAACTGGGGAAGGCCCCTCCTGGCTCTGTAACCCCTTGGTGCCCTCTGGCACTGGGCTACCCGGGTCCATCCTCCGGATCCTCGGGCCCCATCCACAACAACTCTACCGGCTCCCAGAGCCCACCTGCGGCCTCACCTGGCCGACATCCTCACAGTGGTGGAGTGCCCAAACCAACTACACACACTAACAGACTACACGCCCAGCCATTTCCACAACACTAATGCACCCATCCAAATACCATTCTCTCACCCGCACCACAGATGCCAATATCCAACCACAATTTACCTGTACCCTCTACCTAACACTTACACTACCCGCCCCGGGTATTCGTGATGGGGGTCCACTCTTCCCCCATTCACACCTTCGCACCATCCACTCCACTACATAGTTTCCACCATACTCACTCCACGACCATCCATTCCAATACTCCATATATTCCACACTCATTTTTATTCCACACAACCATTCCCCATACACCTGTCGTTGCACACCTGTGCAATCACACCTGGTGCCACCTGCACCCTCCTTCCTTCCTGGACCATTTGGTCAACACAACACACATCACTATCACTCACTCATACACTGCTCCATTCACCTGTTCAGTTGCACACCTGTGCAATCACACCTGTTCCTCACACCTGTTCAGTTGCACACCTGTGCAATCACACCTGTTCCTTACACACTTTTCACAATACACTTCCAATCCTCAAATACACGGCATCATCTCATCTAACTACTCCCCTCTGAAACTTGCGCTTCCCCGTCGCCCCGTTAAACTAAGCACATACCACGTCATTATCATCCACTCTAACCTACCTGCGTCCCCAGCTACCTGTATCATTGTCACTACTTAATCTTACCGTCACCTAAGGTCGTTTTCTAGATCCCTATCATTATATCCTAACCCTCCCTCGGTGAGCTTACGCTGCCATAAACCCCATAAAACGAGTGCTCCTTTGCCCCCCGCTGTGAGGGATGGTGGATTGGCCATCCCATCACATGGGGCATCTCTTACTATAAATTTTGCACACCCAATTTCAACAAATCAAAAATTTGCCAATCACTACCCATTATCTGCCAATCATTACTGCCAATCCTTTGCCAATCATTAAATTTTTGCTTTTTCTAATTTCGGGGCCAAAACACTAACCTCATCACCCGTCTACTTACTAGATCCTCTCGGTGCGCCAATTCACTTCTAAAGCTCGGCTTCGTACAGCCGAGCAATGAATGCGGGTTCTTTGGTGCCGGCGGCTGGATGCGTCCGACACTCGGTGCAGGGAAGGACGCTTACCCGGGCCGAGATCCCACGCACCACCTCGGCACGGAGCCATGCAATGGCCTGATCTCGACCTGCCGGAACGCCTCAACAAAAAGGGGTCGCCATGACAACCCTTCCTATCGGGCTGCCCGCTCCGCCTAGTGGAGCACGGACGCGGCCGTTCAAAGTGAGGCCCAGCGTGGATCGCGTACGGCGGTTCTTTCGAAACCGCCGTGGTTCGGATCCCCGCTGGTCCTCGCGGCACGCGAAGCTGCTCGGCGTGCACCGAGGGCCCGATTCGGCTAAATGTCGTTCTAACCGCTAACCCGGTTACCGTCGATGCTTCACCTGCATGCTCACACGCATACGCTACCCCTTTCACCCTCACCGAGCTCGGTGCTCCAACGCCACCCATACACCCCGCGTACTTCGCTATTGCACTCGTTCTTTCGCTCACCGACTTGGTCACACACCTGACCACCTCACACCTTTGCACACACTCGTCGTTCGCACACCTCACCAACACACCTCTTCACGCCCCCTCCTCTGTGACAACCACAGGTGTGTCCTCACTCGCACACCCAACCACATGCCTCACTACCAATTCCAGTGTGCATTCCCACACACGCTCTACCATTCCAGGTGTGCATCCTTCCATTCCAGGTGTACATCCTCTTTCACCTGCCACAACCAACTCACGCTCTGTGTCACTCTCACTACTTTCACCACCACTCTTGACAGCGCACTCACCCTTACTCTCGACAGCGCACTCTTTCCTCATGCACCTGTCCGTTACACACCTTTCTCGTGCACACTCTTGTGCACACTCTCCCGTTACTTCCTCCGGAACACTCACCACAGGCGTGCATCCTTTCGTTACATCCTTTCTAACACTCCTCACTACGCGCTTCCATGTGCTCCCTCGCACACGCGCTACGACCGACTCACTCTCGACAGCACACTCACTCCTCGGCACGCACTTTTTCCTCACACACCCCAGAGTCGGACATTCTCGCACACCTCCTCCTTCGCACACCGTACCTGTCGCACACCTCACCATTGGTCCCTCACGAACACCCGGATCCAAATCAACCCCCAAGCCGACTGAAGCTCCCCTCACATCATGTACATTTCCTCGTATATCGCCACTCACCTTGGCACCTCGTCTCCGCACCTCCTTCGCCACCTGCAAACTCTTTATTTGGTTAGTGAGCACACATTTATGAGTTGAGCACCGACCTTGTACATATTCCATCACCTCCTCCTGTATTTCTCTCTTAGTTTCGGTCCGTCTCTTCTTAATTTCACTCACCCCCTCTTCAACCTCCTTTAACTTTTGCTTCACCTCTTTTATTTCCCGGTGCGTCTCCTCTATCTCGTCCTCTAAGGCTACCTTGACCGTTTCTATGTGCGTGCTCACCTCCCGGTCCTTCGTCTCCATTACTTCTGTCACCTCATCCAACCTCGTTGTTAGTCCCTCACGTACCATCTGACATTGCCTCTGTGTCGCTATCAAGTCATTTTTAATGTCGTTTTGTGTCGCTTTTAACCCTCCTAGTACCTCAGTGTTCCTTTGAACCTGCTCCACTAACTCCGTCTGTCCCACCGTCAGCTGTTCCACCTCCTCCGTCAGGTCCTCTATGCCCCCTTGTAACTTAGCCGTATTATTCCTCACTTCTTTCTCCATCCGCTTTTCACCTCGCTTTACCTCCTCGCGTACCCCCGAGACCTCCTCACTTACACCTCGTCGTATCTCCTCCTTCATCTCCTCCATCTCTTTTGTAGATGCCACTCTCATCTGTCCTAATTCATCCCTCTGAGCATCCAATTTGGCTTCTACCCCGATTTTCACCTCCTCTATCTGCTCTCCCATTCGTTTAATTTCTCGGGCGGATTGCTCCCCTATCTCCCGCAATTTGTCTTCCATCCTATTTTCTAACCCCATTAACCCCTTCTTTACCTCTTTTATCCCGTTGTCTAACCCCTCAAATTTATTGTCTAACTTCCCAAATTTTTTTTTTAATCCCTCACCGGTACCCCTCGCTTTGTCCCTCATTACCCCCAATTGCTCACCCATTTCTCTTTGCTCTCGGGTGGACTTATCACTTTGGGCATCCATTTTTGCCATCATTTGAATCATAAAGACTCGCATGTACTCTGGCATTTCTGGCTCGGCTGCCGCGACCAAGTGCGCAGCGCAATTTGGTGCTGCTACGGTCACGGGCGTGGCAAAATTTGGTGCCGCTACAACCACGTGCGCGAGAGCGCCATT
The DNA here is from genome assembly GCF_964187855.1 of Myxine glutinosa. NCBI lineage: Eukaryota > Metazoa > Chordata > Myxini > Myxiniformes > Myxinidae > Myxine > Myxine glutinosa. Next base: position 57,602,244 of record NC_136264.1, on the reverse strand, counting down.
TTGCGCGCCTGAAACCTCCTCAACCACATTGCGAATGTTCCCCTCCATTTGATCCTGGGTTACTCCTAACCCCTCTCCTAGTTCACCCACCGGCATCCGATCGCCTTGACCAGCCATGGCGCGATTTCAAAATTCGGGTTTTTTTATTGTTTTTTTTAAACAAAACAATTTCCAGCAGCTCGTAATTTTGAGCGCGTTAAGCGCGCTTCGGGTCCGACCCCGCTCCCGACACCAATTGTTACGCCAATTGTACAATTGTGTCCAAAATTTGGGCTAAATGAATTTAGTCCCAGGTCCGAATCCGACACTCCTGACACCAATTGTTACGGTCCGCGGATAAGATGTTGTTTACCGAGCGGAGGCACCGCGGGCCGAACAGTTTTTACCTGACTAAACCCGATTCCCTGAACGTTGGCCGTATTGCGCCACAGCTATTCAATGAGGGAAAAGACAAAGACGACACGGATGTGAAGAAGAGGAAGACGAAGGCAAAAAAAAGGTTTGAAATACGATTACTATTTATTACTATTTACAGGCTCAAAGAAACCAAGGAGAAGGAAAGATAATAAAATAATATACAGAAGCTTTTAGAGACACAGTGAAAATACTAGCTTATACAAACTTAATTAACTACCCAGGACAGAACAAACAGAAACGGACTCACATGGGGAATTGCAGAGTGGATTGGCTGGAAGGAGAGGGAGGTCCAACGGGTCCGGCAGCACGATCGGCGCATTGGGCAGCCGCCGTTCCTTTGCGGCCCTGCTCAAAACCGCCGTCCAGGCCCCAAGCGGCTGTTGAGTGTTGTTGCTGCTGTTGAGTGTTGTTGCTGCTGTGGACGCTGCTGCTGGCGAGCAAGGCGATGAATAGCAGGCTTTGTGCTCCCCTGGATGATCTCCTTTGAACAAGAATCGCTGCTGGATGATCTCTTCTCTTGGACAAGAATCGCTGCTGGATGATCTCCCTCCTCTCTCTGGACAAGAATCGCTGCTGGATGATCTCCCTTCTCTCTCTCTCATAGGACCTCCTTGCAACCCCGCTTTCCTCTGACGACTCAGCTCTTTTCATGGACCTCACCACGCAGCTCAGCCTTGGACCTCACAACTCAGCTCTATCTTGGACCCTATTTGCAACTTCTTGCGCGCGCGTCTGTATAGCGCCTCCGGCGATTAAGCCGCCGGCCTTTAGGACACGCCCATCGGTGTGCTCACCTCGGCTCTGGTTGGTCGCGCGACCCTCTGGCTCCGCCCTTGATGACGACGGGCGGGCACGCCTTTCTTCCCCAACCCGAGCACATGTTTAATGGCGGCAATTGTAGTTGGCAATGCGAATGGCAATTGACGAAAGGGGAAATGGAGGTTTTGGGAATGGGAATGAAGGATGAAGGGAATCTATCTTTTTTACTTGGTGCAATGGAGTGTCATTCTAATGGAAGACAAGGCCTTACCCTAAAACACATAATAAGGATATAAACTACTGAACAAGGGTATTATAGTGTCCTTCAATGGGTGCTTTATGGAATTAACTACCGGGATGCCCTTTGACCTTTACACAACACTGGAGGCAGGAGGGGCCAGACTCAAGCAATAATTCATAACAATTTCCAATACAAAACAACACAATCAAAAAAATACAATCCTCATATCCGCAACAATATATATATATATATATATATATATATATATATATATATATATATATATATATATATATATATATATATTGTTACGGTCCGCGGTTAAGGATGTTATATTTGCCGAGCGGAGGCCCCGCGACCTAACAGTTTTTCCCGACTCACCCGATTCACCCAGACGTTGGCCGTATCGCGCCACAGCTATTCAATGTGGAAAACTCTAAAGCGACCGAATGCAAAGAGGAAGAAGAAGAAGAAGACGTACAGAAGAGTAACGGGGTTTATTATTTACACATACACAAGCAAAAAGAGCAGTCACGGTTATTTACAGGGGACATGAAAAAGGCAGGTGACACAGTGAAAATTACTAGCTTATACAGACTTAATTACCTACTCAGGACAGAACAAACAAAACAAACTCACGTACGCAAATGGGGAACTTGCAGGCAGGAATGGCTGGAAGGAGAGGAAAGTCCAATGGGTGCGGCAGCACAATCCGCGCATTGGGCAGCCGCCGTTTCTTCGCGGCCCTGCTCCAAACTGCCGTCCAGGCCCCAAACGGCTGTCGAGTCTTGTTGCTGCTGTAGACGCTGCTGCTGGCGAGCAACATGACGAATAGCAGGCTTTGTGCTTCCCTGGATGATCTTCTGCTTTTGGACCTCACAACTCAGCTCTGCTCTGACAACCCAGCTCTTTCCTTTGCACCTCACCACGCAGCTCAGCTCAGCCTTGGACCTTTTTGCAACTCTCTTCTGACAACCCTTCCGCGCGCCTTTATCACGCCTCCGGCGATTAAGCCGCCGGCCTTCAGGACACGCCCCTCGGTGTGCTCACCTCGGCCATGGTTGATCGCGCGACCCTCTGGCTCCGCCCTTGATGGCGACGGGCGGGCACGCCTTTCTTCCCCGACCCTGCCTCGTGGCCAATGGCGGCTTTGGAGGGGATGTAATTGCCAAATTGAGGCTTGGCCATTACGAAAGGGGAAATGGAGGTTTTTGGGAATGGGAATGAAGGGAATCTATCTCTTTTACTTGGTGCAATGGAGTGTCATGTTACTGGAAGACAAGGCCTTACTCTAAAACACATAATAAAGATATAAGCTACTGAACAAGGGTTTTATCATGTCCTTCAATGTGGTGTTTCATGGAATTAACTACCGGGATGCCCTTTTTACCTTTACACAACTCTGGAGGCAGGAGGGGCCATAATCAACAATGTTACACAGCAATTTCCAATACAATACACACAATCAAAAACATACAATCCTCATATCCGCAACAATATATACATGTATATATATATATATATATATTGTTGTGGATATGAGAATGTTTTGTTATTTTATGGTTGTGGTAAAATGTTGTTGTAAAAGGTTGTTGTAAAATACCACCCCTCCTCCCTCCGTTTGTGGTTGTATAAAGGTCAAAGGGGCGTTCCCGTAGTTAGTCCATAAAACATACATGCAGGACACGATATATCTTTTTTGACAGTTATATCCTTATTATGTGTATTAGTGTAAGGCTGTGTCTTCCATTAATTGAAATACTCCATTGCACCAGTGAAAGAGATAGATTCCCTTCATTCCCACTCCCAACACTTCCATTCCCCCCTTTCCGTCAATTGCAATTCGCATTGCCAACTGCAGGTTGGGCGGTTTTCCCTTCATCCGCCATTGACCACGAGGCAGGGTTGGGGGAAGGAAGGCGGGTCCCCACCTCGTCAGAGAGGGGAGGAGTGAGCCGGCCCCACTCGACCAACCATGAACAAGGGGTTTGGCTTGAGAGGGCGGGGAGAGAACGTTTGGGGGAGGTTCGCAAAGGTTGAGGGGCGGGGCCTATATAACCCACGGCGGGGGTGTTCCCAAAAGGAGAGGCACTGAGAGTTGGTCTGAGTCGGTTGCCAGAGGAGGGTCAGTGGTTGCGTTGGTTGCGGTGGTAAGAAGTCGGTGGTGAGAAGTGGTGGCGTCGAGGGGTCAGTGGTTACGTTGGTCGCGTTGAGTTGTCAATGGTGAGGAGACACCAGGGCCAGGAGAGAGAAGGTGCCAAGGGCCATTACCAGCAGTTGCGCCAGAGACGGCAGACGCGCCCTGAGCTGAGCCAGAGAGGCAGCGTTGACTCCACCAGGCAGCTTCAACCCGTTACCCCGCGGGGACCAAATAGCGGTGGCATCGGTGGCCGTCGAGGTCCAGCCGACGTCCCGTGCGGGATCAAGCCCGAACCATCTGCCCCCAGCTGAACCTTCCCATTCCTCCTTCCAACATTCATTCCATTCCATCCTTCTTGTATACGTGAGTTTGTTCTGTTTGTTCTGTCCTGGGTTAATTAAGCTGTATAAGTTAATAATTGCACTGTGTCTCTAATCCTTCTGTATATTATTTTATTATCTTTCCTTCTCCTTGGTTACTTTGAGCATGTAAATAGTAGGAATAAATTTAGTGGTATTTCCAACCTTTTCTTGGCCTTCGTTTTCCTCTTTACATTGCGTCGTTTTCGTCTTTTCCCTCATTGAGCAGCTGTGGTGCGATACGGCCAAAGTTCTGGGTAAATCGGGTGAGTCAGGGATCCTGTAACGGTCGCGGCAATACCAAACCGCTCGGTAACTAACATCTTAATCCGCGATCGGTAACAATATATATATATATATATATATATATATATATATATATATATATATATATACATATATATATATATATATATATATATATATAGATATATATATATATATATATATATATATATATATATATACATATATATATATATAGATATATATATATATATATATATATATATATATATATATGCAGACTTGGCATTTAATATAGAATTTTTTTTTTTCTTGACTTGGGTTTATAGAATTGGGTCTTGACTTTATAGAATTCTTCATTGATTTTTTAAAATTCGTTCAATACCAAATGCGATGCTCACGGAACAGTTACATCAAGTATCGATTAAAGAGTTTTTCATAAACTCCCAACATTCCATGGAAACTTCATGAAACCTCCTGTTATTGTTTATGGAATCTTATGACAGGAAAACTTACTTGATGAGAATTTTTGTATTTTCTCGGAAATGGAAGAAATCCTCAAATTGAAGTTTGTATTATAAACAAGTATCGATGTCGATTATCTTGTTTAAACATTTCATTTGGACCTGGTATCGTGCACCTGACATTGTTAAAGTGGAATTAATGAATTGTCAGCAATTGTGAATGAGTGCGCATAACCTGTTTACCTGTACACGAATGCAGGTTACCAATGCAAACAAATCTCATTAAAATACACGTTCACTGTGGCCTTGAATTACAGAACTATTGTTAAAGTCGTGAATATTTGATGGTTAATGTAGTCTTACTTCGTAATCGACCATTTGACGTGGCCTCCTGAGCCTGAAATCACCTTGTGACGTCATCAATGGGTGTTTCCGTCAAGTAATCGACATCGGGTCTATTTTTACCGGTTCCACCTGTGACGGTCTTTGTTCACCAATGGCCTCCGGGTGCTTGCGACGTATTTTGAACGGTTCAGATTAAACATGGAGGTTACACGTGATCGTTTGCATCAATGATCGTTCACAGTTATATTACCAATTGAGCGCCAAAAATGTTCCAGGAAACGCCTACAAGAGCTCAGGAACGTCAAGACGTCAACCGTTTGTTTTTAGATTTACAGGTGGATCTGCATTTGTAACCAATCACGTTTTCGTAATTAAACATTTTGTAAACGATCAAAATACGTTGCAGTTCACCGAATTGTTGCCCTGCCACAAAAGGTGGATGGAGGTTATGTTTTCAGCCCTGTCTATCTGTTTGTCCGTTTGTCCCTCCCGACACCGAGTTGTGCACCGCGTTGGTGTCCTGCGAGCGACAATCAGAGCTCATATTGAAGTGTATTGATGGAGTATGTATGAAACATTATGAGTTTCTGTATAATTGAAAGAACACCTTCCCTACGGTATCCATGTAGAGTGTCGTAACTTTATGGAGGTCGTGGAGATGGAGGTCGTGGAGACCTGGAAACACTCTTCCTTCACTCTAATCCTGGGACTAACAAGGAACATGAAGGATCCTCGACGCAGAAGGAGACCATCGGGAGAAGAAAGCCTGCGGTGTCATTACCAACCTACGATTATATGTCAGTGCTCTGTCCTTTAATAAATAGTGAACGTCATGCAAGGAAGCAGCGCGTAACATTTTTTAATTCTTTGGTAAACAAGAGGTAAAATAAAACAAGAGGTTTGAACACATCGTGTACTTACCCATATATATATATGTAGATATCAAATATATAAATATACACACACACACAAACACACACACACACACACACACACACACACACACACACACACACACACACACACACCTTTGGTAACAGAGGTACAAAATGCACAAAGACGCACAAACACACAAGCAAACAGTTTCTGATTCTATTTATATTTTACAATAAATATTTATAAAATCCTACTTGTATTTTATAATAAATATTTACAAGATACTATTTATATTTTATAATTATTATTTAAAATATTCTATTCATATTTTATAGGAATTTTTTATGAGATACTATTTAGATTTTATAATAAATATTTACGAGATATTATTTATATTTTACAATAATTATTTATGAGATACACTTTATATTTTACAACAATTATTTATAAGATACACTTTATATTTTACAATAATCATTTGAAAGATAATCTTCATATTTTACAACAATTATTTATAAGATACACTTTATATTTTACAACAATTATTTATAAGATACACTTTATATTTTACAACAATTATTTATAAGATACACTTTATATTTTACAACAATTATTTATAAGATACACTTTATATTTTACAATAATCATTTGAAAGATAATCTTCATATTTTACAATAATTATTTTTAAGATACACTTTATATTTTACAACAATTATTTGGAAGATACTCTGTATATTTTACAATAATCATTTGTAAGATACTCTTTGTATTTTACAATAACTATTTATAAGATACTCTTTATATTTTAGAACAATTATTTGTAAGATACTCTTTATATTTTACAATTACTATTTATAAGATACTCTTTATATTTTCGAACAATTATTTGTAAGATACTCTTTATATATTACAATAATTATTTATAAAACACTCTTTAATATTTTACAATAATTATTTATAAAGTACTCTTTATATTTTACAATTATTTATGATAATTTTTATATTTTACAATAATCATTATTTATAAGATACTGTTTATATTTTATATCAATTATTTATAAGATACTATTCATATTCATAATAGGTAATAATTTAGAGAAACAAAAAAGAAGATACTGTTTTAAATTATTTTTAAGTCTCAGGACCTACTTATCTGGCGGTGATTTCGGCCGTGAGAGTCACAAACAGCCACACACAAAAACACAAACGAAATTATTTTCAAGATTTTAACGTTTTCAATGTACAACATGTTGCAGAACCCCGAAATAGTGTTTTTCTCCATGCAGCACCTTGTATGTGTGGAGGGTGTGAGGAGGGGGGAGGGAGAAGGTTGTACACATGACGTGACTTTGTGTATCCCCAACACTAACGCAAAATCAGTTGCATATTGGCGGAGACGATTTTTCCATGATTTTCAAACCCGATAAAAACATGTGTACTTGTACAGAAAATTTCCTTGAGGGGAGCGGATGGAATGGGGGGGGGGGGGTGGGGGGGAGGGGTAAGCTTGAAACCTTATACAGATTTTGAAATTCCAACAATCCAAAATTTGGCGCACTCGGTGCGGCCTTGAAAGAATAACATACAAACGCAGAGACACACAAATATACAAACGCACAAACACACAAACTTACAAACACACAAACACACAAACATACAAACGTACAAACACATAAACGTACAAACACATAAACGTATAAACGCACAAACGTACAAACACTTAGTAATTATCTGTGTAGGTGCACGTGTACAATGTTCAGCCAGGTTTGGCAACAGATCGATTATTGTATCTCATTCCGACAATTTTTTGAACGCCATACTCAGAGAGTTAAGCTCTTCGGCCGATCGTCAAAAGTAAATTTAAAATACAAGCAACAGTACCCGCCCTATGGGCGGGGCTTCAATTGGGAAGCGCAAAAGAAAAGGAAAAATATCAGTAATTGAAGACTTTTTTATTTTAAACGATTCATATTAACATCCGTTGAATCATATCACATGCAAATCATCAAAATCTAAACAGTAATTGAAGAATTTCAACAAAACCCACATCACTTCATATCGGTAAATATTATTCCATCGTGTTTGGAAAAACTGGAAAATTGGAAAACTTTGAAAAATTGGAAAAACAATATACGATATTCGCCTATTTTACTCCCAGGGGCCCCAGGAATATCCACCGAAAATATCGCGATCGGTTGAGCCGATTTTGCGGTACCTTCGAACGGACAGACGGACATTTGCTGACTTTATAGTAAGATGATGACGGATACCTTGGGTCCCGGGAGTACCTGGTTCACCTTTCCGATACGTGATACCTCCCAAAGAGTTACTACAAGTTGGATTGCGATATTGAAAACACCAAAAAAATTGATTCTCACAATTTATTATCACAACATGTTCATTTCAACATACGAAAAGTCAAATGTAATTTTGGGGAATTGTGATTAGAACATTTTCATCAAAGTTTTTGTAAAATAGAAAATGGCACAACAAACATGTTTAGAGTTAAAACAAAGTTATTTTTTGCAAGCACAGGTGATCGCACACCTGTTGCAACGAAAGGCAAACTCAGTGGGGATGTCCCGACGAGGTGTACCACTGGAACAGTTTGGAGGACCGTCCCGACGAGGTTACCACTGGAACAGTTTGGAGGACCGTCCCGACGAGGTTACCACTGGAACAGTTTGGAGGACCGTCCCGACGAGGTGTACCACTGGAACAGTTTGGAGGACCGTCCCGACGAGGTGTACCACTGGAACAGTTTGGAGGACCGTCCCGACGAGGTGTACCACTGGAACGGTTTGGAGGACCGTCGCGACGAGGTGCACCACTGGAACAGTCTGGAGGACCGTCACGACGAGGTGGACCATGGAACGGTTTGGAGGACCGTCGCGACGAGGTGCACCACTGGAACGGTTTGGAGGACCTTTCCATCTGCATGAGCGCGGGACAGTAGTGCTCGGTATGCGCGTTGTCCCCAGTGGCGTTACAGGTGGGACACGTGTACGCACGTAGGATGGGACACGTGACGCGGCCGTACCCATCCTTGAGCGCGTGCTCCATGCACGTTTGGTTCCCAGATCTGTTCTTCAAACAGATGACGCACGGAGGTCTGCTGTGTCGAGGGGTCTTCTCCAACGACCTGCTGTAGCTTGCGTGGAACCTCCGATGGTCCGAGGAGCTCAACGTTTCCAGGTGTCCTCTCGGATCCACGGCGTTGAAAGGGCCGGCTTGAGGTCCACGGGACTCCGCTCCGACAAGCGACGAGGAGTTTGATCCTATCAGGAATCTGCCACGAGTGTGCGCTGCCTCTGAATCTGCCACCTCTGACCCGAGTGCACCCGACGGGGTCATGACCTCGCTCCAAAACGACCTCATTTCGTCAAGAAAATGTGTGGAAAAAGGAGAATCACTGAAAGGTCCGAATCCACTCACAGAAGGTCTTTCTGAGTTCGATCGATTTCTGAGTCCGAGCTGGTGAGTCCGTTCGAGCTCCAAATTGTTGACGCCTCCAGGGTCCGCGTACCATGTGCGATTCTCTGGAACGTCCCAGATGGTCGCAAGGCAAGGGTGGACATGGGATGACCTCGCGCTGCCGTCTGGGTCAGGAAGGACCGATGGGGATTCCCCGTCGTCGTCATAGAAAGGAAAGCGTCCGCCGGCACTGGATCTCGGGACACCACCGGGTCTTCGGTTCTCCATGAAGACGGGTTCACTTGGATCAGCTCGTACCGAATACCGGCTTTCAATAAAGTGGGATTAATCACAGGTAGACACCGAAGTAGGTTTTCATTTCCCAAAGTGCATTGGGAGGGGTAATTACCCCAAAGAGGGAACCAATGAACCCCTCCCGTTATGATACGTTGATGAAGTTGTGACGTAATCATCTAAGTGTGAGATGATGATCAAGTCGAGCTGTGAATTGAAAAAATTAAAAACGAGCGGTGATCAATAAATCCACAGCCTGGAAATAATACAATGCGACGTTGTGTATACCTGATTGTGGAAGTTATTAGCGAAGGGAGTTGATGTTTCGATTTATATGATCATTATAAGTGTTAATCATATGGGGAGAGGAGGGTCCACAATGTACGGACTCAGAACGGGATAATGATAACGTGGAGCCCAATAAAGGTGAACGCTTTTCAAATATTTTATCGTCTCTGGACTATGTTGAGTTTGATATCTGGATTTAAGATTTGAGTCTCACTATCTGCCATGATCTCTCCTGGGAAAAGCACAATTCCGAGCTGGCCAAAGCCAGTCGCAGACTGGGCATGCTCCATCGTGTGAAGTCCTTCCTTGGCACCTCTGAGCTCCTCACCACATACAAAGTTTTCATTCGCAGCTCAATGGAATACTGCTCTCACCTCTGGCCTGGTTTTCCTGCCTCACACCTAGCTCAGCTTCATGCTGCAGAAACCAAAGAATTCATAATCATTGGTATCTCTCGTGATGAAGCTGATTCTGAGGGCCTTTCACTCACTCACAGCAGGCAGGTAGTTGGTCTTTTTGTCTTCTACCGACTTCTATCAGGCCTAGATCCCCCAGCTCTGTCTGTGCTGTGTCCCCCCAAATGTTCCTGCAGGACACACAAGATCTGCCAGCAAACCTCTTCTGGTGAAATTGCCAAAATCAAGACTCTCTGCTCACCTTCTCTCTTTCATTCCTCTTTTCTCCCGCCTCTGGAACAAACTCCCTCACTCCCTTGAATCCCACTCCTCCCTCCAGGGCTTTAAAACAGCTGTTCACCACCATGTCTTATCTTCCCCCATTCAAAACCTTGATCTATTCTACCCCCATTAAAAAACCCCAAATCCACCTCTTTCAATTTCCAACTACTTTCGTGAAATGCCTAGTAGTGTTAATTTGCTTAATACCGTGTACCTCTCCTCTTTCATCCCCCCTCCCTCTCCCTTCCACAGGTCTACTGATGTCCGTCACTGTTCTCTACTGTTGTTGTGCTCGTATGCTTCCTCCCTCGCCTCCTCTTGTCTCCTGCTTCCGTTTTATGTGTTCGTGCATGTATTCGTGTTGAATGTGTTAGCTCTTACACGAGAGGAGAGTCTGTATACAAAATATATATATACATATATATATATATATATATATATATATATATATATATATATATATATATATATATATATATATATTGTTGCGAATATGGAATTTGGCCTCCATATCCGCTTGTAAATATTCCCCTATTTTCTCCAATACTCCCCAACTTTCCCCAATCCCCCATTCCCTAGTCCCATTGCATGTAAATAACAATCAGTAGAGCCGACCTTCCCCTTATTCCCCCATTAAATGTCGTGCCCAGGTCCACCGCACCACACGTAGACAACTTTCGGACATCTTCCTAGTTATTCTTATTCTATGTCAGTTAAGGCCTCGTCTCCATTAATTATGACTCTTCGTTGCACCAGAATGTGATTATATGGCATCAGTAGTGAGTTTAGGACCTTTCCCATACCTCCTTCCATCTTCTTCCCCAACAATTACAACAACAACAGAGGAGATGGCGGCGGAGCGGGGGAGGATGCGTCCTCACACCGGCTCGATTAGCTCCAGACCATGCGCTCCACGGGGTTACCACGAAGGGGCTCCTTGTCAGCTCCTCGTCAAGGGCGGAGCCTGGTAAACCCCCCGCACGCACCCAATGAGAAGCAACGTGCCGATTCCACGAGGCGGAGCTAACGAGCCGAGGGCGTGTCACTCCCCGCCGGATATACGCGGCCACGGGCCGGATGTGACGAGAGATTCGCCCCCAGCTGGAGAAAGACGGACCTGCGAGCGCTGAAACAGATGCGCCTGAGTTTGGAGAGGCCTGAGAAAGAACGTCACCTCTGAGCGCTGCGACGAGACCTCCCCGCATCTCTGGACCGAACCGTGTACCCTGCTTTGAGCCAAGAGTGCACCTTGAGCCATCGCTATCTGCCTTTCCTAGCCATCAAACCCCGTGTGAGTCAGCGTTGTCCCGTTTATCTGTCGTCTGTCTAGGGTTAATATAAGAGTGTGTCTAAGTGCCTGTCTTTCTATGCTGTCCCTCTTGTAGTTGTAATCTAACCTTCCGCCTTAATATAACCTCCTCCGGAGGTCTTGAGAACTGAACCCCTGGTGTCGTATTGTGTCATTATAACCCAGCCGGGTGTCTTCTTTTTCTTATTGAGCCAGCGTAGCGCGACTTCGTCAACGTCGAGTATAGTCGGGTAATTTGTGCGGACACGACGGCCATTCCGCTCGGCCCACCTTAACATCAAAGTCGTGTCTGTAACAATTGGTGTCAGGAGTGGGATTCGAGGCCCGACCAAATTTTGAAAAAAAAAAACGAATAGAGGAAAAAAAAAAATTTGGTCAAAATTTGGAGCGGCCGAAATTTGTTTTGTTTTACGAAACTCGAATTTTGCAAGTCGCGCTATGGCGGATCAAGACGGCTGGGGTCCGGTAGGGGAGAGTGAAGCAGGGTCGGTCCAGGACCAAATTGAGGGACATGAGGAGAGCGAAGCAGTGAGGGCGGCAGGTTCGCAAAATAGCGCCGTCACGCACGAAGTAGCGGGCGCGCAAAATGGCGCGCTCGCTCACGTGGTTGAAGGGTCCCAAAATAGCGGCGCCGCGGAGGGCGAGCCTGCGGTGGCGGCTGGGGACGCTGGGCAAACCGGGTTTGACCTCAGATTATTCTTGACCCAACTGAATGCAAAAATGGATAGGATGGAGGGCCAAATGAGGGTTAATAGTGAGCGATTAGAGGGCCAAATGGGGGTAATGGGAAACCAAATGGGGGTAATGAGGGACGAAGCGAGGGGTACCAGTGAGGGGTTAGACAATAATTTTGAGGAGTTAGACAAGAAAATTGGGAAGTTAGACAATAATTTTGAGGGGTTAGACAACGGGATAAAAGAAGTGAAAAATGGGTTAATGGGGGTAGAAAATAGAATGGCTGCCCAGGAGAATCAGATAGAGGGAGTGAAAAATGGGTTAGAGGGGTTAGAAAACAGTATGGAAGGCAAATTGAGGGACATGAGGGACCAAGCGGAAAGGGAAGTTAAACAAATGGAGCAGCAGATAGAGGGGGTCAGAATGGGGGTAGAAACCAAACTGGATGCTCACAGGGAGGAAATGGAGCAGATGAGGGTGGCATCTGGGCAGGAGATGCAAGTGATGGGAGAGGAGATCAGAAGAGGAGTGAGTGAGGAGGTCGGAGGAGTGCGCGAGGAGGTGAGGCACTGTGAGGAGCACATGGAAAAGGAGGTGAGAAAGGGGACTGTAAAGTTACAAGGGGGCATAGAGGACCTGACGCAAGAGGTGGAGCAGCTGACGGTGGGACAGACGGAGTTAGTGGAGCAGGTTCAAAGGAACACTGCGGTATTAGGAGGTTTAAAGGCGACACAGAAAGAACTAAAAGATGACTTGGTAGCGACGAAGAGGGAATGTCAGATGGTACGTGAGGGACTGACAACGAGGTTGGACGAGGTGATAGAGGTAATGGAGACGAAGGACCGGCAGGTGAGGACGCACATGGAAACGGTCAAGGTAGCCTTGGAGGACGAGCTTGAGGAGACGTACCGGGGAATAAAAGAGGTGAGGCACAAATTAGAAGAAGTGGAAGAAGGGGTGAGCGAAATTAAGAAGCGACGGAGAGGGGATAAGAAAGAGATAAAAGAGGAGATAAAAGAATTGGTCCAAAGTCTGTGTTTGGATCGTGATGATGTGCTCATTAACCGGATGAGGGATTCGCAGGTGATGGAGGAGAAGCGAAGAGGAAGAGGACCCGGTGTAAGTGGTGACCAATATGGTCGTGCGTATGATGCGCCAGGGGATTTAAGAAGCTTGGGGTTCGAAATGGACCCGGGTGTTCGTGAGAGGCCACTGGTGAAGTGTGCGACAGGTCTGGTGTGCGAAAGAGGAGGTGTGCGAGAAAGTCCGACTCTGGGGTGTGTGAGGAAAAAGTGCGTGCCAAGGAGTGAGGGTGCTGGCGAGAATGAGTCGGTCGTAGCGCGTGTGCGAGGGAGCACATGGAAGCGCGGTGTGGTGAGTGTTACAGAGGGTGTGACGGGAGAGTGTGCGCAGGAGTGTGCGCGAGAAAGGTGTGTGACGGACAGGTGCATGAGGAAAGAGTGCGCTGTCAGAAGCAAGGAAGAGTGTCCACCTGTGGTGAGTGTTACAGAGGGTGTAACAGGAGAGTGTGCGCGAGAAAGGTGTGTAACGGACAGGTGCATGGGGAAAGAGTGCGCTGTCAAGAGTAAGGGTGAGTGCGCTGTCAGGAATGGAGGTGGAAGTAGTGAGAGTGACATGGAGCGTGAGTTAGTTGTGACAGGTGAGCGAGGATGTACACCTGGGATGGAAGGATGCACACCTGGAATGGTAGAGCGTGAGTGGGAATGCACGCTGGAGTTGGTGGTGAGGCACGTGGTTGGGTGTGCGATTGAGAGCACACCTGTGATTGTCACAGAGGAGGTGACAGAGGAGGGGGCGCGAAGCGGTGTATTGGTGAGGTGTGCGAGCAACGAATGTGTGCCAAAGTGTTCGGTGGTCAGGTGTGTGACCAAGGCTGTGAGTGGAATGAGTGTACCTGGGTGTGTAAGGAAAGGTACGAGGAGCATGGGCACGGCTGGATGTGTGAGCAAGGAACGGGCTGCGGGGTGTAAGCATGCAGGTGAAGCATCGACGTTACACGGGTTAGAGGTTAGAGCGACTTTTAGCCGAAGCAGGCCCTCGGTGCGTGCCGGGCCTCGCTTTGAACGGCCGCGTCCAGGCTCCACTAGGCGGAGCGGGCAGCCCGATAGGAAGGGTCGTTATGGCGACCACGTTTTGTTGAGGCGGGCCGGCAGGTCGAGATCGGGACATTGGATGGCTCCACGCCGAGGTGATGCGTGGGATCTCGGCTCGGGTAAGCCCCCGTCCCTGCACCGAGTGCCGGACGCATCCAGCCGCTGGCACAAAACAACCAGCATCCATTGCTTGGCTTTACGAAGCCGGGCTTTGGACAGGGATTGGCGCACCGAGAGGTATTAGGGAGTAGACTGGGTGATGAGGATAGTGTTTTGGCCCCAAAATTAGAGAAAAACAAAATTAGATGATGGGTAGTGATTGGCAGATGATTGGCAAATTTTTAATTTGTTGCAATTTGATGTGCAAAATTGGTAGTGAGAGACCCCCGATGTGGTGGGATGGCAAATCCACCATCCTTCCCATGGGGGGGCAAAGGAGCAATAGCTTATGGGGTGTATGGCAGTGAAAACTAGCCCGGGTGGGTTAGGATATTATGTGTAGGGATCTAGAGAAGATGACCTTAGGTAACGTTAAGGTTAGTTAGTGACTGATACCTGTAGTGGGGACGCAGGTAGATTAGTGTGGATGATAATGACGTGGGAGCGCAATAGTTTAAAGGGACGACTGGGAAGCGCAAGTTTCAGAAGGGAGTAGTTAGCTGAGATGATGCCGTGTGTGTGAGGATGGAACAGGTGTGATTGCACAGGTGTGCAATTGGACAGGTGTGTGGAGCAGTGTATGAGTAGTGAGTGTGTAGATCAGCGCGAATGCGCTTGGGGAGAGAAGGGTGCAGGTGGCACCAGGTGTGAGAGCACAGGTGTGCAAATACAGGTGTGTGGAGAGAGTTGGAGTAAGTGGTACGGAGTGGTGTGCATGGTGCGAAGGTGTGGATGGGGGAAGAGTGGACCCCTTTCACGAGTACCCGGGGCGGGTAGTGTAAGTGCTAGGTAGAGGGTACAGGTAAATTGTGGTTGGATATTGGCACTTGTGGTGCGGTTGCAGAATGGTGTTGTGGATGGGTGCATTAGTGTTGTGGAAATGGCTGGGCGTGTAGCCTGTTAGTGTGTGTAGTTGGTTGGGCACTCCACCACTGTGAGGATGTCGGCCAGGTGAGGCCGCAGGTGGGCTCTGGGAGCCGGTAGAGTTGTGGATGGGGCCCGAGGATCCGGAGGATGGACCCGGGTAGCCCAGTGCCAGAGAGGGCACCGAGTGGGGAGAGTGCCAGAGGGCCTTCCCCAGGTAGTTAGGTTAGGGCAAGGAGCAGGTAAGCTCGGAGGCAACTGCAGTGGTGGAGGTGTGCAGGTGGGTAGACCCACTGGGAGAGGTACACGCCGCAGCCCAGAAATTGTGCGAGGGCACCGGGAGATGAATCGGGGGAGTGAGACCCCAAATTGAAAAGCACCACAGGTTGGCCAATGGGAATTGGTTTTTAGAACCCATAGAGTAAGAGGGCCAATGGTTTGGCCGGAGAAAGACCCCGGGTAGTGTAAAGTTGTTAGTCATTTAGGAAATAGTTAGGATTGAAGAACCTGTCGCACCATACGCAGCCACTTACCTGTGGTGATGATGATGACTCCACACCTGTGTTTTCTTTGTTTTGTGCAGGAAATGAGATTGCTGTGGAGTTGTGAGACGCATCACGACGTGGATGAGACATTGGGGTGATTCCATCTCTCCCTCCCTAGGAGGGACTGATGATGAATTGGTAATGGCAAATTTTGATGTTGAGTTGAAAATGGCAAATTTTGATGAGAGTTGAAAATGGCAAATTTGATTGGTTAGGAGGGAGAGAAGACGAATTTGGTATATGGGAGGAACGGGGAAGACAGTAGGGATGTTTGTTGATTTGTAAAGTAGATGTTTATGGGTAGTGTTGTGTTGTGTGGATACAGTAAGGGGTAAGGGAGGGGCCATGTAGGTTACCTGGTGGGGGGGGGGGGGGGCGTACGATAGGAACGTACCTGTCTCACCTGGTTCCCATGTGCCCCCAGTGTGCATCACCTTACATTGCGTGCACTTTTGCGCCCTTACCACCTTACTCACTTGTTTCTTCTTTTGTCTCCCACCTCCGAGGATCTGGCTTTGGGGTAGAGAGAGAGGAGAGAGAGGTGCTGGCTGCGCAGTTGTGGGCCTGCACTTTCGCTGTTTGCTGCCGGGATCGATACACCATATGGACCGCAATGTTTGTGGCCACCCACAATGGACCGCAGTTCGTTTGCGGCCAAGCACCACCCGGGGATGGACCTATGGATCAACGTGGCACCTATGCCATACAGGTGAACCACTAACAGTTAACACCACCAAGTGCACCACAAGAAGAGCAAGAGACACCTGCAGGGTTAGGGGTTGTCGAATTTATTTTTATTCCAATGAACAATGGTGACTGCACCGATTGGTGGTGGGGTGGTGCTGTTGATGCTCGGGAAGGGTGCTCTGCACGTTATTAAAGGCCGTCGGCCACAGAGCACTCGTGGGTTGGTGTATCGATGTTGGCAAGCGCGCTCTCTCTATGCATAACATCTGCATGTGTTCCTCCAAAAACAGGTCCTGGATCGTAGTGTAAATAGCAGCGTAGTCTTGTAAATAATGCTCCCTACCGGCTGTATGTTTAGTTTGCGAATTCTTTCCGGATTCGGTTATCCTGTGGGTGTGTTTCTGTGAGGAGAAGGGTGCAACGTCGCAGGGGGACATATTTACTCATTTGTGAATATCTGTAAAACTGTCGCACTCAGGGTAGAGTTAATAGTAGAGGGAACTACATTGCGTGCCACACTAAAGTAGGTAAAAATTTATCGGGTCGGGACGCCCCGAGGGTAGAGAAGGGTGCAATGTTGCGAATATGGAATTTGGCCTCCATATCCGCTTGTAAATATTCCCCTATTTTCTCCAATACTCCCCAACTTTCCCCAATCCCCCATTCCCTAGTCCCATTGCATGTAAATAACAATCAGTAGAGCCGACCTTCCCCTTATTCCCCCATTAAATGTCGTGCCCAGGTCCACCGCACCACACGTAGACAACTTTCGGACATCTTCCTAGTTATTCTTATTCTATGTCAGTTAAGGCCTCGTCTCCATTAATTATGACTCTTCGTTGCACCAGAATGTGATTATATGGCATCAGTAGTGAGTTTAGGACCTTTCCCATACCTCCTTCCATCTTCTTCCCCAACAATTACAACAACAACAGAGGAGATGGCGGCGGAGCGGGGGAGGATGCGTCCTCACACCGGCTCGATTAGCTCCAGACCATGCGCTCCACGGGGTTACCACGAAGGGGCTCCTTGTCAGCTCCTCGTCAAGGGCGGAGCCTGGTAAACCCCCCGCACGCACCCAATGAGAAGCAACGTGCCGATTCCACGAGGCGGAGCTAACGAGCCGAGGGCGTGTCACTCCCCGCCGGATATACGCGGCCACGGGCCGGATGTGACGAGAGATTCGCCCCCAGCTGGAGAAAGACGGACCTGCGAGCGCTGAAACAGATGCGCCTGAGTTTGGAGAGGCCTGAGAAAGAACGTCACCTCTGAGCGCTGCGACGAGACCTCCCCGCATCTCTGGACCGAACCGTGTACCCTGCTTTGAGCCAAGAGTGCACCTTGAGCCATCGCTATCTGCCTTTCCTAGCCATCAAACCCCGTGTGAGTCAGCGTTGTCCCGTTTATCTGTCGTCTGTCTAGGGTTAATATAAGAGTGTGTCTAAGTGCCTGTCTTTCTATGCTGTCCCTCTTGTAGTTGTAATCTAACCTTCCGCCTTAATATAACCTCCTCCGGAGGTCTTGAGAACTGAACCCCTGGTGTCGTATTGTGTCATTATAACCCAGCCGGGTGTCTTCTTTTTCTTATTGAGCCAGCGTAGCGCGACTTCGTCAACGTCGAGTATAGTCGGGTAATTTGTGCGGACACGACGGCCATTCCGCTCGGCCCACCTTAACATCAAAGTCGTGTCTGTAACAATATATATATATATATATATATATATATATATATATATATATATATATATATATATATATATATATATATATATACAGACTTGGCATTTAATATAGAATTTTTTTTTTCTTGACTTGGGTTTACTTTCTTAACTCAGTATATCAATCTGGTGAGTTTCTTTTACACTTTGGTGATTTATTTGTTAAAAAAACCATGTCACTGATTGTCTGTCACAGCAAGAAGTCAACAACAGGATTATATCACAGGTGGCGTGGCAAAATGTACGGACAGGTGCATTTGATGATTGGCTTCACAGTCGGGTGTACAAGTGTTGTTGCGTTCTGTCTTCGTGGAAAACAACTGCTGCACGTCTCCAAAAGTTAATGCCGCTTCCTCTGGAGATGGTCCGTCAACTCGACAATGCTGTTTGTCATGGAGTGGTGGCTTTACGAAATTACGGCATGAAACAGCAGCGTGCTATTGCTCGGTAGCATGGCATCACTCAAGGTCAGGTGTCAAAGATCCTGAAACGAAATGCTCAGATGGGTGTCCCTACTCCAATACCGAGGCCAGGACGTCCCCGCAGAACCACAAGGAGGGATGATTGCCAGCTGCACCGGTTAGTCCGCAATGGCCGTACAAAGTCAGCTAATCTGCTTAGGGCTGAGTGGCAGCAACTGACAAATGTGCCTGTATCCAGAAGGCTAGTCAACCAATGACTGGTTCAAGCAGGCTATCGTGCCAGGCGTCCCCTGAGAAAGCCACGCCTGACCAGACAACACCGCCAGCGCCGAATGCAGTGGGCCAGAGAGCACCGTCAATGGCAGCCAGGACACTGGAATCACGTGACCTTCAGTGACGAGTCTAGATTTCTGGTCTATCGTCAAGATGGTCGTGTCCGAGTGCGCAGACAAGTGCATGAAGCCTACAACAAAGATTGTATAGTGCCAAGAGTCCAAGCTGGAGGTGGTGGGGTGACCGTTTGGGCTGCTTTTCATGCAGGGGGCAAAACTGACCTGGTTGTTCTGAATGGAAACCTGAACCAGTTCAAGTACAGGGCCATTCTGGAAGAAACATTGCTTCCATTTGCTCGAGCAGCCTTTTGAGGAAACTTTGTCTTCCAAGATGACAATGCACGGCCTCATCGTGCTCGCATGATCCAACACTTTCTTGCTGACCGTGGTGTAGAGCATATGGAGTGGCCTGCCATGTCCCCGGATATGAATCCGATAGAGAACTTGTGGGCAGAATTAACGCGTCAAATCGACCACTTGGACCAGCAGCCGACCTCTGTGCGTGAATTGCAGCAGGCTATTGTCACTGCATGGCAAGCGATTCCTGTCCAAACCTTGGCAAATCTCGTGAACACCATGCCTCAACGTGTACGTGCTCTCCTGAATGCTCGTGGGGGTTACACAAAGTACTGAACTGTAATTTTACTGTCCGTAATCCCAGTCGTAATTTAACTTTTGTTTTTGTTAAAAAAAACATTTGGCTAATGTGCAAAATAAAGAGATACTTCTGGAAAACGTACAGAAGTTTAACACAGTACTGTCCATGAATTGAGTTCGATATCAGTTTCCATCACTTTCAAGGATCAATTTATTTGTTTAGAAATGCCAAGTGTGGTTTTTGTTTCTTTTAAAGGTCACATTAACAAATTCTAGAATAATTTCAACATAATTCCAATGAAATTGTGGTTCTAAGACATCTTGAAAAGTAAGTTCACCCCCAAAAAAAATTATTCCATATTAAATGCCAAGTCTGTAAATATATATCCGACCTATCTCTCACTTTATATTGGAGTGACTTTATATTTATACTTTATATACTTTATATATACTTCATATCACTTTATATATTATACTTTATATTTATATCCCCCATGTATACCCCTTTATATTGATGATTGGAAAGCTCTTGGTGAACGTCATCTCGGGATATGCTCTGCAGGTTGGTCGAAGCGATGAAGAGAAGGACAAGTTCTGGTGTGCGATAGAGAAGCTGATGGAAAACGTGAAAGATGAGGAAGTTGTTGTGGTGGGAGGAGACCTGAATGGACATGTGGGAAGGAGTATGGATGGTTTTGAGGGAGTTCATGGGGGTTACGGATATGGTGTGAGAAATGGAGAAGGTGAAAGGATTTTGGAGTTTGCTGATGGAGCTGATTTGTTGATTTGTAATACTCAGTTCCAGAAAGAGGACAATAAGCTTGTTACATACACGTCAGGTGGGTCGACGACAACCATTGACTACCTGATGGTGCGTCGGCGAGATAGGGGGCACCTCCGGGAGACAAAGGTGATCCCGGGGGAGGAGGCTGTTTCACAGCACCACTTGGTTGTCTGCGACATAAGGGTGAAAGGTGCGAGAAGAGCTCGGCGGGTGAAGTACCAACCGAGAATGAAGGTGTGGAGGTTGAAAGAGGTGACAGTAAGGGAGGCATTAAAAGAGAGGTTGAGTAGGGTAGAGGATGATGTGGTTGAGCTTGAAAGTGGTTGGATGTCAATGAAAGCTAGTCTGTTGGGAGCCGTTGGTGAGGTATGTGGATGGACAAAAGGACCACCGAGGCACTCGGAAACATGGTGGTGGGATGTTGAGGTTGGAAAGAGGATTGACGAGAAGAGGAAGAAGTTCAAAGAGTGGCAGAAGGCGAAGGGTACGGGAGCAGAAACAGCAGAGCATGAAAGTTATAAGGCAGCCAGGAAGGCTGCAAAGAAAGAGGTAGCAAAGGCGCAGGAGGCATGTAGGAAAATGTTCGGAGAACGCTTGGATTCGGAAGAGGGTCAGAAAGCAGTATTCAGGATTGCAAAGCACATAGCGAAAGAGAGGTGTGATGTGATGGGGGTGAGTTGCATGAAGGATGAAGTGGGACAAATCGTTGTCGACCCAGATGGAATTAAAGGAAGATGGAAAAGATATATGGAAATGCTGTTGAATACAGAGAATGAATGGGATGGCAACATAGAGAGTAACCCAGTTTTAGGACCGGCAGAGAAGATAACTGAGAAGGAAGTTGAGGAAGCGATAAAAGCAATGAAGAGTGGAAAAGCGGGAGGGCCGACGGGAGTTGTGGGAGATATGTTGAAGGCAGCAGGAAGTTGGGGTGTGAAGAGAATGACAGAGATCTGTAATCTGGTGGTGAAAGAAGGCCGCATTCCAGTGGATTGGGAACTGAGTACCCTCGTCCCTCTATACAAGGGGAAAGGTGACCCTCTGGAGTATGGCTCGTACCGAGCGATAAAGTTATTGGAGCATGGAATGAAGGTATTGGAAAGGGTGTTGGAGAGGAGGATAAGGAAGAAAGTGAAGATCGACGAAATGCAGTTTGGATTTATGCCAGGAAGAGGAACGACAGATGCGCTTTTCATTGTGAGGCAGTTGCAGGAGAAGTACATGGATAAGAGGAAGAAGTTGTTTTTTGGGTTTGTTGATCTGGAGAAAGCATTCGATAGGGTTCCACGCAAAGTATTGACATGGGCATTGAGGAAGTTAGGATTGGAGGAATGGTTGATCAGAGTAGTGATGGCAATGTACAAAAGAGCACGCACAGCTGTAAGGACGAAGGACAGGAACAGTGGTGAGTTTGAGGTGAAGGTGGGAGTGCATCAGGGGTCGGTACTAAGTCCACTACTATTTGTAGCTGTGATGGAGGTGCTGGCTCAGACCGTAAAGGAGGGTTTACCGTGGGAGTTGTTGTATGCAGATGATCTGGTGTTGATTGCGGAAAGTATGGATGGACTGAAGGAAAAGATGAACAAGTGGAAGGAATGTATGGAGACAAAAGGTCTGAAGGTGAATATCGGAAAGACAAAGGTGATGGCAAGTGGTAAAGCATGTGGTGAGGTGGAAAGAACTGGGAAGTGGCCGTGTGCTGTGTGCAGGAAGGGTGTCGGAGTGAACTCCATTCAATGTACAATGTGTGCTGAGTGGGTTCATCAAAAATGTAGTGGTCTGAGAGGGTCAATAACCAGTGTGGCAGCTACATTCAAATGTAAGGTGTGCACAGAGGGAGCTGCAGATGGAGGAAATGTTGAGTTGGATCTTGGAGACGGCGTGAAGCTGGAAGGTGTGAAAACATTTTGCTACCTCGGAGACATGCTGAATGGAGAAGGTGGATCAGACTCGGAAACGGTTGCTCGAGTGAGATGTGCATGGAAGAAGTTTCGGGAACTGAGTGGCGTGCTGATGAGGAGGAGAGTGTCGCTGAAGCTGAAGGGAAAGGTGTATGCTGCATGTGTGAGAAGTGTTATGATTTATGGGAGCGAGACATGGGTAATGAACGTAGAGCAGCAACGAAGGCTGGAAAGGGTGGAAATGCGAATGGTTCGATGGATGTGCGGAGTATCGTTGAGAGAGAGGAAGACAAATGATTAATTGCGAAAGATGATGGGAATATTGCCTGTGATTGATGCTGTGAAGAGGAACAGGTTGAGATGGTTTGGTCATGTATTGAGGAAGGATGAAAGTGACTGGTTGAGAAGAGTGATGGAAGTTAATGTAGAAGGAAGTAGAGGACGGGGAAGACCGAGGAAGACTTGGCGAAAGATGGTGGAAGAAGAAATGCGGGCCAGGGGGTTAACAAGGAGAGATGCAGAAAATAGGGCAAAATGGAGGAGATTGTCATGGGGACCGCAAGGCTAACCCCCGCTCTAGCAGGGAACATGGCCTTAAAATGCATGTTGTTGTTGTTGTATCTCTCACTTTATAGAATTCTTCATTGATTTTTTTTAATTCGTTCGAATACCAAATGCGATGCTCACGGAACAGTTACATCAAGTATCGATTAAAGAGTTTTTCATAAACTCCCAACATTCCATGGAAACTTCATGAAACCTCCTGTTATTGTTTATGGAATCTTATGACAGGAAAACTTACTTGATGAGAATTTTTTGTATTTTCTCGGAAATGGAAGAAATCCTCAAATTGAAGTTTGTATTATAAACAAGTATCGATGTCGATTATCTTGTTTAAACATTTCATTTGGACCTGGTATCGTGCACCTGACATTGTTAAAGTGGAATTAATCAATTGTCAGCAATTGTGAATGAGTGCGCATAACCTGTTTACCTGTACACGAATGCAGGTTACCAATGCAAACAAATCTCATTAAAAAATACACGTTCACTGTGGCCTTGAATTACAGAACTATTGTTAAAGTCGTGAATATTTGATGGTTAATGTAGTCTTACTTCGTAATCGACCATTTGACGTGGCCTCCTGTGCCTGAAATCACCTTGTGACGTCATCAATCGGTGTTTCCGTCGAGTAATCGACATCGGGTCTATTTTTACCGGTTCCACCTGTGACGGCCTTTGTTCACCAATGGCCTCCGGGTGCTTGCGACGTATTTTGAACGGTTCAGATTAAACATGGAGGTTACACGTGATCGTTTGCATCAATGATCGTTCACAGTTATATTACCAATTGAGCGCCAAAAATGTTCCAGGAAACGCCTACAAGAGCTCAGGAACGTCAAGACGTCAACCGTTTGTTTTTAGATTTACAGGTGGATCTGCATTTGTAACCAATCACGTTTTCGTAATTAAACATTTTGTAAACGATCAAAATACGTTGCAGTTCACCGAATTGTTGCCCTGCCACAAAAGGTGCATGGAGGTTATGTTTTCAGCCCTGTCTATCTGTTTGTCCGTTTGTCTCTCCCGACACCGAGTTGTGCACCGCGTTGGTGTCCTGCGAGCGACAATCAGAGCTCATATTGAAGTGTATTGATGGAGTATGTATGAAACATTTTGAGTTTCTGTATAATTGAAAGAACACCTTCCCTACGGTATCCATGTCGAGTGTCGTAACTTTATGGAGGTCGTGGAGATGGAGGTCGTGGAGACCTTGAAACACTCTTCCTTCACTCTAATCCTGGGACTAACAAGGAACATGAAGGATCCTCGACGCAGAAGGAGACCATCGGGAGAAGAAAGCCTGCGTTGTCATTACCAACCTACGATTATTTGTCAGTGCTCTGTCCTTTAATAAATAGTGAACGTCATGCAAGGAAGCAGCGCGTAACATTTTTTAATTCTTTGGTAAACAAGAGGTAAAATAAAACAAGAGGTTTAAACACATCGTGTACTTACCCATATATATATATATATATATATATATATGTAGATATCAAATATATAAACATACACACACACACAAACACACACACACACACACACACACACACACACACACACCTTTGGTGACAGAGGTACAAAATGCACAAAGACGCACAAACACACAAGCAAACAGTTTCTGATTCTATTTATATTTTACAATAAATATTTATAAAATCCTACTTGTATTTTATAATAATTATTTCTGAAGATACTGTTTAGATTTTACAATAAATATTTACAAGATACTATTTATATTTTAGAATAATTATTTATAAGACACTATTCAGATTTTATAATAAATATTTACGAGATATTATTTATATTTTACAATAATTATTTATAAGATACACTTTATATTTTACAACAATTATTTGTAAGATAATCTTTATATTTTACAATAATCATTTGTAAGATAATCTTCATATTTTACAATAACTATTTATGAGATACACTTTATATTTTACAACAATTATTTGTAAGATAATCTTTATATTTTACAATAATCATTTGTAAGATAATCTTCATATTTTACAATAATTATTTTTAAGATACAATTTATATTTTACAACAATTATTTGGAAGATACTCTGTATATTTTACAGTCATTTGGAAGACACTCTTTATATATCACAATATTTATTTATAAGATACTCTTTATATTTTGCAATCATTATTTATAAGATACTCTTTATATTTTACAATAATTATTTATAAGATACACTTTATATTTTACAATTATTTGTAAGATAATCTTTATATTTTACAATAATCATTTGAAAGATAATCTTCATATTTTACAATAATTATTTTTAAGATACACTTTATATTTTACAACAATTATTTGGAAGATACTCCTTGTATTTTACAATAATTATTTTTTCGTTCCTTTTTATATTTTCCAACATTTATTTATAAATACTCTTTATATTTTACAACAATTATTTGTAAGATAATCTTTATATTTTACAACATTTATTTATAAGATACTCTTTATATTTTACAACAATTATTTGTAAGATAATCTTTATATTTTACAATAATCATTTGTAAGATAATCTTCATATTTTACAATAACTATTTATGAGATACACTTTATATTTTACAACAATTATTTATAAGATACACTTTATATTTTACAACAATTATTTGTAAGATAATCTTTATATTTTACAATAATCATTTGTAAGATAATCTTCATATTTTACAATAATTATTTTTAAGATACAATTTATATTTTACAACAATTATTTGGAAGATACTCTGTATATTTTACAAGCATTTGGAAGACACTCTTTATATATCACAATATTTATTTATAAGATACTCTTTATATTTTACAATAATTATTTATAAGATACACTTTATATTTTACAATTATTTGTAAGATAATCTTTATATTTTACAATAATAATTTGAAAGATAATCTTCATATTTTACAATAATTATTTTTAAGATACACTTTATATTTTACAACAATTATTTGGAAGATACTCTTTGTATTTTACAATAATTATTTTTTCGTTCCTTTTTATATTTTCCAACATTTATTTATAAATACTCTTTATATTTTACAACAATTATTTGTAAGATACTCTATATATTTTGCAATCATTATTTATAAGATACACTTTATATTTTACAATAACTATTTATGAGATACTCTTTATATTTTACAACAATTATTTGTAAGATACTCTATATATTTTGCAATCATTATTTATGATACACTTTATATTTTGCAATCATTATTTATGATACTCTTTATATTTTACAACAATTATTTGTAAGATAATCTTTATATTTTTACAATAATCATTTTTTCGATACACTTTATATTTTACAATAATTATTTTTTCGTTACTCTTTATATTTTACAACAATTATTTGTAAGATACTCTATATATTTTGCAATCATTATTTATAAGATACTCTTTATATTTTACAATAATTATTTATAAGATACACTTTATATTTTACAATAACTATTTATGAGATACTCTTTATATTTTACAATAATTATTTATCAGATATTCTTTATATATTACAATAATTATTTATAAAACACTCTTTATATTTTACAATAATTATTTATAAAGTACTCTTTATATTTTACAATTATTTATGATAATTTTTATATTTTACAATAATCATTATTTATAAGATACTGTTTATATTTTATATCAATTATTTATAAGATACTATTCATATTAATAACAGGTAATAATTTAGAGAAACAAAAAAGAAGATACTGTTTTAAATTATTTTTAAGTCTCAGGACCTACTTATCTGGCGGTGATTTCGGCCGTGAGAGTCACAAACAGCCACACACAAAAACACAAACGAAATTATTTACAAGATTTTAACGTTTTCAATGCACAACATGTTGCAGAACCCCGAAATAGTGTTTTTCTCCATGCAGCACCTTGTATGTGTGGAGGGTGGGAGGAGGCCTTGAAAGAATAACATGCAAACGCAGAGACACACAAATATACAAACGCACAAACACACAAACTTACAAACACACAAACATACAAACGTACAAACACATAAACGTACAAACACATAAACGTACAAACACATAAACGTACAAACACATAAACGTATAAACGCACAAACGTACAAACACTTAGTAATTATCTGTGTAGGTGCACGTGTACAATGTTCAGCCAGGTTTGGCAACAGATCGATTATTGTATCTCATTCCGACAATTTTTTGAACGCCATGCTCAGAGAGTTAAGCTCTTCGGCCGATCGTCAAAAGTAAATTTAAAATACAAGCAACAGTACCCGCCCTATGGGCGGGGCTTCAATTGGGAAGCGCAAAAGAAAAGGAAAAATATCAGTAATTGAAGCCTTTTTTATTTTAAACGATTCATATTAACATCCGTTGAATCATATCACACGCAAATCATCAAAATCTAAACAGTAATTGAAGAATTTCAACAAAACCCACATCACTCTTCATATCGGTAAATATTATTCCATCGTGTTTGGAAAAACTGGAAAATTGGAAAACTTTGAAAAATTGGAAAAACAATATACGATATTCGCCTATTTTACTCCCAGGGGCCCCAGGAATATCCACCGAAAATATCGCGATCGGTTGAGCCGATTTTGCGGTACCTTCGAACGGACAGACGGACATTTGGTGAATTTATAGTAAGATGATGACGGATACTTTGGGTCCCGGGAGTACCTGGTTCACCTTTCCGATACGTGATACCTCCCAAAGAGTTACTACAAGTTGGATTGCGATATTGAAAACACCAAAAAAATTGATTCTCACAATTTATTATCACAACATGTTCATTTCAACATATGAAAAGTCAAATGTAATTTTGGGGAATTGTGATTAGAACATTTTCATCAAAGTTTTTGTAAAATAGAAAACGGCACAACAAACATGTTTAGAGGTAAAACAAAGTTATTTTTTGCAAACACAGGTGATCGCACACCTGTTGCCACGAATGGCAAACTCAGTGGGGATGTCCCGACGAGGTGTACCACGAGAACGGTTTGGAGGACCGTCCCGACGAGGTGTACCACTGGAACAGTTTGGAGGACCGTCCCGACGAGGTGTACCACTGGAACAGTTTGGAGGACCGTCCCGACGAGGTGTACCACTGGAACAGTTTTGGAGGACCGTCCCGACGAGGTGTACCACTGGAACGGTTTGGAGGACCGTCCCGACGAGGTGCACCACTGGAACGGTTTGGAGGACCCTCCCGACGAGGTGTAACACTGGGACGGTTTGGAGGACCGTCGCGACGAGGTGCACCATGGGACGGTTTGGAGGACCGTCGCGACGAGGTGTACCACTGGAACGGTTTGGAGGACCTTCCCATCTGCATGAGCGCCGGACAGTAGTGCTCGGTATGCGCGTTGTCCCCAGTGGCGTTACAGGTGGGACACGTGTACGCACGCAGGATGGGACACGTGATGCGGCCGTACCCGTCCTTGAGCGCGTGCTCCATGCACGTTTGGTTCCCAGATCCGTTCTTTAAACAGAGCACGCACGGAGGTCTGCTGTGTCGAGGGGTCCTCTCCAATGACCCGCTGTAGCTTGCTTGGAACCTCCGATGGTCCGAGGAGCTCGACAGATCCAGGTGACCTCTCGGGTCTACGGCGTTGAAAGGGACGGCTTGAGGTCCACGGGACTCCGCTCCGACAAGCGACGAGGAGTTTGATCCTATCGGGAATCTGCCAAGAGTGTGCGCTGCCTCTGAATCTGCCACCTCTGACCCGAGTGCACCCGACGGGGTCATGACCTCGCTCCAAAACGACCTCATTTCGTCAAGAAAATGTGTGTAAAAAGGAGAATCACTGAAAGGTCCGAATCCACTCACAGAAGGTCTTTCTGAGTTCGATCGATTTCTGAGTCCGAGCTGGTGAGTCCGTTCGATCTCCAAATTGTTGACGCCTCCAGGGTCCGCGTGCCATGTGCGATTCTCCGGAACGTCCCAGATGGTCGCAAGGCAAGGGTGGACATGGGATGACCTCGCGCTGCCGTCTGGGCCAGGAAGGACCGATGGGGATTCCCCGTCGTCGTCATAGAATGGTAAGCGTCCGCCGGGACTGAATCTCGGGACACCACCGGGTCTTCGGTTCTCCATGAAGACGGGTTCACTTGGATCAGCTCGTACCGAATACCGGCTTTCAATAAAGTGGGATTAATCACAGGTAGACACCGAAATAGGTTTTCATTTCCCAAAGTGCATTGGGAGGGGTAATTACCCCAAATAGGGAACCAATGAACCCCTCCCGTTATGATACGTTGATGAAGTTGTGACGTAATCATCTAAGTGTGAGACGATGATCAAGTCGAGCTGTGAATTGAAAAAATTAAAAACGAGCGGTGATCAATAAATCCACAGCCTGGAAATAATACAATGCGACGTTGTGTATACCTGATTGTGGAAGTTATTAGCGAAGGGAGTTGATGTTTCGATTTATATGATCATTATAAGTGTTAATCATATGGGGAGAGGAGGGTCCACAATGTACGGACTCAGAACGGGATAATGATAACGTGGAGCCCAATAAAGGTGAACGCTTTTCAAATATTTTATCGTCTCTGGACGATGTTGAGTTTGATATCTGGATTTAAGATTTGAGTCTCACTATCTGCCATGATCTCTCCTGGGAAAAGCACAATTCCGAGCTGGCCAAAGCCAGTCGCAGACTGGGCATGCTCCGTCGTGTGAAGTCCTTCCTTGGCACCTCTGAGCTCCTCACCACATACAAAGTTTTCATTCGCAGCTCAATGGAATACTGCTCTCCCCTCTGGCCTGGTTTTCCTGCCTCACACCTAGCTCAGCTTCATGCTGCAGAAACCAAAGAATTCATAATCATTGGTATCTCCCGTGATGAAGCTGATTCTGAGGGCCTTTCACTCACTCACAGCAGGCAGGTAGTTGGTCTTTTTGTCTTCTACCGACTTCTATCAGGCCTAGATCCCCCAGCTCTGTCTGTGCTGTGTCCCCCCAAATGTTCCTGCAGGACACACAAGATCTGCCAGCAAACCTCTTCTGGTGAAATTGCCAAAATCAAGACTCTCTGCTCACCTTCTCTCTTTCATCCCTCTTTTCTCCCGCCTCTGGAACAAACTCCCTCACTCTCTTGAATCCCACTCCTCCCTCCAGGGCTTTAAAACAGCTGTTCCCCACCATGTCTTATCTTCCCCCATCCAAAACCTTGATCTATTCTACCCCCATTAAAACACCCCAAATCCACCTCTTTCAATTTCCAACTACTTTCCTGAAATTCCTAGTAGTGTTAATTTGCTTAATACCATGTACCTCTCCTCTTTCATCCCCCCGCCCTCTCCCTTCCACAGATCTACTGATGTCCGTCACTGTTCTCTACTGTTGTTGTGCTCGTATGCTTCCTCCCTCTCCTCCTCTTGTCTCCTGCTTCCTTTGTTGTATGTTTTATGTGTTCGTGCATGTATTCGTGTTGAATGTGTTAGCACTTACACGAGACGAGACTCTGTATACAAAATAAATATATATATATATATAATTGTTTTTATTTTTATTTTTTGTATACAAGATCGAGGCTCGTGAAAGAGCGAACATTAATCACACAGAAAGACAAACCGACACAAAAACATATAACATCGGGAGCGGTAGACAACATGGAGAGAGAGGGGGAAGGACACAAAAACAACATTTGAGGGCAGGGACCGAGAGACATGGAGACATCGAGAGATCTGAGAGAGGGCGAGGGCTTTGGGGGGGGCATGGGAAGGGGGGGGGGTGGGAGAGGTATAAAACATATGGACACGGCCAGGACTTCCAGGAAAGAAGTTGGAATTTCAAACAAGGTGGATCTGGGGTGAATTAGCAGGGGTAGAAAAGATCAAGGTTTTGGATGGGCTAAGATAAGAGATGGTGGTGAACCGCTGTTTTAAAGACCTGGAGGGAGGAGTGGGATTGAAGGGAGTGAGGGAGTTTGTTCCAGAGGCGGGAGAAAAGAGGAATTAAAGAGTGAAGGTGAGCATAGAGCCGAGATTTCGGCAGTTTAACCATCAGAGGGTTGCTGGCAGATCTTGTGCGACCTGTAGGAATATTTGGGGGACAGAGCACAGAGAGAATTGGGGGTGCAAGGCCGGAGAGGAGTCGGTAGAAGACAGAAAGACCACCTACCTGCCTGCGGTGAGTGAGTGAAAGGCCCTCAGAGATAGCTTCATCGCGGGAGATTCCAATAATTCTGAAAGCTTTGGTTTCAACAGCGTGAAGCCGAGCTAGGTGTGAGGCAGGAGCACCGGCCCATAGGGGAGAACAGTATTCCATTGAGCTGCGGATGAAAGCCTTGTATGTGGTGAGGAGCTCAGGTGTGCCGAGGAAGGACTTCGCACGACGGAGGATGCCCAGTCGGCGACTGGCTTTGGAGGCCAGCTTGGAAATGTGGTTTTCCCAAGAAAGATCATGGCAGATAGTGAGACCCAAAAGCTTGAGCGACAGAACTTCTTGGAGAGGATTGTTGAGAAAGTAGATGGGAGGGTTGTCCAGTCGATCTTTTCGGAGAGACATAGTAAGAGTGTGAGATTTGTCAGGATTGAAAGACATGTTCCACTTGTTTGACCAGTCTGTGATTTTGTCCAAGTCTTCAGAGAGTGAGGAGGCTGCAGACTGCTGATCTGAGGGAAGAGGAATGGAGCGGCAGAGAGTGGAGTCATCAGCAAAGAGATAGAGAGGATTTTCAAGAGAGTCAGAGAGATCATTGATGAAGACCAGAAAAAGCACAGGGCCCAGAACACTGCCTTGGGGAACTCCAGCCTGAACAGGAGGAGGAGATGAGAGAACCCCATTCAGGGCCACACGTTGACGATGACTAGAGAGGAAGTCAGCCAGCCATGCGTGGAGATTTCCATGGATACCAAAGGAGGAGAGTTGGGTGAGCAGAGGGGGGTGCCAGACCATATCGAAGGCACGTGATATGTCGAGGGAGACAGCTCTAATTTCCTGTTTGGCATTGAGGACCTCCATCCATTGTTGAGACAGCAGAAGCAGCATGTCCAGAGTAGAGTGACCTGGTCTGAAACCAAATTGATGCTCAGAGATCAAGCCATTGGAGAAGAGGAAAGATTTCATATCCGAATCAATGATGGATTCCATGACTTTGCTGATAATTGGGAGAAGGCTGATTGGTCTGTAGTTGCTTGGATCTGTTTTTGCACCTTTTTGTGCAAAGCGGTGATGTTGGCTGATTTCCAAGCAGATGGCAGTTGACCTTGAGCAAAAGAGAGGGTGAAGAGAACAGAGAGAGGGTGAGATAGAGCGGCAGAGCAGGATTTTAGGACCCGTGGGCTGATGCCGTCGAGTCCAGTTGCAGAATCAGAGTCGAGGGTTGACAGAAACTTTTCCACCTTTTCAGGAGGAAAGGACACGGAGTCCAGGAGCAGCTGGGTACGACTGGGTATGGTGGGTACAGAGAGGGATGGGTTTGGAACACAAGATTTAGAGGCAAACACAGAGTTGAGGCATTCAGCTTTTTCACGTGCGGAGTCAGCTGTGTAGCCATTTGAGGTAAGGGAGGGGATGGAGGGGGAACAAACACCAGAAACGGATTTGACCAGACGCCACCAGGATTTGGAAGAGGGAGACAGATAAGAGAGTTCGGTCTTGAGAATGGAGAGATATTGTTTCCTGGCTCTCCTGAGGGTGGACACACACTTGTTTTGGGCTTTCTGAAAGGAAATGAGATTTCCTTCCGTTGGATTTGCTTTCCAGGAGACGAAGGCAAGATGTTTCTGGGCAACAGCCTCACCACAAGATGCCGTGTACCATGGACGGGAGGAAGGGTATGACAACTGAAGACGAGATGGGATCAATCTGTGCATGAGGGAGAGCAATTTACTTTGGAAGAATTCCCAGGATGAGTTGATGTCATAGGTGGTAGAGATGCGAGACCAGTCCAGATGATTGATGGCTGCTTGAAGACCGTGCCAGTTGGCCTGAGTGAAATGCCAGACTCGTCGATGCTGAGCAGGCTCCCTGAGAATGGTCAGAGAGATGTCCACTTTAACAAGGACATGATCAGATGATCCGATTGGTGCAGAAGAAGAGCAGCAGATATTTTCAGGGAAGTTAGTCATAGCCAAGTCCAGAAGAGAAGATGCTCCGTTGACCGAGATCCGGGTCGGGAAATTGACAGATTGTGTCAGTCCCAGTGAGTCGCAGAAGTCCTTTGCTGAGGAGCCATGGCTGGTGAGGGAGGTACCCACACCCAGCCAACTGGCATGATGACAGTTGAAATCACCACATATGAGGAAGAGAGAGTTGGGATGAGTAGATAGAAGTTGGTCCATATTATCAGACAGCGAGATGTAGATGGAGTCATCACTGTTTGGTGGATGCTACAACACACATATGAACAAGAGGTGGGAGCGAAGGGGAAGCCGTAGCCAGAGGTATTATTGAGGTGGAGAGAGTACAGTGCAGGGCGAGTGAGGAAGAGAGTTTTTGATAAAGAAAGCAACCCCACCTCCAGGACGAGGCTCAGGTCTATCATACCGGAGGAGGGAGTAACCCGGGAGAGATACTAAGGAATCAGAGACATCATGAAGGAGGAAAGTTTCTGTTAAGCAGATCACGTCTGGTTTGACAGAAGCAACCTGTATGGAGAGATCAGTTAAGTTTGAACGAAGGCCCCGGATGTTTGAGGTCCATACCGTTAATGAAGAGGAAGGGGGAGCATCGGATACAGAACAGGGGGGAGGAGGGGCAGGGTAAGATGTGGAAGAGGTGGAAGAGGTAGGGAGAGCTGTTGAAGGTGTGTCAGAGATTTCAGAATAGCTCGGAGAAAGGGAAGGATGGGGCGGACAAAAGGTTTGATGGTGATTGGGTGAGGCACAATGAGGTGTTATTTGAGGAGGGGGAAGAGCGAGGCAGAAGGTTGGGGGAGATGGAGGTGAGAGTTGGAAGGGGGAAGAAGCGGGGAGGACGCTTTGAGGAGGGGGAGTGAGAGGGGGGAAATTGAGAAGAAATGAGGGTGGGGAGATTTGAAGGGGATGGACGAGAGGGGAGTTTGGGAGGGAAGGGACAAGGGGAAGGATTTGAAAGGGATGGGATATGGGGGAGATTTGGAGGGGAGGGGTGAGGGAGGAGTCTAGGAGGGGAGGGGCGAGGGGGAGTCTTGGAGGGGTGGGGTGAGGGGGTAGTTTAGGAGGGAGGGGGCAAGGGGGGAGATTTGAAAGGGATGGGTGATGGGGAGGATTAGGAGGGGAGGGGAAAGGGGGAAGATTTGAAAGGGATGGGTGATGGGGAAGATTTGGAGGGGAGGCGTTATGGGGAAGATTTGGAGGGGAGGGGTGAGATTTGATTTTAGAAAGTGTACGATTAATGGGAAACGAACATTTATTGCAAAATGAGTTTCTTGTGACCTTCGAGTCAAAAATACGTTTAAGGACGCTGGATGGAGGATGGAGTGCAGGAGAGTTTAGGGAATGTAGAAAAAAGGCACTATAAGAGATGGAATTTTTTTTTGGGATGAATAGATTTGGTGAGCAAGTCGAAAGCAGCCTTTTAAAGAAGAAGAAGAAAAGGGTGTTATAATATATGACGGAATACATACCTTGAGGGGAAAGTGTAAACATTGAAGGTTAATAACAGTGAAAACTATCTTGGGAAATGGGGGAGAAACACGTGGTCGAAGAACGAACGAACGAATAAGAATGAATAAACGAATGAGAACAGAGAAGGAAATGGTTTTTTTTTTGTTTTTTTTGAGTTGAGATTTACACAAGGAAGTAGGCTATGGGGTGAAAAGACTGGGAAAACAGAGAACGAAAGTTATTGGATCACAAACGACGGACCACTGAGAAAAACAAAGCCTCAAGGTTGTACAGTGTACACTGTACAAGGCCTCAAGACACGACACGAATTAACACGATTTTCAATACAGGTATGAAAGGTTTGCACCGAAAATCTTCCTCGGGACACAATATACGTACGTACACATCATAAAATAAATACAGTTATAACGAAAATACAAATGGGAACAATTACTTAACTTCGATTTCAAATCACTCGCGACGCGGCAAAGGCCTTGCTCGCGACTCGGCAAACAGACGATTAATTTATGAAAGATAAACACCGTGAAACTTCCAAGGGGCACCCTATAACTTCACACACCGAAAGATATATATATATATATATATATATATATATATATATATATATATATACGTATATATATATATATATATATATATACATACATATATATATATACATACATTAAAGCGCGGTGCTACGCGTGCTTACTTGAACAACAAGAAGGAAGCGGACAACGCAGTAAGTTTAAGAGTCTTTATTATAAGAGCTCACTGTAGCACTGGAGCGCTCCGGGCTGCGCGCCCGGTGTATATCCCGCAGCCACGCCTACCCCTCGCGCGTGGCCGCCGCCCACTTGGTGCACGGAATGATGCCCTAACGCGAGTGAGCTTCGTGTCCGCCACACGCGCCCCCCCAGAATTCCCGCGCACCTGGAGGGCCAGTTTGCGGGGCAAACGGATGACCCGGCCGAAGCGCCCTATGGCGACTGGCGGCGTCTGGGGTGCAGGGATGCCAGCCGGGATGTCTCCGGCTGCACCCGGGATGTCTCCGGCTGCACCCGGGATGGGTGCAGGACTGGGGGGGCGGCGTGCCGGCAGGCCTGGGCGGTGCCAGGCGTCCGCCCACAGGGGGGCGGCCCCGACGCGGGGGCCGAGCCACCGGCGGTGGGTGGTCCACGTCGAGGTGGGCCGGCTTGAGGCGATCCACCGAGACGCGGTCGGGAGTGCTGCCGATGTCCAAGGTGAAATGTTTCACCCCGGTCTCCAGCACGCGGAAAGGCCCGTCGTACGGAGGCCGCAGTGGTGTCCGGTGGGCGTCGTGCCGGACGAAGACGTACTCCGCGGTGCGAAGCTCCGGGGCGACATGCGTAGGCGGGTGCCCGTGGTGCGCCGTCGGCACCGGGGCGAACCTCCGGGCGGTCTCCTGCAGCAGCTTGAGCCCCATCAAGTATCGACCATGGTGCCGTGGGGTCGGGGAGGAACTCGCTCGGCACCCGCAGCGGTTGTCCAAAGACCAACTCCGCCGCGGATGCGCGCAGGTCGTCTTTGGGCGCCGTCTGGAGGCCCAGCAGGACCCAGGGGAGCCTGTCGACCCAGCCGCAGTCGCTGAGGGTGGCCCGGAGCGCAGCCTTCAACGAGCGGTGGAACAGCTCGCAGAGGCCGTTGGCCTGTGGGTGGTAGGCTGTGGTTCGGTGCAGCTGGACCCCGAGCCCCGCGCGACCGCCCCCCAGAGCTCCGAGGTGAACTGGGGGCCGCGGTCGGACGAGATGTCCGATGGGGCGCCGAACCGGGCGACCCAGGTTGCGATGAACGCCTGCGCGATGTCCACCGCCGTCGTCGCCGCCAAAGGCACGGCCTCCGGCCACCGGGTGGTGCGGTCCACCATGGTGAGGACGTGGGTGAAACCCCGCGAGGGGGGAAGAGGTCCCACCAGGTCCACGTGCACGTGGTCGAACCTACGTGCCGGCACCGTAAACGGGGCCAATGGGGCCTGGGTGTGCCGGTGCACCTTCGCGCGCTGGCATGCGAGGCACGTCCTGGTCCAACCGCGGACGGCCTTCCGGAGGCCATGCCAGATAAACTTGTCGGCGACCAACCTCTGGGAGGCCTTCGTGCCCAGGTGGGACAGGCCGTGGATGGCGTCAAAAACCTTGCGCTGCCAGCCCGTGGGTACGATGGGGCGAGGCCGCCTGAGGGAGATGTCGCACAAGAGGGCCGCACCGTCGAACGGCACCTCGGTGACACGGAGGCCCATGACGGCGGTCCGCAAGGCCTGGATGCCGGGGTCGGCGGCCTGGTCCGCCGCCATCCGGGCATAGTCGATGCCAAGGTGGACTGCGTGGGCGACGGACCGGGAAAGGCAATCCGCCACCGGGTTGTCCTTCCCCGCGACGTGCCGGATGTCCGTCGTGTACTCAGACACGGCCGAGAGGTGACACTGCTGCCGGGCCGACCACGGCTCGGCGACCTTCCCCATCGCAAAAACCAGTGGCTTTTGGTCGACGAAGGCCATGAACGCATGGCCCTCGAGCAGATGGCAGAAGTGCCTGACCGCCAGGTGAAGCCCGAGCAACTCGCGGTCGAAGGTACTATAACGGCGTTCGGGCAGGCGAAGCTGCCGGCTGAAGAACGCCAACGGTTGTCAGGCACCACGCACCCATTGCTCGAGCACCGCGCCCACCGCGTAGTCCGTGGCGTCGGTGGTGAGGGCGATCGGTGCATCGGGCGCCGGGTGCGCGAGCATGGTGGCGTTAGCCAAGCCGAGCTTCATGCCCGCGAACGCCGCGTCCATCTGCTCGGTCCAGGTAACGTCACCTTTGCCTGGCTTGCCCCGGAGGGCCTCGTGCAAGGGGCGCAGGAGCTGGGCGATGCGGGGCAGGAACCGATGGTAAAAGTTTACCATGCCCAGGAACTCCTGGAGCCCCTTGATCGTGCAGGGGCACGGAAACCCCTTCACCGCCTCCACCCTGGCCGGTAGGGGGACGGCCCTGTGCCTGGTGACGCGGTGCCCCAAAAAGTCTATATCGGCGACGCCGAACCGGCACTTGGCGGGGTTCACGGTGAAGCCATGCTGGCCCAGACGTTCGAAGAGCGTGTGGAGATGGAGCAGGTGCTCTTCGCGGGACGCGCTGGCGACGAGGATGTCATTCAGGTACACGTAGACGAAATCCAAGTCGCGCAAGACGCTGTCCATTAGGCGCTGGAACGCCTGAGCCGCATTTTTCAAACCGAAGGGCATCCGAAGAAATTCGAAAAGGCCGAACGGCGTGATGACCACCGTCTTCGGGATGTCCTCCAGCCTGATGGGGACCTGATGGTAGCCGCGTATGAGGTCCACCTTCGAAAAGAAGGACATGCCCACCAACCGGGCGGAGAAGTCCTGGATGTGGGGGATGGGGTAGCGGTCGGGGGTGGTGGCGTCGTTGAGGCGCCGGTAGTCCCCGCATGGTCGCCATCCCCTGCCGGGCTTTGGCACGATGTGAAGCGGCGACGCCCAAGCACTCTTGGAGCGCCGCACGATGCCGAGCCGCTCCAGCGTAGCGAACTCCGCTTTAGCTATGGCGAGCTTCGTCGGCTCGAGGCGGCGTGCCCGGGCGTAGACCGGTGGCCCGGCGGTGGGGATGTGGTGTTCCACCCCGTGCTTGACGGCCCCCGCCGAGAAGGTGGGCCGCGTGAGGGCCGGGAAACCCGCGAGGAGGCGGGTGAATTCGTTCGCTGCCGGAAGTGTACAGATGAACCTGGCCGGAACCGAACCGCTCAGCAAGCCGCTCGGCGAGCCGC
The DNA here is from genome assembly GCF_964187855.1 of Myxine glutinosa. Taxonomy (NCBI): domain Eukaryota; kingdom Metazoa; phylum Chordata; class Myxini; order Myxiniformes; family Myxinidae; genus Myxine; species Myxine glutinosa. Next base: position 57,563,731 of record NC_136264.1, on the reverse strand, counting down.
TCGATGAGCCGCTCCGGGAGCTGCTCAATGAGGCGGGCAGCGTGCAAGCGAGCGAGCTGAACGTCTCAGCCTGGACAAGCCTTCTGTGCTTGACGTCCACCAGTAGACCATTGGCACACAAGAAGTCCACGCCGAGCAGTGCCATAGGCACGTCGGCAGTGACGAACGACCACTGGAAAACCTGCCCTCCGAACCACAGAGAAAGGCAGCGTTTTCCGTACGTGCGAATGGACGTACCGTTGGCAGCAAGCAGCGCGGGGCCCCTGCCCGCGGACTGCTTGTCGGATGTACTGGCGGGAACGACACTCACCTGCGCTCCCGTGTCGCACAGGTAACGGCGCCCGGATAAGGTGTCCGTGATGAACAGTAGGCTGTTTGCACGGCCGGCGCTCAGTGCCACTACCGAGGGCCAGCCCGGGCATTTCCCGACCTGCCGAATGAGCACGGCGGGCGACATTGCCGAGCCTCGTGGCCGAACTTGGCCGAACGACATTGCCGAGCCTCATATGTTTTATTCCTCTCCCACTTCCCCCCAAGTCCTCCCGATGTCCCTGCTCTCAAATGTTGTGTTTGTGTCCTTCCCCCTCTCTCCCCATCTTGTCTGCCGCTTCCCTTGTTTTTTGTGTTTTGTGTGTCGGTTTGTCTTTTTTTGTGATTAATGTTAGCTCTTTCACGAGCCTCGATATTGTATACAAAAAAAAAAAAAAAAAAAAACTTGGTGTGGAAAAAACACCAGGTAGCGGCGAAGGCGGCGGAGGCCGCGGTTTTCTCCGCGGTGCCGGCGGTGGGCGGGGCGTGGCGGCAGACACGAAATGCGCATCAGCCTCGAGATCCACGAGGTGTGGTGCATCAGCATCAGGGTCAGCCCCGAGAGCCGCGACGGCCGCGCCAAAACTCACCTGGGTGTCCAAAACCACGAAGAACCTGTCGGCCTCGGCAGCGAGAGCTCGGGGTTCCGTCGTCGCAGAACCGGCCAACGCGAGGCGGACTCGTGCCGGCAGCTGGCGTCGAAACAACGCCCGGAATAGAGCGTTCGGGGTTTCGTCGCCCATCAATGACAGCATATGGTCCATACGGACCGACGGTCGCGTGTCACCGAGCTCGGGGAGGTCCAGGAAGAGGTCGGCCTGAGCGTCCACCGTGAGGCCGAACGTGGTGAGGAGGAGATGCTTGATCGCCTCGTACCTGCCGTCGGCCGGTGGGGTCCTCAGGACCGACACGACGCGGGCGGCCGTGCCGGGTCCGAGGGAGGCGACCATGTGGCAGTACATGGTCTCGTCCACCGTGATGCCTCGAAGTCGGAACTGGGCTTCCGCCTGCAGGAACCATACTTCAGCTTGCGCCTCCCAGAACTGGGGGAGTTTGATCGTAACCGCGTTGTTTGCCATTGCGATGGCGTATTCGGTCGGTCAGCGACGGCTGATCCAACGTCGGAGGGTCACCAATAAAGCGCGGTGCTACGCGCGCTTACTTGTACAACAAGAAGGAAGCGGACAACGCAGTAAGTTTAAGAGTCTTTATTATAAGAGCTCACTGTAGCACTGGAGCGCTCCGGGCTGCGCACCCGGTGTATATCCCGTGGCCACGCCTACCCCTCGGGCGTGGCCGCCGCACACTTGGTGCGCGGAATGATGCCCTCATGGCAGTGAGCTTCGTGTCCGAGACAATATATATATATTGTTATATATATATATATATATATATAGTGTAACGAATTTGGGAATTGTGTGTGTAATTTGAGGTAAAGCTTGTTGTAAATATCACCCTCCGTAGTGTAAAGAAAGGTCAAAGGTCGTCCGTAGTTAGGCCACCGCAACACGTAGCCAATCATAAATTCCCTCGGTAGTTATGTCCCTAATCTATGTAGTTGAAGGCTCTGTTTCCCATTAAATTGACACTTCATTGCACCGAATTAAATAAGGTAGATCCCTCTGACATGGTATCTTCGAAGTGCCAGCTTTCGCGACTTTGCTGCATTTTAACTCCCTTACGCCACTTTGCTGCATTTTGCCTCCCTTACGCCACTTTGCTGCATTTTGCCTCCGTTACGCCACTTTGCTGCATTTTGCCTCCCTTACGCCACTTTGCTGCATTTGACTCCATTAGCCACGTGGTTAAGCCTCGGAGAAGAAAGGCGTGTCTCCGCCCTCGTGATCGGAAGGAGGAGTGAGCGGCACCAATCCACCAACCAAGAACGAGGGGTTTGGCTTGAGAGGGCGGAGAGAGAACGCTTGGGGGAGGTTCGAAAAGGTTTGAGGGTGTGGCCTATAAAGACCGCCGCGGGACGCCTCGCGAAGGAGAGCTTAAACGAGAGGGCTGCGAAAACCAAGCTGGAGAGAGGGAGAGAAGGGAGAGAACCCCGAAAGAGCACGCGACGCAGCAGCAACAGCAGCTTGAAGCAGGGGAGCTCGGACCACAGCGGTGTGAACCAGTGCAGCTTTGGGAACCACGGCAGCGGACGCGACCGCAGCGTGGGCGTCTGACGACGGTGCCGAGGTGACCGCGAAGGAACGGTGGCCGGCCCGACCGTGCTCCAGCCCGAGCTGAACCTTCTCCCTCCAGCCAATCCACCCTGCTATTCCCCATTCGTGTGAGTCTGTCTTTGTTTGTTTTGTCCTTGGGTTTCTAAGTAAGACTGTTTGTAGGTAAGCTAAATATTGCACTGTGTGTCCTGCTTTTTCCATTTCCCTGTATATAACCTTGACTGCTCTTTTTGCTTAGTTGTGTGTAAATAATAAATCCTGTTATTCCTCCGTTCTTCTCCTTCCTTCTTCTTCATTCTCGTTCGGTCGCTTTAGTGGTTTAAATATTGAGTGTACGTGGCGCGATTCAGCCAACATTCAGGATCGGGTTTAGTGAAGGCTAATGACTCGAACTTCGGGTTGCTAAAAACCGCTCGGCAACTAGACCATCCAAACCGGGGTTCGAGCGGTACTTGTCTCCCTAGTCTGTGGAGGGACAGATAGCGTTACAAGTGCCAGGAGCGGAGACGGTCAGCTTAACAAGACAAGGGACTAACCACCCCTTGCTAAGGGGGAAGAGCCGTACTCCGTATCCATAACAATTGGTTTCAGGAGTGGGATTTGAGGCCCGAACCAAATTTTTTATATAACATCAAAAAATTTGGTCAAAATTTGGAGCGGCCGAAATTTACTTTTAACATCCCAAATTAAAAGTCGCGCCATGGACGATCAAGGTGATCGAATGCCGGTTGGGGAGTTAGGAGGGGTAGAATCGACCCAGGACCTTGGGGAAATGTATGTGGGAGAAATGGAGGCGGAGAACAATGAGGAGGTGGTTGAGGAGGTATCAGGCGCACAAAATGGTGCCATCGCGCACATGGTTGTGGGGACGCAAAATGGCACCTCGCACGGGGGTGCGGTAGCCGAGCCCGCCCTACCAGCGGGCTTTGACACACAAGGCCTCATGGCGCAGCTACAGGCAATCATCCGAATGGGGAATATATAATTGGGACAGCAAATTAAGGGGTTGGACAATAAATTTGAGGGGTTGGACAATAAATTTGAGGGTTTAGACAAGAAATTTGAGGGTAAATTTGAGGGGTTAGACAATGGGATAAAAGAGGTAAAGAATGGGTTAACGGGGCTAGAAGATAAGATGGAAGGCAAATTGCGGGAGATAGGGGAGCAATCCGCCCGGGAAATCAAACGGATGGGGAACCAGATAGAGGAGGTGAAAATCGGGCTGGAAGGTAAACTGGATGCTCAGAGGGAGGAATTGGGACAGATGAAGGTGGCATCTACTAAAGAAATGGAGGAGATGGGGGAGGAGATAAGACGAGGTGTGAGCGAGGAGGTCTCGGGGGTACGCGAGGAGGTAAAGCAAGGTGAGGAGCGTATGGGCAGAGAGGTGAGAAATAGCACGGCAAAGTTACAGGGGGGCATAGAAGATCTGACGCAGGAGGTGGAACAGCTGACGGTGGGACAAAAGGAACTAGTGGAGCAGGTGGAAAAGAACACTGCGGTACTAGGAGGGTTGAAAGCGACACAAAAAGAACTCAAAAATGAACTCATATCGACAAAGAGGGAATGTCAGATGGTACGTGAGGGACTGACAACGAGGTTGGACGAGGTGACAGAGGCAATGGAGATGAAGGACCGGGAGGTGAGGACGCACATAGAAACGGTCAAGGTGGCCTTAGAGGACGAAATTGAGGAGATGCACCGGGAAATAAAAGAGGTGAAGCAAAAGTTAGAGGAAGTGGAAGAGGGGGTGAGTGAAATTAAGAAGAGACGGAGGGAAACTAAGAGGGAGATAAAGGAGGAGGTGATGGAATATGTACAAGGTCGGTGCTCAAATCGTGATGGTGTGCTTGCTAATCAAATAAAGAGTTTGCAGGTGGCGAAGGAGGTGCGGAGACGAGGTGCCGAGGTGAGTGGCGATATACGCGGAAATGTATATGGTGTGAGGGGAGATTCAGTCGGCTTGGGGGTTGGTTTGGACCCGGGTGTTCATGAGAGGCCGCTGGTAAAGTGTGCGACAGGTGCAGAATGTGAAGGAGGAGGTGTGCGAGAATGTCCGACTATGGGGTGTGTGAGGAAAAAGTGCGCGCCGAGGAGTGAGTGTGCTGTCGAGAGTGAGTTGGTCATAGCGCGTGTGCAGGGGGGCACATGGAAGCGCGTATTGGGGAGTGTTACAAGGAATGTAATGGGAGAATGCACACCTGTGGTGAGTGTTACGGAGGGTGTAACGGGAGAGTGTGCACAAGAGGATGCGCGAGAAAGGTGTGTAACAGAGGAGTGTATGGGTACAGAGTGCGCTGTCGAGAGTAAGGGTGAATGCGCGACCGAGTGTGGTGGTGAAAGTAGTGAGAGTGACACGGAGCGTGAGTTGGTTGTGGCAGGTGAGAAAGAATGTACACCTGGAATGGAAGGATGCACACCTGGAATGGTAGAGCGCGTATGGGAATGCACACTGGAGTTAGTAGTGAGGCACATGATTGGGTGTGCGGAGGAGAGCACACCTGTGGTTGTCACAGAGGATGTGACCGAGGAGGGGGCGCAAAGAGGTGTGTTGGTGAGGTGTGTGAACGACGAGTGTGTGCAAAGGTGTGCGGTGGTCAGGGGTGTGACAAAGTCTGTGAGCAGAATGAGTGTACCTGGGTGTGCAAGAGAAGGTGCAATGACGAGGAGCATGGGAACAGCTGGATGTATGAGGAAGGAACGGGCTGCAGGGTGTGAGCATGCAAGTGGAGCATCGACGCTAACCGGGATAGTGGTTAGATCGACGTTTAGCCGAAGCGGGCCCTCGGTTCATGCTGGGCGTTGTGTGCCGCGGGAACCAGGGGGGATCGTAACCGCGGAGGTTTCGAAAGAACCGCCGTAAGCGGTCCACGCCGGGCCGCGCTCTGAACGGCCGCGTCCGTGCTCCACTAAGCGGAGCGGGCGGCCCGGTAGGAAGGGTCGTCATGGCGACCCCTTTTTGTTGCGGCGTTCCGGCAGGGCGAGATCGGGCCATTGGACGGCTCTGTGCCGAGATGGTGCGTGGGATCTCGGCCCGGGTAAACCCCCTTCCCTGCACCGAATGCCGGACGAATCCAACCGCCGGCACCAAACAACCCGCATTCATTGCTCGGCTTTGCGAAGCCGAGCTTTGGAAATGAATTGGTGCACCGAGAGGCTCAAGTGAGTAGACGTGTGATGATGATAGTGTTGTGGACCCGAAATTGAAAAGCAAAATTTGATGATTGGCAAAGGATTGGCAGATGATTGGTAGAGTGATTGGCAAATTTTTAATTGGCTGGAATTTGGTGAGCAAAATTTATAGTGAGAGATACCCGATGTGGTGGGATGGTAACTCTGCCATCCCTCACAGCGGGGGCAAAGGAGCACTAGTTCGGAGGTTGGCAGTGAAAACTAGCCCGGGAGGGTTAGGATATCGTGTGTAGGGATCTAGAGAAGATGACCATAGGTAACGGTAAGGTTAGGTAGCAACATTGAACCGGTAGTGGGGACATAGAGAGGGTAGTTGGATAATAATGATGAGGGAGCGCAATAGTTTAAAGGGGCGACGGGGAAGCGCGAGTTTACCAGGGCAGCAGGTAGTTCAGATGATGCCGTGTGAGTGTTGGAGGTGTATTCAGAAGTGTATTGTGAAAAGTGTATGAGTGAGTGTTGATATCGAGCAAATGAGGAATTGCGGGGCAATGCTCGGGAGAGATGTGTGTGTGACCATGGGAGAATTTGGGTGCCTGAGGCAATGGTGTTTGAGGATCGAAAGTGTATTGAGCATGGAAGTGTATGCAGCAGTGAGTGAGGAACGATTGAGATTGCACAGGTGTGCAACTGAACAGGTGTATGGAGCAGTGTATGAGTGAGTGATGGTGATGTGTGTTGTGTTGACCAAATGGTCCAGGGAGGAAGGAGGGTGCAGGTGGCACCAGGTGAGTTTGCACAGGTGTGCAACTGAACAGGTGTATGGAGTATGGAATATATGGAGTATGGAATGGATGGTATGGAGTGAGTATGGTGGAAACTGTGGAGTGGAGTGGATGGTGCGAAGGTGTGAATGGGGGAAGAGTGGACCCCTATCACGAATACCCGGGGAGGGTAGTTTAAGAGTTAGGTAGAGGGTACAGGTAAATTGTGGTTGGATATTGGCATCTGTGGTGCGTGGTGGAAGAATGATGGTTGGATGGGTGCATTAGTGTCGTGGAAATGGCTGGGCGTGTAGCCTGTTAGTGTGTGTAGTTGGTTGAGCACTCCGCCACTGTTAGGATGTCGGCCAGGTGAGGCCGCAGGTGGGCTCTAGGAGCCGGTAGAGTTGTTGTGGATGGGGCCCGAGGATCCGGAGGACGGACCCGGGTAGCCCAGTGCCAGAGAGGGCACCGAGTGGGGTAAGCGCCAAGGAGGGCCTTCCCCAGTTAGATAGGTTAGGTCAAGGAGCAGGTAAGCTCAGAGGCAACTGCAGTGGTGGAGGTGTGCAGGTGGGTAGACCTGCTGGGAGAGCTACACGACTCAGCCCGGAAATTGTGCAAGGGCACAGAGAGTTGAACCGGGGGAGTGAGACCCCAAATTGAGAAGCACCACAGTTTGGTCAATCGGAATTTGGTTCTTAAAGCCGCATAGTGTAAGAAGGCCAATGGTTTGGCAGGGAAAGACCCCGGGTAGTGTAAAGTGTGTTAATGTCATTTAGAGGATAGTTAGGATTAAGAATCTCCTCGCACCATCTACATCCACTCACCTGAGGTGACGTACCTCCACACCATGCCAGGTTGTTTTTATTATTTTTATTGTGCAAATGTTTGGAATGTGAGACGCATCATGACGTGGATGTGACATTGTGCTTTGTGTTCCATCTCTCCCTCCTTATGAGGATTGATCATGAGTTGGCGATGGCAAATTTTGGTCAGAGGGATTGTGGTGACGAATTTGTTATCGGGGAAATATGGGGGAGACGTGACAGTAGTGACGAATTTGTAAATGTGTAGGTTTTTGTAAATATGGGGAGGGGCAAGGGGGGGTAGTGTAGGTCACATGTGGGGGGCGTACGGTAGGGACGAGCATTTCTCACTTCGCTCTCCGTACGCACCTCGTCCTGCATTACCTTGTTTGATGTGTACCCTTGTGACCCTACCCCCTCGCTCACCTGTTTCTTCCCCCCCCCCCCCCCCGCCCCTTGTCTCCCACCCGAGGACTGTGCGCCACTGGGTGTCGAGGGGAGCGTGCGGAGGTTGCCTTGTGTGCCAGGACCCTCGCAACCAGCATGCATTGCATTGATGTACCACTTTATGGACCGCTGTTTTGCGACCAAGCACCACTTTATGGACCCCAGGTTCTGGGGCAGGGCACCTCTGCTGGGGACCGGCCATAGTGGCCAGGTAATCTTGCTTGCGGACCTTGGTAGGTGGCACCTATGCCACGCAGGTGGACCACCCTTAGTTGGCCCCTGTGGCCCCAAATAAAAATGGACACGTTTGTGCTTTTTATGTCCAAATAGGCCGCATGAAGACAGAAGACATTGGGAAGAACATCAGCCCAGCAGGAAAGAGGAAGACCACCACCAGTTGTTTTTTTTGTGTTTATTACAAACTGTTTTTATTGAACTGTAATGACTGTGCACTGGTTGGTGCATTTGGTGCTTATGGTACTGGTGCGTCGAAGCAATGCGTGCTGTCTCCTCCCTCCCAACAGGAATTTCTTTTCTTTTGTCTCCCTAAAAGAAAAATCACAGGTCCTGGGTTGCGCTTTGTAAATAAGAAATAATGTCACTGTAAATAATGCTCCCCACCGTAAATGTATAGTTTGAAAACAATTCCGCAATTCGGTTAGCTGTGGGCACAAATCTGTTAGGCAGGGTGCAATGCAGCAGGGGGACATACTTATTTGTGTTTTAAAACTGTCGCACTCAGGGTCAGGTTAATTGTAGAGGGAATTACACCTACGTGCCACACTAAGCTACATTTTTAATAGGCCCGGGACGTGCCTAAGAGGAGGAGGGTGCAGTGTAACGAAATTGGGAATTGTGTGTGTAATTTGAGGTAAAGCTTGTTGTAAATATCACCCTCCGTAGTGTAAAGAAAGGTCAAAGGTCGTCCGTAGTTAGGCCACCGAAACACGTAGCCAATCATAAATTCCCTCGGTAGTTATGTCCCTAATCTATGTAGTTGAAGGCTCTGTTTCCCATTAAATTGACACTTCATTGCACCGAATTAAATAAGGTAGATCCCTCTGACATGGTATCTTCAAAGTGCCAGCTTTCGCCACTTTGCTGCATTTTAACTCCCTTACGCCACTTTGCTGCATTTTGCCTCCCTTTCGCCACTTTGCTGCATTTTGCCTCCGTTACGCCACTTTGCTGCATTTTGCCTCCCTTACGCCACTTTGCTGCATTTGACTCCATTAGCCACGTGGTTAAGCCTCGGAGAAGAAAGGCGTGTCTCCGCCCTCGTGATCGGAAGGAGGAGTGAGCGGCACCAATCCACCAACCAAGAACGAGGGGTTTGGCTTGAGAGGGCGGAGAGAGAACGCTTGGGGGAGGTTCGAAAAGGTTTGAGGGTGTGGCCTATAAAGACCGCCGCGGGACGCCTCGCGAAGGAGAGCTTGAATGAGAGGGCTGCGAAAACCAAGCTGGAGAGAGGGAGAGAAGGGAGGGAACCCCGAAAGAGCACACAACGCAGCAGTAACAGCAGCTTGAAGCAGGGAAGCTCGGACCGCAGCGGTGTGAACCAGTGCAACATTGGGAACCGCGGCAGCGGACGCGACCGCAGCGTGGGCGTCTGACGACGGTGCCGAGGTGACCGCGAAGGAACGGCGGCCGGCCCGACCGTGCTCCAGCCCGAGCTGAACCTTCTCCCTCCAGCCAATCCACCCTGCTATTCCCCATTCGTGTGAGTCTGTCTTTGTTTGTTTTGTCCTTGGGTTTCTAAGAAAGACTGTTTGTAGGTAAGCTAAATATTGCACTGTGTGTCCTGCTTTTTCCATTTCCCTGTATGTAACCTTGACTGCTCTTTTTGCTTAGTTGTGTGTAAATAATAAATCCTGTTATTCCTCCGTTCTTGTCCTTCCTTCTTCTTCATTCTCGTTCGGTCGCTTTAGTGGTTTCAATATTGAGTGTACGTGGCGCGATTCGGCCAACGTTCAGGATCGGGTTTAGTGAAGGCTAATGACTCGAACTTCGGGTTGCTAAAAACCGCTCGGCAACGAGACCATCCAAACCAGGGTTCGAGCGGTACTTGTCTCCCTAGTCTGCGGAGGGACGGATAAAGGTATTCGGGATAAACCCTGGACCCATAACCCTGATCCCTTCCATCCCGCGGGATAGCGTTACAAGTGCCAGGAGCGGAGACGGTCAGCTTAACAAGACAAGGGACTAACCACCCCTTGCTAAGGGGGAAGAGCCGTACTCCGTATCCGTAACAATATATATATGTATATATATATGTCCGACATATCTCTCACTTTATATAATTCTTCATTGATTTTTTTAAATTCGTTCGAATACCAAATGCGATGCTCACGGAACAGTTACATCAAGTATCGATTAAAGAGTTTTTCATGAACTCCCAACATTCCATGGAAACTTCATGAAACCTCCTGTTATTGTTTATGGAATCTCATTTACAGGAAAACTTACTTGATGAGAATTTTTTGTATTTTCTCGGAAATGGAAGAAATCCTCAAATTGAAGTTTGTATTATAAACAAGTATCGATGTCGATTTATCTTGTTTAAACATTTCATTTGGACCTGGTATCGTGCACCTGACATTGTTAAAGTGGAATTAATGAATTGTCAGCAATTGTGAATGAGTGCGCATAACCTGTTTACCTGTACATGAATGCAGGTTACCAATGCAAACAAATCTCATTAAAAAATACACCTGTGGCCTTGAATTACAGAACTATTGTTAAAGTCGTGAATATTTGATGGTTAATGTAGTCTTACTTCGTGATTGACCATTTGACGTGGCCTCCTGTGCCTGAAATCACCTTGTGACGTCATCAATGGGTGTTTACTTCAAGTAATCGACATCGGGTCTATTTTCACCGGTTCCACCTGTGACGGTCTTTGTTCACCAATGGCCTCCGGGTGCTTGCGACGTATTTTGAACGGTTCAGATTAAACATGGAGGTTACACGTGATCGTTTGCATCAATGATCGTTCACAGTTATATTACCAATTGAGCGCCAAAAATGTTCCAGGAAACGCCTACAAGAGCTCAGGAACGTCAAGACGTCAACCTTTTGTTTTTAGATTTACAGGTAGATCTGCATTTGTAACCAATCACGTTTTCGTAATTAAATATATTGTAAACAATCAAAATACATTGCAGTTCGCCGGATTGTTGTGGATGTGTTTCGTTGGTTCGCCATTTAGAATTTTCAAGATCGTCAACGCAAACCTTTAAAATACCGCCCGGGATTTAGGTCTTGGACACCTAGAAACACTCTTCCTTCACTCTAATCCTGGGACTAACAAGGAATATGAAGGAAGTTCGACGCAGGAGGAAACCATTGGGCAAGAAAGCCTGCGTTGTGGTTACCAACCCATGGTTATAAAAATCCTTTTTTTATTTAATTTTATAATCTTATATATAAATGACAATATCTATTATTACACAAATATTATGTATCATGACCTCATTCCCCATTATGAATCTTTGTGCCCCACAGTGAAATGATAACATTAACCTTGTTATTTGCCGTCATTTTCCCTGTTGTTGTGCGTGTGATTGTGTTATTACTCATGATTCTCGTCGTTATCCTCGCCATGTTGATTATGGAGATTGTAACGGGGATCATCACGACGATTATGACGATCGTGATGATTTTGGCTGCAGTGATGTTTAGGAAAATGATAATTACATTACTGAGTATTGTAAGCCCGTAACCCTACCCGAATGCTGTGAAGATCCTGGTACTTTTATGAAACATGTTATTGATATAGATTCAACTACTAACGTTAATGTTAATATAGTAGAAAATGACGCCGATATTGATTATTATCGCGAATATTGTTGTTCATAAGTAAAATTATTTCTTACGAACCTAAAATTTTGAGTAAATCGAGAAAATCTAAAAATCGTGAAAATCGGGAAAAATGACAAATTGGAACTTTTTGAAAATCAAATTTTTTTTGGGAAAATAGTGAAATGTGAAAAATAATTAATTACTTGGTCACTTCCGGTTTGTGGTGAGTCACTTCCTGTTTTTGAGTTGAGGCAGTTTCAGTTTGGGGGCAAGGGGGGATACGGGTAATGTGAGGGAATGTGGTCTGTCTCAGGAGTCTCATTTTACTACGACTCACAGCTTATACTGCACGTGAAAAAGCCGAATGCCTCAACTCTGTGTTTGCCTCAAAATCTTGTGTCCCAAACCCATCTCTCCCTGTGCCCACCTTAGCCAGTTATACCCAGCTGCTCCTGGACTCTGTGTCCGTCTCTCCCGACAAGGTGGAGAAGTTTCTGTCAAACCTCGACTCTGATTCTGCAACTGGAACAGACAGCATCAGCCTATGGTCCTAAAATCCTGCTTTTCCGTTCTATCTCACCCTCTCTCTGTTCTCTTCACCCTCTCTTTTGATTAAGGTCATCTACCATCTGCTTGGAAATCAGACAACATTACGGATTTACAGGAACAAGGTGCAAAAACAGATCCTTGCAACTACTGACCGATCAGCCTGCTCCCAATAATCAGCAAAGTCATGGAATCCATCATCACTTCTGATATTAAATCCTTCCTCTTCTCCAATGACACGATCTGTGATAATAAATTTGGATTTAAAACCAGGTCACTCCACTCTCGACATGCTGCTTCTGCTATTTCAACAATGGATGGAGGTCATCAATGCCAAACAGGAAATCAGAGCTGGTCTCCCTTGACATATCTCGTGCCTTTGATACGGTGTGAAACCCCGCTCTGCTCACCAAACTCCCCTTACCAAACTCCCCTCTTATGGTATCCCTGGAAACCTCCACGCATGGCTTGCAGACTTCCTCTCTGGTTGTCATCAACGTGTGGCTCTGAATGGATTTCTCTCATCTCCCCCTTACTGTTCAGGCTGGAGTTCATCAAGGCAGTGTTCTGGGTCCTCTGCTTTTTTTTGGGTCTTAATTCATGATCGTTCGGTCTCTGGAAAATCCTCTCTATCTCTTTGCTGATGACTCCACTCTCTGCCGCTCCATATCTCAAACCTCAGATCGGCAGTCTGCAGCCTCCTCACTCTCTGCAGACCTGGACAAAATCACAGACTGGTCAAACAAGTGGAACATGTCTTTCAATTCTGACAAATCTCACACTCTCACTTTGTCTCTGAAAAGATCAACTGGACAACCCTCCCATCTACTTTCTCAACAATCCTTTAAAATAAGTTTTGTCACTCAAACTTTTGAGTCTCCCTATCTGCCATGATCTCTCCTGGGAAAAGCACAATTCCAAGCTGGCCAAAGCCAGTTGCAGACTGGGCATGCTCCGTCGTGTGAGGTCCTTCCTTGGCACCTCTGAGCTCCTCACCACATACAAAGTTTTCATTCGCAGCTCAATGGAATACTGCTCTCCCCTCTGGGCTGGTTTTCCTCCCTCACACCTAGCTCGTCTTCACGCTGCAGAAACCAAAGCATTCATAATCTTTGGTATCTCCCACGATGAAGCTGATTCTGAGGGTCTTTCACTCACTCACAGCAGGCAGGTAGTTGGTCTTTTTGTCTTCTACCGACTTCTATCAGGCCTAGATCCCCCAGCTCTGTCTGTGCTGTGTCACCCAAATGTTCCTGCAGGACACACAAGATCTGCCAGCAAACCTCTTCTGGTGAAATTGCCAAAATCAAGACTCTCTGCTCACCTTCTCGCTTTCATTCCTCTTTTCTCCCGCCTCTGGAACAAACTCCCTCACTCTCTTGGATCCCACTCCTCCCTCCAGGGCTTTAAAACAGCTGTTCACCACCATGTCTTATCTTCCCCCATCCAAAACCTTGATCTATTCTACCCCCATTAAAACACCCCAAATCCACCTCTTTCAATTTCCAACTACTTTCCTGAAATTCCTAGTAGTGTTAATTTGCTTAATACCGTGTACCTCTCCTCTTTCATCACCCCGCCCTCTCCCTTCAACAGATCTACTGATGTCCGTCACTGTTCTCTACTGTTGTTGTGCTCGTATGCTTCCTCCCTCTCCTCCTCTTGTCTCCTGCTTCCTTTGGTGTATGTTTTATGTGTTCGTGCATGTATTCGTGTTGAATGTGTTAGCTCTTACACGAGACGAGACTCTGTATACAAAAAATATATAAATATATATATATCCGACCTATCTCTCACTTCATAGAATTATTCATTGATTTTTTAAAATTCTTTCGAATACCAAATGCGATGCTCATGGAACAGTTACATCAAGTATCGATTAAAGAGTTTTTCATAAACTCCCAACATTCCATGGAAACTTCATGAAACCTTCTGTTATTGTTTATGGAATCTAATGACAGGAAAACTTACTTGATGAGAATTTTTTGTATTTTCTCGGAAATGGAAGAAATCCTCAAAATGAAGTTTGCATTATAAACAAGTATCGATGTCGATTATCTTGTTTAAAAATTTCATTTGGACCTGGTATCGTGCACCTGACATTGTTAAAGTGGAATTTTTTTTTTTTTTTTTTTTTTTTTGAATACTGAATCGAGGCTCGTGAAAGAGCTAACATTTACTTCACAAACAAATCAAACAGACAAACAAAATATATAAAAAGAGGGAGCGGAAGACAAGAGAATGGGAAGCACACAAACACTTGAGAGCACACAACATTTAAGAGCAGGGAGATGTGTGGGAGGGAGAGGGCTTGTGGGGGAGGAGGCGTGGGAAGGGGTGGTGGGTGGGAGAAGTATAAAACACAAGGACACCAAGGACTTCCAGGACAGAAGTTGGTATTTCAAAAAAATGGAATTGGGGTGAAATTAGCGGGGATAGAAAAGATCAAGGTTTTGGATGGGGGAAGATAAGAGATGGTGGTGAACAGCTGTTTTAAAGACCTGGAGGGTGGAGTGGGATTGAAGAGAGTGAGGGAGTTTATTCCAGAGGCGAGAGAAAAGAGGAATGAAGGAGTGAAGGTGAGCAGAGAGTCTTGATTTTGGCAGTTTAACCATCAGAGGGTTGCTGGCAGATCTTGTGCGACCTGTAGGAATATTTGTGGGACAGAGCCCAGAGAGAGCTGGGGGGGGCAAGGCCAGAGAGGAGTCGGTAGAAGAGGGAAAGACCACCAACCTGCCTGCGGTGAGTGAGTGAGAGGCCCTTGGAGTTCGCTTCATCGCGGGAGATTCCATTGATTCTGAATGCTTTGGTTTCAACAGCGTGAAGACGAGCTAGGTGTGAGGCAGGAGCACCAGCCCAGAGGGGAGAGCAGTATTCCATTGAGCTATGGATGAAAGCCTTGTATGTGGTGAGGAGCTCAGGTGTGCCAAGGAAGGACTTCGCACGACGGAGGATGCCCAGTCGGCAACTGGCTTTGGAGGCCAGATTTGAAATGTGGTTTTCCCAGGAAAGATCATGGCAGATAGTGAGACCCAAAAGCTTGAGTGACAGAACTTCTTGGAGAGGATTATTCAGAAAGTGGATGGGAGGGTTGTCCATTCGGTCTTTTCGGAGAGACATCGTAAGAGTGTGAGATTTGTCAGGATTGAAAGACATGTTCCACTTGTTTGCCCAGTCTGTGATTTTGTCCAGGTCTGCAGAGAGTGAGGAGGCTGCAGACTGCCGATCTGAGGGATGAAGAATTGAGCCACAGAGAGTAGAGTCATCAGCAAAGAGATAGAGAGGATTTTCAAGAGAGTCAGAGAGATCATTGATGAAGACCAGAATAAGCACAGGGGCCAGAACACTGCCTTGGGGAACTCCAGCCTAAACAGGAAGAGGAGATGAGAGAAACCCATTCAGGGCCACACGTTGACTACGACTAGAGAGGAAGTCCGCCAGACATGCGTGGAGATTTCCATGGATACCAAAAGAGGAGAGAATTGGTGAGCAGAGCGGGGTGCCAGACCGTATCGAAGGCATGTGATATGTCAAGGGAGACAGCTCTAATTTCCTGTTTGGCATTGAGGACCTCCATCCATTGTTGAGAAAGCAGAAGCAGCATGTCCAGAGTAGAGTGACCAGGTCTGAAACCAAATTGATGATCAGAGATCAAGCCATTGGAGAAGAGGAAAGATTTCATATCTGAAGCAATGATGGATTCCATGACTTTGCTGATAATTGGGAGAAGGCTGATTGGTCTGTAGTTGCTGGGATCTGTTTTTGCACCTTTTTTGTGCAAAGCGGTGATGTTGGCAGATTTCCAAGCAGATGGCAGATGACCTTGAGCATAAGAGAGGGTGAAGAGAACAGATAGAGGGAGTGAAAGAGCGGAAGAACAGGATTTTAGGACCCGTGGGCTGATGCCGTCAGGTCCAGTTGCAGAATCAGAGTCGAGGGTTGACAGAAACTTTTCCACCTTGTCAGGAGGAAAGGACACAGAGTACAGGAGCAGCTGGGTACGACTGGGTACGGTGGGTACAGAGAGGGATGGGTTTGGGACACAAAATTTAGAGGCAAACACAGAGTTGAGGCATTCAGCTTTTTCACGTCCGGAGTCAGCCGTGTGGCCGTTTGAGGTGAGGGAGGGGATGGAGGGGGAACAAACACCAGAAACAGATTTGACCAGACACCACCAGGATTTGGAAGATGGAGACAGATAAGAGATTGCTGTCCTGAGAACGGAGAGATATTGTTTCCTGGCTCTCCTGAGGGTGGACACACACTTGTTTCGGGCTTTGTGAAAGGAAATCAGATTTCCTTCCCTTGGATTTGCTTTCCAGGAGACGAAAGCAAGTTGTTTCTGGGCAATAGCCTCACCACAAGTTTCCGTGTACCATGGACGGGAGGAAGGGTATGACACCTGAAGGCGAGATGGGATAAATCTGTGTATTAGAGAGAGCAATTTACTTTGGAAGAATTCCCAGGATGAGTTGATGTTAGAGGCGGTAGAGATGGGAGACCAGTCCAGATGATTGATGGCTGCTTGAAGACCATGCCATTTGGCCTGAGTGAAATGCCAGACTCGTCGACGCTGAGGAGGCTCTCTGAGAATGGTCAGAGAGATGTCCACTTTAACAAGCACATGATCAGATGAGCTGATTGGAGCAGAAGAAGAGCAGCAGACATTTTCAGGGAAGTTAGTCATAACCAAGTCCAGAAGAGAAGATGCTCCGTTGACTGAGATCCGGGTCGGGAAATTGACAGATTGTGTCAGTCCCAGTGAGTCACAGAAGTCCTTTGCTGAAGAGCCATGGCTGGTGAGAGGGGTACCCACACCCAGCCAACTGGCATGGTGACAATTGAAATCACCACATATGAGGAAGAGAG
This sequence comes from Myxine glutinosa, assembly GCF_964187855.1. NCBI lineage: Eukaryota > Metazoa > Chordata > Myxini > Myxiniformes > Myxinidae > Myxine > Myxine glutinosa. The sequence goes on along the minus strand of NC_136264.1, from coordinate 57,546,886 downwards.
AGTTGGGATGGGTAGATAGAAGTTGGTCCATATTATCAGACAGCGAGATGTAGATGGAGTCATCACTGTTTGGTGGACGGTACAACACACATATGAACAAAAGGTGGGAGCGAAGGGGAAGCCATAGCCAAAGGTATTCCTGGGGGTGAGGTGGAGAGAGGGCAGTGCAGGGCGAGTGAGGAAGAGAGATTTTTATATAGATAGCAACGCTCCCTCCAGGACGAGGCTCAGGTCTATCATACCGGAGGAGGGAGTAACCTGGGAGAGATACCAAGGAATCAGAGACATCATGAAGGAGGAAAGTTTCTGTTAAGCAGATCACGTCTGGTTTGTTAGAAGCAACCTGTATGGAGAGATCAATCTAGTTTGAGCGAAGGCCCCGGATGTTTGAGGTCCATACTGTTAAAGAAGAGGAAGGGTGAGCATCAGATACAGAACAGGGGGTGGGGGGGGAGCGGTAGGGTAAGGGTAAGGGTAAGATGTAGGGTAAGATGTAGCGGTAGGGTAAGATGTGGAAGAGGAGGAAGAGGTAGGGAGAGCTGTTGAAGGTGTGTCAGAGATTTCAGAATAGCTTGGAGAAAGGGAAGAATGGGGCGGACAAAAGGTTTGATGGTGATTGGGTGAGGCACAGTGAGGTGTTATTTGAGGAGGTGGAAGAGTGAGGCAGAAGGTTGAGGGAGATGAAGGTGAAAGTTGGAAGGGGGAAGAAGTGGGGAGGATGCTTTGAGGAGGAGGGGTCAGAGGGGAGTCTAGGAGGGGAGGAGTGAGGGAGAGTCTCGGAGGGGAGGGGTGTGGTGGGAGTTTAGGAGGGAAGGGGCAAGGGGGGAGATCTGAAAGGGATGGGTGATGGGGAACATTTGGAGAGGAGGGGCAAGGGGGAAGATTTGAAAGGGATGGGTGATGGGGAAGATTTGGAGGGGAGGGGCAAGGGGGAATATTTGAAAGAGATTCGTGATGGGGAAGTTTTGGAGGGGAGGGGCAAGGGGGTGGATTTGGAGGGGAGGGGTGATGGGCAAGTTTTGAAGGGGAGGGGTGATGGGGAAGTTTTTGAGGGAAGGGGTGATGGGGAAGTTTTGGAGGGAAGGGGTGATGGGGAAGATTTGGTGGGGAGGGGTGAGATTGGAATTTTAAAAATGTACGATTAATGGGAAACGAACATTTCTTGCAAAATGAGTTTCTTGAGACCTTGGAGTCAAAAATACGTTTGAGGAAGCTGAAGGATGGGTGGAGTTCTGGAGAGTTTAGGGAATGTATGAAAGAGACACTAACTGTAAGAGATGGAATTTTTTTTTGGAATGAATAGATTTGGTGAGCAAGTCGAAAGCATCCTTTTATAGAAGAAGAAGAAAAAGGTGTTATAGTATATGACAGAATACAGTTCTTCAGGGGACAGTTGAAACATTTTTTAACGACGTGAACACGTGATCACGAACAACGTGGTCGAAGAACGAACGAACAAATAAGAACGAACAACGGATAAGAACAGAGAAGGGAATTATTATTTTTATTTTTTTGAGTTGAGATGAAAACAGAGACAGAGACCGAACGTGAAACGTGAAAAATAGAGCCCGAAAGTAATTGTGAGCGCAATCGAAGAACCGCTGAGACAGAAACAAAGCCTCAAGCCAAGGTCAGACACGGTAGCCTACTAGTACTACACTTGGCGTCAGAATATGCGACACGAACTAACCGACGATTCTGTACACAGGTATGAAAAACCAACACCAAGAATACTATTAAAGACACACCAATAGTTACACACACCGAAAGAAAGATACAGTTTTGACAAAAACACAATTGTGAAAAGTTACTTCACTTCGAAAGCGTGCGCGCATGGACAGCTTTGAAGAGACGTGACGAGAAGAGACGTGAAGAGGCTTTGAAGAGATTTAAAACGTTAGACAAGAGGTCGATGTTCGGGGAAGTTAGGGGGAGAAGAGAAAATCTAAGAAATAAGCAATACAGCGAAGGAAAGAACTTAAATTCACAGAACACCTATGGGGGTAGGGAAGTCGAGAGAAACCAGGCCGCGCACGCGGTGGGACAGAAAACGATTAAATTATACAAAAGTTTGCAAGAATTGCAAATCAACACCAACTGGAAAACACACTGTAACACATGCACAATAAAAAGCGAGTAGAAATTGACGAAGACACGAATGGAAAAAATACAATAACTTTTGCTGCCGTGCAGAGATCGAAGACGCTTCCTTGCTCCGGGGACCGGAAACGGAAGTCCCGAATGAATTAATGAATTGTCAACAATTGTGAATGAGTGCGCATAACCTGTTTACCTGTACACGAATGCAGGTTACCAATGCAAACAAATCTCATTAAAAAATACACCTGTGGCCTTGAATTACAGAACTATTGTTAAAGTCGTGAATATTTGATGGTTAAAGTAGGCTTACTTCGTGATCGACCATTTGACGTGGCCTCCTATGCCTGAAATCACCTTGTGACGTCATCAATAGGTGTTTCCGTCAATTAATCGATTCGCGTCTATTTTTACCGGTTCCACCTGTGACGGTCTTTGTTCACCAATGGCCTCAAGGTGCTTGCAACCTATTTTGAACTGTTCAGATTAAACATGGAGGTTGCATGTGATCGTTTGCATCAATGATTGTTTACAGATATTCATATCAATTGAGCGACAAAAAAGGTCCACGAAACGCCTACAATAGCTCAGGAACGTCAAGACATCAACCTTTTGTTTTCAGATTTACAGGTAGATCTGCATTTGTAATCAATCACGTTTTCGTAATTAAAGTGAAAGTAAAGTGACAATGTATATTGGGCCTTATTAGGGAGAATTATGTTCATTTTAAACATTTATTTGGCAATACACAATATTTAGTGATTATAGTAAACATAATTAGCATATTTTTGCCATTTTTCAACACATATCTTCATATGCAATAAACCGGAAGCGTTCGGCATTTTCCGGAATGTGACGTCACGAAAAGACTTCGCCTGCGAACAGATGATTTATCGCCATCACAAAGCTATCGCGTTGATTTGCCGTGTGATGTTTACCTGATTATTTTTATTAATTGCGTGTTTCAATTGACAATGGTACGGAAGAGTGTGGCGTACGGCTGTTCTGCCAGCTACAAAGAGGGCGTAAGCCTACATATACAACAACAACAACAACAACATGCATTTTAAGGCCATTTTCCCTGCTAGAGCGGGGGTTAGCCTTGCGGTCCAAATGACAATCTTCTCCATTTTGCCCTATTTTCTGCATCTCTCCTTGTTAACCCCCTTGCCCGCATTTCTTCTTCCACCACCTTTAGCCAAGTCTTTCTCGGTCTTCCCTGTCCTCTACTTCCTTCTACATTCATTTCCATCACTCTTCTCAACCAGTCACTTTCATCCTTCCTCAACACATGACCAAACCATCTCAACCTGTTCCTCTTCACAGCATCAATCACAGGCAATATTCCCATCATGTTTCGCAATTCATCATTTATCTTCCTCTCTCTCAACGATACTCCACACATCCATCGAACCATTCGCATTTCCACCCTTTCCAGCCTTCGTTGCTGCTCTACGTTCATTACCCATGTCTCGCTCCCATAAATCATAACACTTCTCACACATGCAGCATACACCTTTCCCTTCAGCTTCAGCGACACTCTCCTCCTCATCAGCACGCCACTCAGTTCCCAAAGCTTCTTCCATGCACATCTCACTAGAGCAACCGTTGCCGAGTCTGATCCACCTTCTCCATTCAGCATGTCTCCGAGGTAGCAAAATGTTTTCACACCTTCCAGCTTCACGCCGTCTCCAAGATCCAACTCAACATTTCCTCCATCTGCAGCTCCCTCTGTGCACACCTTACATTTGAATGTAGCTGCCACACTGGTTAATGACCCTCTCAGACCACTACATTTTTGATGAACCCACTCAGCGCACATAGTACATTGAATGGAGTTCACTCCGACACCCTTCCTGCACACAGCATACGGCCACTTCCCAGTTCTTTCCACCTCACCACATGCTTTACCACTTGCCATCACCTTCGTCTTTCCGATATTCACCTTCAGACCTTTTGTCTCCATACATTCCTTCCACTTGTTCATCTTTTCCTTCAGTCCATCCATACTTTCCGCAATCAACACCAGATCATCTGCATACAACAACTCCCACGGTAAACCCTCCTTTACGTTCTGAGCCAGCACCTCCATCACAGCTACAAATAGTAGTGGACTTAGTACCGACCCCTGATGCACTCCCACCTTCACCTCAAACTCACCACTGTTCCCATCCTTCGTCCTTACAGCTGTGCGTGCTCTTTTGTACATTGCCATCACTACTCTGATCAACCATTCCTCCACTCCTAACTTCCTCAATGCCCATGTCAATACTTTGCGTGGAACCCTATCGAATGCTTTCTCCAGATCAACAAACCCAAAAAACAACTTCTTCCTCTTCTCCATGTACTTCTCCTGCAACTGCGTCGCAATGAAAAGCGCATCTGTCGTTCCTCTTCCTGGCATAAATCCAAACTGCATTTCGTCGATCTTCACTTTCTTCCTTATCCTCCTCTCCAACACCCTTTCCAATACCTTCATTCCATGCTCCAATAACTTTATCGCTCGGTACGAGCCACACTCCAGAGGGTCACCTTTCCCCTTGTATAGAGGGACGAGGGTACTCAGTTCCCAAGCCACTGGAATGCGGCCTTCTTTCACCACCAGATTACAGATCTCTGTCATTCTCTTCAGACCCCAACTTCCTGCTGCCTTCAACATATCTCCCACAACTCCCGTCGGCCCTCCCGCTTTTCCACTCTTCATTGCTTTCACCGCTTCCTCAACTTCCTTCTCAGTTATCTTCTCTGCCGGTCCTAAAACTGGGTTACTCTCTATGTTGCCATCCCATTCATTCTCTGTATTCAACAGCATTTCCATATATCTTTTCCATCTTCCTTTAATTCCATCTGGGTCGACAACGATTTGTCCCACTTCATCCTTCAAGCAACCCACCCCCATCACACCACACCTCTCTTTCGCTATGTGCTTTGCAATCCTGAATACTGCTTTCTGACCCTCTTCCGAATCCAAGCGTTCTCCGAACATTTTCCTACATGCCTCCTGCGCCTTTGCTACCTCTTTCTTTGCAGCCATCCTGGCTGCCTTATAACTTTCATGCTCTGCTGTTTCTGCTCCCGTACCCTTCGCCTTCTGCCACTCCTTGAACTTCTTCCTCTTCTCGTCAATCCTCTTTCCAACTTCATCATCCCACCACCATGTTTCCGAGTGCCTCGGTGGTCCTTTTGTCCATCCACATACCTCACCAATGGCTCCCAACAGACTAGCTTTCATTGACATCCAACCACTTTCAAGCTCAACCACATCATCCTCTACCCTACTCAGCCTCTCTTTTAATGCCTCCCTTACTGTCACCTCTTTCAACCTCCACACCTTCATTCTTGGTTGGTACTTCACCCGCTGAGCTCTCCTCGCACCTTTCACCCTTATAGCGCAGACAACCAAGTGGTGCTGTGAAACAGCCTCCTCCCCCGGGATCACCATTGTGTCCCGGAGGTGCCCCCTATCTCGCATACGCACCATGAGGTAGTCAACGGTTGTCGTCGACCCACCTGACGTGTATGTAACAAGCTTATTATCCTCTTTCTGGAACTGAGTATTACAAATCAACAAATCAGCTCCATCAGCAAACTCCAAAATCCTTTCACCTTCTCCATTTCTCACACCATATCCGTAACCCCCATGAACTCCCTCAAAACCATCCATACTCCTTCCCACATGTCCATTCAGGTCTCCTCCCACCACAACAACTTCCTCATCTTTCACGTTTTCCATCAGCTTCTCTATCGCACACCAGAACTTGTCCTTCTCTTCATCGCTTCGACCAACCTGCGGAGCATATCCCGAGATGACGTTCACCAAGAGCTTTCCAATCATCATTTTCACCATCATCAACCTATCACTCACTCTAGTCACACTCACCACACTGTCTACAAACTCCTCAGAAAACAGGACACCAACACCATTCACGCCCTCTGGGCACCCTTGCCACACAAACTTGTATTTCTGTCCCTGCCTACCCTTCACCATTCTCACACCACTTCCCTTCCATCTCGTCTCTTGCACACAACATATGTCCACTCTTCTTCTGACCAATACTTCCACCACTTCTCCTGATCTCCCTGTCATTGTCCCTACATTCCATGTCCCAAACCTCAGAAACCGATCTCCACTTCGGGCTGCACCCTGCCCATATGTACTTGTAATTGTCATGGTTCTCTTTTTGAGGCAAAGTTTTTATGGCCGGATGCGTTTCCTGACGCCAACCCTCTTAGTCGTCTCTTACGACACGCAGGGTACACACTGGGAAACGTTTAAAACATGGAAATTCTGGGGGGGGGGGGGGGGGGGTGGCGTCAGCATCACGGCTGCGGTTTAAACATATTCCAACAATATCCAAATAGAACCATGAAAACCATGAAAAACAATCTGGGAAAAGTCTCCAAGCGAGAACGTGGATTTGAGAAAGAAGGAGCAGAGGCGGAAGAAAAACGAGATACAGGGGGCGGGGCACAAGTCGAGACGATGAGGAGAGCATACAAGCACGTGTCTGGGAGGAGAGAAAGAATCAATATAGAATTCTTTGTCTAGGGAGGTGAGGTGAGGGGGAGAAAATAAAATAAATGAAACAAGCATTACAGTGAAGGAAAGAACCCAAATCGACAAAACACCGATGGGGGGAGGGAAGCCCCAAGTTACCAGGCCGCGCACGAGGTACAACCCAGAAAACGATTAATTACACACAAGTTTGTACGAATTACAAACCAATACCAACCAGAAACACACAATAACACGTACACAGCAAAATAACCAGTGGAAATTTGACAAAGACAAGAATGGGAAAACACTTAAACTTCGATGCCGTGGAGAGCTCGAAGTACGCTTCACTCGCCCGAGGAACCGGAAGTCGGAAACCCGTAAGCCTACATATGTGGCCAGAAAAAACACAAATAGCGAGGTTATGGACTATTTTTGTTCAAACCAAAGAGCAAAATGGCCGAAAATATCTACTTTTGCAGTGCTCTGTTCGCGACACTTTACCCAGGAAATGTTCGATGTTAATCCTGTGCAAGTGTCCCTGGGATTTGGTAATAGGTGAGTGTTTAGAAGTTGCGGAAGGCGAGCAGACGAGGCCATTTGGTAGGGTTCAAAGCTTGTTTATTCAAACAGGAATCTCCAGCACACTCTAAACTCGAACGGAAGTGGTAAAGCTTTTATAAAACCAAAACCCTCTTCGGAGGGCGTGGCTCCCACAACCGCGCGTGCGTCACGTCCAACAAACCAAAAGCCCGTGCACGTGGATTAGACCAAACATAAGGTAACCCGTCACATGCGGATAAGTTAACCGCGACATGCGAATAAGGTAACCACTGCATGCGCCCCCCCAGAATTCACTCCACGGGCGTGTACGTAGTTCGCAGGCGCGCTCGGCAGTGCCGAGAAGGCTCGAGCAGTGCTCGGCCTCGGTACGCGCGAAAAAACACAGCCGTGGGGTTGAGCCGACGGAGAGGCTGGTCAAGTCCTCGGGGGAGGCTGCCGAGGTTCCTCGCGGGCCTCCCAAGGTTGCAGTTCGCGGGTGCAGTGCCGAGAAGGCTCGAGCAGTGCTCGGTCTTGGTGCACACGAACAGCGGCTGAGCCAACCGAGGGGCTGGTCAAGGCCTCAGGGGAGGCTGCCGAGGTTCCTCGTGGGCCTCCCGAGGATGCAGAATCGGAGAAGTAGTGGCGTGAGTTGCAGCTTTCTACACGCGAGCTGTAGTTGTAGAGTGTAGTTGCGCGAAGGTGACGAGCAGCCGTGCGCGCGAAGGTAACGAAGCAGCCATGCCGCCAACGTCAGTGCGCGCGCCAGAGATGAGCAGCAGCACGCGCGAAGGTAACGAAGCAGCCGTGCCGCCAACGTCAGTGCGCATGCAAGAGATGAGCAGCAGCGCGCGCGAAGGTAACGAAGCAGCCGTGCCACCAATGTCAGTGCGTGCGCAAGAGATGAGCAGCAGTGCCACCCACACCTCATAACTGCGTCCCTGCGGAGGGTCCTGGAGCAGGCTCGCCCCTCCGGTCGTAGAGGAGGAGCCGAGCGTGGTGTGCGAACCACATGGCCGCTCGTCGTTGCCAACTCCGGCAGTTCGATCGAAACTGCCGTGTTCGTTTGCAGCCCCCGAATCCGCTCGGGGGCAGCCGGGGTCACCAGTTTAGAAGTTGCAGAAGGCGAGAAGACGAGGCCATTTGGTAGGGTTCGAAGCTTGTTTATTCAAACAGGAATCTCCAGCACACTCTAAACTCGAACGGAAGTGGTAAAGCTTTTATAAAACCAAAACCCTCTTCGGAGGGCGTGGCTCCCACAACCGCGCGTGCATCACGTCCAACAAACCAAAAGCCCGTGCACGTGGATTAGACCAAACATAAGGTAACCCGTCACATGCGGATAAGTTAACCACGACACGCGAATAAGGTAACCGCTACAAGTGTGTATTTAGTTATTTGTTGTACAGTGACAATAGTCTGAATATGACAATTATCTTTGATATAATAATGCCAATCTCTGAATCAGTCAATGAATGATGATGATCAAGCTCCATTTTTGTCGGATATCCCTTCCATTGAAATACATTATACAGGTAATTACATGGGGTTGTGTTGTGTATTGCTTTGTCTAGCAACGCTAAACTGCGGCCTGACGCTGTGCCCACAATACACGCCAAGGACAAAGTGGAAGAAGAAACAAAACGAATCAAGAGAGGGGCGTATGAGAAAAGGGAAAGATTACGGGTGGGTTCATTAATTTGCATGTGAATAATGTATGTTGCTTTATTGATTTTAAAGATTAAATTGTATTTATAAATAATGTAGTCATACTGCTTTCTTATACCAACTTTGATAAAATCAAAGATAGAGATATACACTTACTGAACAATGTATTGTTGGGCAATACATTAGCCCCATTGGACTCTGATAGTTATACCTATTTATACGTCCTGCATGGCTAGGCAATGCATAAACTTTTATATGTACATTATGTGTCCAGAAAGTGCAAGAGCTGACAGCTTGCACCAAACTGGATGCGAGTCCAGCAACCGAGTGTGAGATGGATATCAACGACGTTAGATCAGATGAAACAGGCACAGTGAACCAGTCTGTTCGAGGGGCCTGGGATTCGAGTCTGACTCGGTCTGTGAAGCTGCAGATCAAATTAAAAGGATGCAGTGAAGGTATGTTGTAGCATGAGTAGCGACGTTCATTTCTTTTATAAAGAACGCTTGTGACTGACACTATTCTGATCAATGTAATGTGTTAATGTTAGGGATGCAAGTGTCACCCACCACCAGGGACATCAGCATTCAGTGCTCCCTCCTCACTCCACCTCCAACAACTGACATCAGCACGGACGACTCCATGACAATGGACGACGATGAGTTGTACAGCGCTTCATGTGACACCTCAGAAACTGAGTCAGATGAAGATGAGTGTTTGATGTAAGTTTCAACTACTTCTTGTTATCAAGTTTACAATGAACTGTATGTTCAATATTATATTAGGTGTTTTACTTATCTTGGTTATTTTTGTTTCTCTGTGATAGATCGAACATCCCGAGCAGAAAAGACGACACAAAGTTCGTCGTGTTTTTGAGCATGTTAATGACATTGTTCAAGCTCTGCCATCTGTGTGGGAGAGACGGGGCCAGTGCTGTGACCTCCGTCATTGGCACACTGGTTGTCATCACCCAAAGTTGTCTCTCGTGTGGCCGAACGTACAAATGGCGGAGTCAGACATACCTTGGGAGCATACCTGCAGGCAACCTCCTCCTGTCTGCTGCTATCCTCTTTGCGGGTGCAACACCAGCAAAAGTACTCAAGTTCTGGGGTGTGTCCACCATTTCAAGAGCGACATACTTCTCTCATCAGAAGCTGTATCTCCATCGTGCTGTCGCCAACACATGGGCAGTGCAGCAGCGAGGCTGCTTGCAAACAGCCAACTCTGAGGAGTAGTGTATATATGTTGCTTCTGGGACACTCTCATTTTCCCATTGACTTACATGTTAATTTTCCTCTTAACCTCATTGCCCATTAACACCTCTATTTCTCCCACCCTCATCTTTATGAACCTTTTGTCTATAGTACCTATCCTTAATGTTGTTCATTAGACCACTCAAACACTACAAATATTTGTTTTCTCTTATAGACCTATAATCCTTCTTCTACATATCATCTGGCAGATTATCTTTGACCCACTCAAACACCATTCACTTCCATGTTAATTTTCTTCTCACCTCTTTACGAACCTTTTAGCCTTTTGACACTCAAACAATGATTCCCCCTTGGTCTTATGGTACTCTTACTATCAATGATCCCGAGTTGACCACTCAAACATTGATCCTACAAATATTTGTTTATGCGTGGGAAATAATTTAATTCTCTTGCCACTCCCTTCACCATCTAATATATTAACAAAAAAGATATTTGAGTTTGGTTCTTTATTAAGATATTTTAACTGAGCTGAGATAAAATGATAAACCTCCCTCAATGTTCTTGTTTGAGCGCCTCCAGTGCCACACACTTTTTGGTAGGCTCTGCCCACCTTTTGTTAAGCTCCGTCCACTTTTTGGTAAGCCCCGCCCACTTTGTTATGCCACGCCCACTTTTTACTAAGCCATGCCCACTTTTTGTTAAGCCACACCCACTTTTTGCTAAGCCCCGTCCACTTTTGCTAAGCTCCGCCCGCTTCTGCTAAGCCCCACCCACTTTTGCTAAGCCCCACCCACTTTATAAACTCTTCAGCATTGTATCATTTCCAGGTAATACATTACATCATTTTCAGGGAATTCCCATCACATCATTTCCAGTTAAGACAAGCCCAGGGAATTTCCACAGGAAATGACACACCCAGTCCTTATAAAAGGCACCGACCACACAGGCTTTTTCAAACACGCTTTCTGCTTCACTTGAGAATGGACTACTATGCCGAAATGGAATGGGATACCTTTGCTATTCCTTGGAGTCCTACTACCTGTGTAGAACTCAACCTTCAGATTGATGAACTGGACTCGAACCTCTTATCAATGGAGGTAAGTTTGTTTATTTATTTATTTATTTATTTATTTATTTATTTAATTATTTATTTTAATTTTTTTTTTTTTTTTTAGATGACACTCGTGTAAGAGTTAACAAAGTTAATTTTTATATTCATAGAGCTTGATTTATACAAATAAAAATATTGTATTAAATTAATACATTGTTATTTTCTTTCACAGGAAATTGTATCTGAGATACGAAATGAAAATTCTGCTTTTAACACAACTTGGGATGAAGTTATTTTTTTGTTTGAAGACATTTTGAACAACCAAGACCCCCAGAACGAGTTCTACCTTGATGACCCAGCCAAAGAGTTATACCTTGGAGATCCACAAAATCCTGAAAAAGAGTTTTACCAAGATGATACTTGTTGTGAGTTATCAAAACAAAACCCACTGAACAAGTTCTACCTTGATGAGCCAGAATACAAGTCATACATTGGAGACCCACAAATTTCTGAAAATTGGGAAAGGGGAGTTCTCCCTGATGGTCTGCAGTTATACTATGTGAGACACATCATAGAAACCCTAAAAAATTGTGAAACGGGAATTCTCCCTGATGGTCCGCAGTTATACTATGTGAGACACATCATAGAAACCCTAAAAAATTGGGCAAGGAGAGTTCTCCCTGATGGTCCACAGTTATACTATGTGAGACACATCATAGAAACCCTAAAAAATTGGGAAAGGGAAGTTTTCCCTGATGGTCCGCAGTTATACTATGTGAGACTTATCACGGAAACCCCCAATATTTCTGAAAATTGTGGTTCTACCTTGGAGACTTGGAAAGATGGTTATATTTTTGGAGACTCGGAATGGGGGTTTTGTTTTGATGACTCGGAATGTGATACCTATATTGGAGGCTCAACAGGAATGTGGTTATACCTTGGGAACTTGGAAAGTTGGTTTTATTTTGGAGACTCTACCTGTGGGGTCCATCTTGGAGACTCTTTGGATTCTAAAGCAATGAACAATGTTCTTTGTTTAATGACGCTTGATTTAAGCAATATCAAGAAAGTTCGAGGAAGAAAATTCTGGAAAATTCTTTCTTCCCATTTCTACTTCTTCAAACTTGAAAGCCTTGAAAGACAGAATTGGAGGAAGAGGAAAAAAAAAAAATGAAATACGTATTTTAAAAAAAGAAGAAAAAAAAGATTATGTTAGGGTTTGGGTGGGATTTTGAATGTGAGGGTTAGGGATGGGGTTGGGTTAGGGATGGGGTTGGGTTAGGGTTGGGATTTTGAATGTGAGTGTTAGGGTTGGGGTTGGGTTAGGGATGGGATTGGTTTAGGGTTGGGATTTTGAATGTGAGTGTTAGGGTTGGGGTTGGGTTAGGGATGGGGTTGGGTTAGGGATGGGGTTGGGTTAGGGATGGGGTTGGGTTAGGGATGGGGTTGGGTTAGGGATGGGGTTGGGTTAGGGATGGGTTGGGTTGGGTTAGGGATGGGTTGGGTTAGGGATGGGTTTGGGTTAGGGATGGGGCTGGGTTAGGGATGGGGTTGGGTTAGGGATGGGGTTGGGTTAGGGATGGGGTTGGGTTAGGGATGGGGTTGGGTTAGGGTTTGTATATTATTATGACTCACTCACACATACACACACAAAAGTTAAGCCCCAACTGAAAAGTTGAGGGATTCTGTGTTTGGGGTTCACAGATCTCAAGAACGTTTCCCCATTACACACACACAAAAGTTAAGCCCCAACTAAAAAGTTGTGGGATTCTGTGTTTGGGGTTCACAGATTTAAAAACGTATCCCCATTATACACACACAAAAGTTAAGCCCCAACTGAAAAGTTGAGGGATTCTGTGTTTGGGGTTCACAGATCTCAAGAACGTATCCCCATTATACACACACAAAAGTTAAGCCCCAACTAAAAAGTTGTGGGATTCTGTGTTTGGGGTTCACAGATTTAAAAACGTATCCCCATTATACACACACAAAAGTTAAGCCCCAACTAAAAAGTTGAGGGATTCTGTGTTTGGGGTTCACAGATCTCAAGAACGTATCCCCATTATACACACACAAAAGTTAAGCCTCAACTAAAAAGTTGTGGGATTCTGTGTTTGGGGTTCACAGATTTAAAAACGTATCCCCATTACATTTTATTTATTTATTTATTATTTTCAAGGGTATTATCTGCTTACTTGTGTTTTTTTGTAATTCTTGCGAGTAAAATGAACCCAAGATTTCTTCTCCATTTAAATCATATAATTTGTAGGTCCAAGGAGCTGTATCCATTACATCAACGATTTTAAATAATTCACGAGTCCATTTTTGTGTATAACCTTTCTCAAAATGACTTTTCCATTTGTATATTCTTACAATATCACCAACTTTAAACTTGGGCTTTCTCAAATTAATCTCCTTTTAATATTCTAATTTTGTAAATGTTTCCGATGGTTTTGATTTTGTTGATGAATGAACTGTATTATTGTAATTATCGACAATATCCTGAATTAAATACACCCATTTTTGAGAACCGAGTTGTGTGAATTTTTTATATAGTCTCTCTTTAAAAGTACGATTAAAACTCTCAATAACAACTGCTTTTCCTTCATTAAAGGTACTGTATAATTTAATACCCTCCCCTTTAAGAAATTTCATAAATATTTTGTTATAGAACTCTGTTCCCTCATCGGTCCATAATTTCTTTGGTTTCCTTTTATTCCTATCAAATATTAGCTTAAAGGCTAACATTAAAGTATTACCTCTCTTGTTTTTCAAAGGAACAACCCAGGCAAATCTACTCCTCAAATCAATAACGGTTAAAGCATACCTGTATCCCTTATCATTATTTAGTTCGATTAAATCAGCGGACCATATGTGGTCAGTGTATTTAGAATAAACTTTCCTTCTTTTAAACTTTGTGATTATAGGTTTATGTAATTCATTAGCCAAAAGCTCCTCAGTCTTGATAACATCATTGGAGTTTAATAGTTTTTTGGGAAATAACCAAGACCAAGTTTCAATTTAACACATCATTTTTTTCACAATAAACCTATCAACTTTCTCTCTCAATGTCGGATTTCGTATCAAGGACAAATTATACAACATTTCTCTGTCTGTTTCATGTTTTTCATCCAATGTAGTGGTATTCCCATAAGCAATATCATGCTTCATACACACTTCATCAACCCTATTTATAGGTCTGGACCAAGGTTTAGGATTGTCAGCCTCATCTAATCTTTTATCCAAGTTTGTTCCTGGACCACAGAAAGAATACCCTGGAAGGTGTAATTCCCCTGGAATTCCAGTTGTTGTAAATTTACTTCCTGACAGAAACTTTTGTATGTCTCCTCCACTTTTAGGAGAGATGAATTGGCACTTTTTAGAGCCACACACTTGACATATTCCTTTTTGATAAACTCTATTATTTTTAGCTTTAACATAAGAGATATTTTTAGATTTAGTTTTCTTTTTACATTTGAGACAATAACTCATATTTATCAGAAAAATTCCGACAGAGTATCAAAACCTTTTTGGTTTTTAACATACTAGGGCATGCCCGTACGTGGGTGCAATGCCCGTACGTGGGTACGTGGGTACGTGGGTGCGAGTACGGTGACAATCCCCCCCCCTCTATTTACATGAAATGGTTTGGTCCATGAAATGTTTTGGTCCATTCGCAACGCCAAAGCGAACGGCGAACGCTTTACATGAAATGGTTTGGTCCATGAAATGTTTTGGTCCATTCGCAACGCCAAAGCGAACGGCGAACGGCTTGCGAGTACAGTGACAATCCCCCCCCCCCCCCCCTCTATTTACATGAAATGGTTTTAATTAGTTTTAAAACATAGTTTAACGCCAACATAGCGGCAACATAGTTTGCCAACGTGAAATAAATGAATACGCTCTCAAATGTGCCGTCCGAGGCAGAGTGTGTTCGCCACGTTCGGCACACGTGATAACTCGCTGCTCTCTGATTGGTTGAATCGTTTTTTGGACATAGCTCGGTAAGTACTTGTCCGATTAATATGAAACCTTGAAAAGGCACATCCTCGGGTCCCCAGCAATATACCTGGCAAGTTTAAAGTATATCGGACCCGTGGTTGTCGAGAAACAGCGGTCACAAACAAACATACAAACATACACACACACAGAGATTAATGGAATTATAGATAGATACATTTCAATCTTTATTTTTAAAACATAAAGAATCCTAAGGAATGCCTTCACTCTCTCCTCCATTTATTTACAAATAAAACTAACTAAAGTCAATTACACCGACATCATCAACCACATAATCTTTTCCTTCTTCTTCTTCTTTATCCCCACTTTCTCGTTTAAATCTCCTCCCTGAAACTGAAGACATTGACGTCGTTATTCTTGAAAATAATATTTTCATTAGACTTCTCATTTCTTTATTTTCCTCCTCAGTGCGTTGAGTTTGATTTATTTGCTGTAATACCTTCAATCTTTTATTAATCTCACTGATTTCCATCTTTTTATATTTTTCCTCCCTCTCTCTTTGCTCCCTCTCCTCCTTCTCTCTTTTCTCCCTTTCCTCCCTCTCTTCCTTCTCTCTTTTCTCCCTTTCCTCCCTCTCCTTTTTCTCCCTTTCCTCCTTCTCCTTTTTCTCCCTTTCCTCCTTTTTCTTTTTCTCCCTTTCCTCCTCATTTTTCGCCTTTTCCTCCTTCTCCTTTTTCTCCCTTTCCTCCTTCTCCTTTTTCTCCCTTTCCTCCTTCTCCTTTTTCTCTCTTTCCTCCTTCTCTTCTTCAACTCCTTCCTCATCCCTTGCTACTCTTGAGTTTGAACCCCAAAGAATATTATACATATACTCATCTGGATTTTGAGATATTCTTGTATCAATAATTATTTTTCTCATAAAATAGGATACCAATAAGATTTGTTGACGATTTCTAAAAGAGTTTTATATTTCATAACTTTGAGAAGTTCATTTTTATTTAATACTTTAAACAAGTCTCTATTTGTGGGTTTAACAATATCAGTATAAGGCCAGTTTTTTATGACAAAATTTCCATGTATATGCTCCAAATCATAAGGTATGTAATACCGAGCACGTTTTTCTTGTAGGTATCCTTGAATACAAAAATTATAATTCTCTTGTAGTCTTCTTCCTGCCATTTATGTATCAGAAATATATGTGAGATTAATATTATGACAGGTAATACCACCCCATCTTCCCACTACCAAATCGGTTTGTATTCCTTGGCTTTCTATCCTTATCTCATTACCTTCCTTCTTTGTCATGCTAACCATCGCTATACTATCATATATTTTTCTTTTCTTAAAACCATGTATTTGTTGTTTATTAATTGTACTTCCACATAAATCCTTATCCTCACCAAGTGGATAATATTCTTCTTTACGAGACTGATTCAAATCATGTAGGTCTTCTATGTTTATTGAAAAAGACCAATTATACCCTAAATCAGGCATATCATACCCCCATTTATTAATTCGCATATTAACTATATGTCCTTCTTTATAAAATTCAATTGTAAGCAGGTAGTTAAATTCAATGAGGAAAGGTGTATGGTCAGTATAACCAGGTGTTGTGGTTGTAAATTTTACTTGTTTAACAAAACGTGCTGTTTTCTTTAAAAATATATATTGTGATAAATCACTAAATCTAATTAAGTCATTCGCATCTGTAGGGTTTGGATAATTGATTAATTTATAAGTATTCTTCATATTAATATTTTTACTTACACTATTTTTGTCGTTCAGCCTGTGCCTTTGTATAATAATTTGATAAATCAATATCCTGAGAGGATTTTCCAAAGATAGAACCATCTTTTCCAACATAAGTCATTTATATTAGATTAAAAATGATATCATAAAAATTTTCATTATTGTTGAGTTGAAATAATACATATAAACATAATTGACCACAACATTTAGAATTAATTTCTTGAACTTGAAATGTTTGATAAACACCATTCTGTAAGAATTGTATTACTTCAACAGGTGGTGGCATACCATAACTATCAAAATAATATTTATCCTGACTATTATGAATACAAACCCAATGAGAACCATTCTGTGTCTAAATTCATAATAATATTCTTTGTATTCTTATTTATATGTATTAATTCATCTCTCATACAAATAACCACATTATCAATTTTTAGTGTTTTACAATACTTAGCTAGTTCTATATTTGACGTTGTATTCTTTCCAAATTGTTTAAACCATTTATCCATTTATTTATGAGAAAGATACAATCCATTACCCCGTTTAGTTAGTTTAACACCCGCTTGAGCGATAGAGGAAAGCATATCTCCAACCAACAATCTAGCTTTATCAGGTAGACTTTCAAGTTTTTGAGCAAAATCTACAATTACACCACTTCCACTAATTTGTTTCTCCGACTCCTTGTTATGTCTTTCCAATTCTTTTTGAGCTTTTAGTTGTGCCTTCCTTTCGTTAGCAGTTTTTACCGCTGCTGAAATACCACCAGTCAATGCTCCCGCCGCACTTAAACCAGCAAATAAAGGAATTAGAAACAGGAGAAATCCTCCTCTTGACTCGTCTATTGAATATTTCTTTAACATAGGTTTCGTCATTTTAATTTTAAGTGAACCAATATCATTTAGTGTTTTTACCTGTGTGTGTGTGAGTAAAACATCAATTCTTACAGCTCCTTTTCTTTGAATTGTATTAACATTAATAATACAAGGCTTTTGATTTTGAATACAAGATATTAATTTATTAAGATTGATTTGATTAACATATACCCCTACCATTTATTTATGAGAAAAAACCTATGTGATATTAATCATAACACCATTATCTGTATTAATCTGTAATTCTGTTTCTTCCAAAAGCAAACAATAAGCATTAACTTCTTCATTCTCTACTCTTTCAATGTATAGAGAAGTATCCACTCTATTAGATTTTATAGTTTCCTTTTGAGAACTCAGGTCAATTGTGTGGATTGTATAAAGTTTTTGAAACGCAACCATATCCAAAATAGGATCATTATTACCGTTGCTTTCACACACCTTTTGGTAAGACTGTAGGCTTCCGCATAATCATTTTTTTCCCAATCAATTTCCAATCTATCTCGTGGATAAAATGTGCCATCAAGAGAAACCCGAAGTTGTTTCACCTTAGCATTATCACTCAGCGCATTATTCTTATTAGTACCGTCCTCTCCATCTGGTTTTTTTAAAATGAGCCAGAGGTATCGTGGCTTTCCTTGAAGAACACCCAAATTCCAAGTGTAGGTAGTGTGTTCCAGTTTAACGTGTTGACATCTTCTTTTAAGGTATGATACATTTAGCGGTTTCTTTGAGTTAAGTCTTCTATTTAACATCTCTTCCGTTTTAAGATTAGGAGTATATTCACCGATATACCAACACAAATCATTAATAACAAATTTATTGTTGTCTCCAAAAGCATTTTCAACCCCAAAAAGCAACCTATTTACATTATCATTCCTTTGTAGTTGAAATCTAATTTTAAGACCATACAAAACTTTGTCATAATCACAAAATCCAAATATACCTTTCAGAGGTACTGCTACGGTAAAACTATTCTCTGGTTTTGTGTCATCATTATACATTGCCTTCCTTTGACTATAACCAGGGTCTGTGTTTGTACCCGTTGACATATCAGGAATAAAACCTTCAACAGCTCCCTTACCCATTCTATCACTAAACGAATATAGTGTAAATTTCATCATTTCAGATGTAGCAGAGACATAATCAACCGCTTCAACCTCTTGTGTTCCAATATACAGGCGGACACTATCAAACATTTTCCAGAAGAAATCATTTACGAGTGTAGCATTAGTATTATTCGCAGCCTTAGTGAATTTAAATTTACACAGCAAGAAACTATCAGCTATATTCAAGTAAGTTTGTTGATTATTTATTTCAAAACTTTTTGTTCCATTTGAATTCCAGTCTGTTCCTGTTATAGCATTTACCTTGAAATAGTCTTCCTTTTTAGTCGAGTTTGAAATGATAATCGTATCATCCAAATCATAGATACTATCAATCGCTTCCATACTTGTATTTATATAGCATTAAAATTGTTGAAACCCTGACCCAAGTATTTTAATGATTTTTTGTCGTTCTTGTGAAGATAGTTGAGTTTTACCTTTTTTTATTTCTTTGATTGCTTGTAATTTATGAGACTCCTTTTGAGCATCTTTTATACTCTTTATAGCACCCGCAACTGAACCCACGGCAGAAGCAGTTGAACCAATTAGGTCTTTATGTTTAAGGATGGTTGAACCAATACCCATTAGAGTATCAATTATCCCATCTCCTTTATTTCGAAATTGATGACATACCCCTCATTGTCTCTTAGGTTTATAGTATCCTCTCCCAAGAAAGATACCTTCACCCTTATAGTATGGTGAAAGGTACATGCCCTCCCCTGTAATTATTTTATATTTTCCCAACTCGTGTTTTCTCACAATAACCATTATTTATTTATTGAAAAACTTCACGTAGGTGAATTCTGATTGATATAATTTCATCATTAAAGGATATCATACGATTATCTTGGTCGGTTATCCTAAAATTTACTCTGTATATGGTTTTTCCTGACATAGGTAAATAGACAAGATTTTTTGGTTCCATATTAAATTTATAACCAATCGGGGTTGAGTATGCACTGAATGAAAATATTGTATTTGTTCTTATTCCATCGTTATAAGCACCATCAATCAAATCACAATGAATTAATACTGAATTTATACCGGAGGATATTTGGATAACATTATCACTGTAAAACGTCCCGTTATTTTCAATCTTTTTTGAAGAGAAACCCAATAGCTCTCTAAACGAATTTTCAATCGTGAAATCAACTTTATAATTATTTTTAAGTTTAATAGTTGATTTTGAAGTGTGTTTTTGAATATCTATTACCATATTTTTTGGTTCATCACCTTTTTCTTTCATAAGGCGAGAGACTTCAGAAGATATTTGAGAAATCTCGTAAGCTCCGGGTGAAACGGTTATAGTTTTATATTCACTTCCTGGATTATAACTAAACTTGTTGTTTTTCTCTGTGATATTAAAAAGTGTATTATAAGTTTCCATCGACAATAAAGAAGCCTCATATGAGACAAGGGGGTCAAGTTGTAGTGGGTAAGGGAATGAAGCTGTGTAATCACTCGTTGTGAAATTAAAACTAAGAATTGTGCTTCTCATCTTATTTAATATCTAATAAAATATCTTTGTATTGACATTTATTAATTATTTTCATATTCATCAACTGATCTAAAATGGCGGATGCTTCATTAAAACAATTGTTGTTTCCAGCCTTCTTACTACCTAACAACAATAATAACCTATTAACTAATTATGATGGGTCATTTGGAAGAAAGCTAACACCCGAACCAAGCTTACTTAAAGCATCAATAATATGTTTCTCCTTCTCATTCTTCTTACTTTTACCAGCAACAGAAACTCGATAATCAAGTGCATTTAGTAAATCAATATATACCCTATCTTCCTCTCTTTCCATATCAAGTGGTTCCTCAAAATATTTTGAACCGCTGAATCCGGAGTTTGTTAGAAGAAACATTAATCTTGGAGTTAATTCAACATTTGGTTGAGCAGAACTTAAGAACACCAATTTATCATTAAATATCAATAACTTTTCTTTCACAAGATGGAACTGTGCTGGTTCTTCTGTTGGAATGAGACCTGCTCTGGTTTTTGAACCCGCCGAATATTCATTGTTTTGAAGAGCTTCCACAACATAATTAGGTGGTTGATTTACCTCCTCAAGTTTCCGAAATAATCCTTCATCATCATATTGTAATTCTCCAAGTTATTGCTCTGTCATTTGACTAAAATCTTTGATCATTTGAAGTTTTTTTGGAGTAAATTCTACTGTGGGAACTGTAGGTGAGTGTTGAGTTTTCAAAAGTGGTTTAAAGAATTTCTGTTGTTTTCTTTCAAAGACTTCTTCGCCAGTCAGTTTTTGTCTCCGTTTCTTCTTTATCCCTTCCTGTTGTTTAACAACTTTTGAAACTAATTGTTGATGTTCCTTAAACTTTCTTGCTCTTTATTCGGCATTCATTTAGTATTGAAAAATATCATTTAATGAATTGTAAAGGTCAATGGGAAAAATTTTCCTTTTCTTCATCATTATAGTAAATGTGTTGAAATAAATCCTTTTCTTTAAATATTTCATCAAATTCTTTATTGGTATTAATACGAGTTGTTATTTCTTCTTCACTAATACTTGTATCTCTGCTTTTCATACGTTTGCGTTGAGTCTCCTCATCGATATCAAAACCGAATGATAAAATCTTAACTCCATCACCACACAATTGTTTAATAATTTGTCTCATTCCTTCAGGATTAGTTTCTAAAATCCCAAGACCATTAGATTTTACTTTATTTAACTCACTCTTACAATGTGAATATTTTGTAGAACCAAGAGAGACCTCCTCAAATATTTGACCTTCGTTCCTCAATCGCATGTTCCTCCATTGAAATGTAGTAATAATCTTTCCCTTCTACTTCTCCTGGTCGCTTTGCTCTGGTTGTAGTACTCACAAAACGAATCATAGGGTGTTTTAAAAAAAAACTTACAATCTTTTCATTTTTACTATTCAAGAGTTTAGATTTATGAAAGTTCTTTCCTGAAGCAGATTTACCCACAAGATTAATAATAATAGTTATCATTTATATATGTAATTATGTTTAAAATAAAAATACATCCTTTAATATCTCATCTTGTTTAACAACAATATATTTATATTTTCCAATCGTGTGTTTCATATAATTTTCAAATTCTTTTTTATTACATAACGTAGAGCAATTATCTCTCCAAAAATTATTTACATCTATTGAATTTAACTTAAATAAAATAAAAGTATTGGCATTGTTTCTTATTGAGCGTCGAGGGAGTTGAAAATATGACTGACTAAGATAAATACAATTACAAGAAGAATGTCTCCCTCTTGTATAGTAGCTGTCCATTACTGTTTGGTTTCTCTCATTAACACAATCATCAAAGATGACGAGGTTCTTTTTTGATTTATCTAAATCTTGAGGTGAAGGTATATCATCCGTATTATCACTGAGAATACAAGTTATGGGTTTTGGTTTCGATTTTGATTTCTGTGTATCACAAAATAATTGTATTATATCTTCAATATTATAATCATTTAGTTTGTTTTGAAGTTTAAATAAACCGATAATGTCTTCCTTTTTAAGACCCGCATTAAAACCTTGTGATAGTAGTTGATACTTGTGTTGAAAACTTGACTTCGTAAAAATTATTAAATTATCATAATCTAAAAAATTAGGACCAAGGAGCATCTTTAAAAGTAAACAGGTTTTTCCACATCCGCTTGAACCAACTATTAGACATCTCAATGAATTTGGAATGTTTTTATGGTTATTAAATTTTATCTTATTTTCCCAAACGGGTAAAAAATCATTCATTTATATATTTGGAAAACAAGTCATCTAACTTTTTTTGAGCTATTTTAGAAACTCTATATTTTATCCTGAGGTCGGGTTTAATTTCAAAATAATTCATTATTTTATTTATATAGTATCTTGTATTAACATTTCCATTAAAATTATTTTGAATAATAAATATCATTAAACCCTTATACATTTCCTCAATACAAATAGTCTCTTCCCTTGAAAGAAATGGTGTATTATCATCACAATACTTAACATTCATCTCTCTTATTAATCTTGTAAAGTAATTCATTTTTGGTTCTAATTTAAAAGAGTTATATATTTTTTTATTTTTTTTATTATCATTAATTAAAATTAAATCACAGAAAATACATTGTTTATATGAACCCTCATTATTAAGCCCGATTCTATCACAAGCTGGACAATTCTCTAATTTATCATATGGAGAGTCTGGAAATTCTAAATATCCTTCAGAACTTATCATATTTATATGGTAAATTTTTACTTAAACTAAACGCAAGTTTATTCATTAATAAATACAATGTTTCAAAGCACAAAAGACAAATTTCAATCAATCTCTACTTCGGTGAAAGATATAGAAAAATATGTTAAAGATGTTAAATTGAACAAAGATAAATATGGAAATTTTTGGGTAAAACCAGTTATGGAAAATAACATGAGCCCTTCTATTTCATTTAAAGGAAGAGCTCTAACTATACCTGGAAAGACATCCATTAAAGTAAATCTAACAAAAGTTTCTCCTCTACTCCTGGCAATTTATTCAAAGCTTGAAAAAGTGATCGATCGCGATACTTTGAAAAAGAATGATAAGACCATCAACAATACTCGTGGAGAAATTTGTATTTACTTTAATAATCCAAAGGGTGTAGATCTTAGTAAAATGAATGATGTTAATATTTCTGGTGAAATGTCATTTCGTTCTATGATAGTTAGAGATTATTTAAAGATAACTTTTGATATTAAAAATGTAGAGATTGAATCTGTTAATGAAAGAAAGTATATAGATATTGATGGGAATATTTTTCCTGCTAATTAAATATGAGTCATTACAGCAGTGAAGATTTTACTATTTTATTGAACTCGGACGATAGTGATGATAGTATTTCATTGAACTCGGACGATGGTGATGATAGTATTTCATTGAACTCAGATGATAGTTATGATGCTAATAGTTTGTGCTCAAATGATAGTTATGAGAGTAGCTTTATTGATGACTCTGAGTATGATTCTGAGTATTCATGTGATAGTTATGACTCAGATGATTCTGAGTGAAAAAGTGTTTTAGTTTAAGTATAGTTTCATATATAAAAAGCCTGTAAAAAGGCACTTTCTTCTATAAGTGTTTTACTTTAAGCACAGTTTCATCTTTAAAAAAGCCTCTAAAAAGGTGTTTTACTTCAAGTATAATTTTGCTAAATAAATATGATTAAAGCAACGTATTGCGACGTTTGTGAACAAGAATATAAACAATACAAAAGACACCTTAAAACTAACAAACACACATTTAATCTACTTCACCTACTATCTCCTATTCAGAAGGAAACAAAACACTGTTCTGCCTGTAATAAAAATATCCTCAAGAAAGGCTTCGAAATACATCTTAAAACAAATCAACATTTATCAAATTTTATCACAACTAAAAACTCTGATGGTGCATTCAAAGGACATATTAAAATAAGAGTCTTTAACTTCAAACCTCCTGAACCAGAGTCTATAGTTGATGCTGTAGAAATAGTTAAACCTGCTGTTCAAACGTTGATTGAAAAAACACTAAAAGAAATGAAACCACTTAAATTTTATATGGGAGTAAAATTAGAAATGACAAAGGACGAAGGAGTTATAGATACACCATACATGAGAACTGAGCCACACTTTATATCTTCATATCAAGAATTTAAAACATCAGGAGTCTATGATGAACTTATTAAACAAGAGCAAGATGTGGATAATTCAATCGTAGGAAGTGGATTCAATATAGGAAAAATTATTTACATAGACATTCATATTCTTAAATCAGATCCTCTAAAAGCTTCTTCTTACATTGATTTACCCAGTGTTATCAAAAATAGAAAAGCAGTTGTCAATATCAAAAATAAAGACAATAAATGTTTTCTCTGGTCTATTCTAGCACACTTACATCCTCCACATTTTCATGATGAAAGAGTATCTCATTATAAAAAATATGAGAATACATTAAATACGAAAGATCTAAAGTTTCCGATGACTTTAAATGATATTCCTAAATTTGAAAAGTTAAATAATTTATCAGTTAATGTTTATGGTCTAACAGAAACAAACAACATTCAGGTTTTAAAGCTTTCTGACAATTGTAAACAAACTCATATTAATCTTCTATATTTTAATTCAGATGAAAATTCACATTATACATACATCAAAGATATTACAAAATTAATAAAACCACAAGTATGTAAAAGAACAAATAAAATATATATTTGTATGCGTTGTCTTAACTTCTTCCATACACAAGAAAGATTAGATAAATATTCAAATTATTGTGGTGAACATAAATCAACGGTAATCAACATGCCTAAAAAAGGCTCAAAGATCACATTCAAAGATGAAAAGAAAACAATAAAACATCCATTTGTTATATATGCTGATTTTGAAAGTATTTTAGAAAAAATTGATACTGCTTCTCCAGATCCAAAAGAATCATACACAAATAAATATCAAAAACATACTCCTTGTGGTTTTTGTTATTATATCAAATCATCCGTTGGTGAAGAATATAACAAGTTAGAGGTGTATAGAGGCTCAAATACCCCAGAGGAGTTTGTGAAACGACTAGAAAAAGACTGTGTCCGATTAACCAAGATAATGAGAGAAACCAATAAACCAATGTCCTTAACAAGTAAAGAAAAAAGAGAATTTAGACATCCAAAGGTTGCCTGTCATATTTGTGAGAAGAAAATTGGTAAAGATCTAAAGGTTAGAGACTATTGTCATCTCACTGGTAAATATAGAGGTCCGGCTCATCAAAGTTGTAATATTAATTATCAACTCCCCTCTTTCATTCCTGTCTTTCTTCATAACAACGCTCATTATGATACACATCTATTTATCAAGGAACTCTCAAAGACTTCTGGAAGTATCTCAGCAATTCCAAACACGGATCAGAAATACATTTCATTCACAAAAACAATTCACACATCTCCTATTACTCATATCAGATTTATTGATACATTTAAATTCATGGCAAGTCCATTGGCTAACTTGGTTCAAAATCTAAAAGAGTTTCCATGTCTTTCAGAGTATTTTTTAGATAAAGATTTTCTAACACAAAAGGGAATTTACCCCTATGACTATATTAACTCATTTGAGAGATTCAATGAAACACAACTTCCTTCAAAAGAAAATTTCTATAACAAATTAAACAACAGTCATATATCTGATAAAGATTATGTACACGCACAAAATGTTTGGGAAAAATATAACATCAAGAATCTTGGCGAGTATCACGATTTGTATCTCAAAACTGATGTGCTTTTATTGGCAGATGTATTTGAAGCCTTTAGATCTGTTTGTCGCACTGGATATGGATTGGATCCTGCTCACTACTACACAGCACCTGGATTGGCCTGGAATGCGATGTTGAAAATGACAAAACAAGCTTTGGATTTGATAACCGATGTTGATATGCTTTTGATGATTGAAAAGGCAAAAAGAGGTGGAATTTCACAAGTCTGCTCGAGTAGATACGCAAAAGCAAATAACAAATATCTTCCAAATTATGATTCAACGAAAGAGAGTTCTTACTTGATGTACTATGACACGAACAACCTGTATGGCTGGGCAATGTCTCAGGCTCTTCCTTATGGAAAACTTAGATGGGTAAAGGAAAAAGACTACAAAAACGTTTTACAAGATGTATGTATCTCTACACAAAAAGAATTGGATAAAGAAAAAGTTGGTTATTATTTTGAAGTCGATTTGAAATATCCAGAGGAACTTCATAACCTACACAAAGATCTCCCATTTGCTTGTGAAAAGGAAAGTCCAAAGAAGGAGTGGTTAAGTGATTATCAACAATCATTTAATATAGGTGAATCAACAGAAAAATTACTTACTACATTATATAACAAAAAAAATTATGTTCTACACCAAAGAAATTTGCGACAATATTTATCAAAAGGTCTAAGAGTAGAGAAGATCCATAGGGTCCTAAAGTTCAATCAAAGTCATTGGTTAAAGGGGTACATTGATTTTAATACACAAAGAAGAACAGAGTCAAAAACAGATTTTGAGAAAGACTTTTATAAATTGATGAATAATGCGGTCTTTGGTAAGACCATGGAAAATGTGAGGAAAAGACAAAATATCAGACTATCAACATCTTGGAAACAAGCATCAAAATTAATTAATAGACCGAGTTTTACTAGAGCTGAGGTCTTTACTCAGAACTTTTGTGCGATCCATTTGATTAAAGAGAGTATTGAAATGGACAAACCTATTTATATTGGAACATCAATTCTTGATTTATCAAAGTCATTAATGTATGATTACTTTTATAATAACTTGAGGAAGAAATATCAAAATGATGTTAATCTACTTTATATGGATACGGATAGTTTTATTTTGTAAATTAATACTGATGATGTTTATTCAGACATGAAAAAGGACATTAATATCTATGACACTAGTAATTACAGTCCAGAGAGTGAGTTGTTCTCTTCTAAAAATAAAAAGGTGATTGGAAAGTTTAAGGATGAATTAGGAGGAAATGTCATGAGTGAATTTGTGGGATTGAGGTCTAAGGCTTATGCTTATAAATACATTGTGAATAACGTTGAAAAGACTGATAAGCTGTTAAAAGGTGTAAAGAAAAATGTTATTAAAGAAACAATAAACTTTAAGGATTATTATAACTGTTTAACAACAAAGAAAGAAGAGTTTAGAAAGATTAATGGAATAAGAAGTTATAAACATAAATTATATTCAGAAGAGGTGAATAAGAAAGCATTGGGGGCTTTTGATGATAAGAGGTTTATTTTAGAAAATGGAATTGATAGTCTCCCTTATGGTTATATAAGTATATAAGTGATAAGTTAAAAAAGGGGGGGTTAGGGATTTTAACGGGCTACCGCCGCCTTTTTACTATTATATAAATGATAGAACCAAGTACCAACCAGACTAAAGAGTGGAGGTGTAATCAACCTTGGTATATAAATGGTAAACATAACGAATGTGAAAAATATCAAATAGGTATAATTGAAAAGACAATTGGTAAAAAATTTACAAAACAAATAAGATAATTAATTTAAATACCAGTGAATTGGGTAAAAAAGATGGAAATATTTTTGAGTGGACGGAAAACTTTGATGGTTGTCAGGAAAATATATACTTTAATTTAAAAATGGTATGTGGCACTGGAGGCGCTCAAACAAGAACATTGAGGGAGGTTTACCATTTTATCTTAGCTCAGTTAAAATATCTTAATAAAGAACCAAACTCAAACATCTTTTTTGTTAATATATTAGATGGTGAAGGGAGTGGCAAGAGAATTAAATTATTTCCCACGCATAAACAAATATTTGTAGGATCAATGTTTGAGTGGTCTACTCGGGATCATTGATAGTAAGAGTACCATAAGACCAAGGGGGAATCATTGTTTGAGTGTCAAAAGGCTAAAAGGTTCGTAAAGAGGTGAGAAGAAAATTAACATGGAAGTGAATGGGTCGATGTTTGAGTGGGTCAAAGATAATCTGCCAGATGATATGTAGAAGAAGGATTATAGGTCTATAAGAGAAAACAAATATTTGTAGTGTTTGAGTGGTCTAATGAACAACATTAAGGATAGGTACTATAGACAAAAGGTTCATAAAGATGAGGGTGGGAGAAATAGAGGTGTTAATGGGCAATGAGGTTAAGAGGAAAATTAACATGTAAGTCAATGGGAAAATGAGAGTGTCGCAGAAGCAACATATATACACTACTCTGAGGGCATCGCAGCAGCTGGTGATGCACGATGCGACAGCATGGGACACTCTGCCAAGTATGGCAGTTATGGTTTACTCGACTTGGAGCAGAACAAGATCATTGCTATGGAAATGGTGCAGGTTTGTAATACCCAGACATACTGAAAATGAATTCAAATCTCAAAAAATCAATCATATATCCAAAATCTTTTTCGCATTTTCTTACGCATGAGTCATACAAATCCATGTGAAAAATAATTGATCGTACAAATCATTAATGTGATTGTGGTATTCTGTACGGAGCAATGAAACTGGTGGGAGCTATGTGATGGAGTTGGAGGGTCTGAAGCGATGCCTCATTGAGCTCCACAACAACGGCACCAGGCTTCACACCCTCATCACAGACCGGCATCCTCAAGTGCAGAAGTGGCTTCGGGAAAATTGCCCTGGACTCGTCCAATACTTTGACATTTGGCATGTCGCTGAAGGTAAATTGCTAAATGTTGTCATATTGTCTGTACACAAAAGTCAATTTACCCCAACAATTTAGAAACCTAAATCCATGTTGTGGGTTGGCGTCATTCACATCTGCTGTGATTTTAGGGTTGAAGAAGAAACTCTTGTCACTGGGGAAGAAGAAAGGATTTGGTCGAGTGACGCAGTGGACTAGAAGTCTGATCAACCACTTGTACTGGAGCATTGTAAGCAGTGGTGGGGATGGTGACCTCGCTCTTGCAAAGTGGCAACCAAAAAAAAAAAAAAAAACACCTTTAGAGGCCATTTTTCCCCGCAAGCGGGGGTTGGCCTTTTTCGGGGACCGTGGTTGTTGTTGTTTTTTTGGTCCCCTTTTTGAAGCAATGTTTTACGGCCGGATGCCCTTCCTGCCGCCAACCCTTTTTGTCGCCTTTTTACGACAAACAAGGAATTACCAGTGAACTGGTACTCAAGTGGCAATCAGTTGCAAATCTCTTGTTGCAAATCAGCTCTTGCAAAGTGGCAATCAGTTGCAAATCACTTGGTGAACATACACTCCGCCACAGTGACTTATTCCCATCTTGCTTGCACGCTCCAGTCACAGGAAGCAAAGAATGGTTCGAACCAGGTACGTTGATTGTTCTCAGCAGTAATAATTTGCTTACATCAACAATAGTTCTTCTTTTTGACGTGTGCATGTGAAGCTGTGTGATATTCGTGTTGTAGTGTATATGTAACGCTGCGCTTGCAGGTTGCACTGACTTCGAGCAACTCTCGGATATTTTATCAAGCACCTATCTGAGAAACAATGTCAGAAAGATGTCACCGTTGGGTCAGATGTCCAGCATTGAAGGCTACCACAGCGTGGTCAACCATTTCGCCCCAAAAATGTTTCACTTTGGGTACGAGGCCATGAAGAGCAGGTTCGTTGAGTATAAGCAAGACAATAAATGCACTGGAATTGTGTACATGTCTGTAAATGGGATATACTTCCAGGTTTCAATATTTATTTTGCACGTGTTTGTATATGGTCACTAATTTGTTATACGTTATAGTTTGTGTGTTCTTATTCCAAAGCTCATCATAGCTAAATTACTATGTTTTCTGAGAGCATGTTTACTTTTTATATGGGGCACCTGTTTACTATGTTTATATTCACCTTTGAATTAGATGGATGATCAAAAATACACATATTGCCTCCATTGTTTGTTTTAAACCTTATTTGTAAAGAACAATGTTTCCACTGAATCAAATATAGTTTATTACAATTTACATGGGGTCATCACTCAAAAATCCCTTGTATTGAGATTGACCTGGTTCAGAAAATTCCTCCCTGATCTTCGTCACTGCACAATGCGCATGCAGTAAGGACAACTCTGTTGTGGCGGCCAAGCTTGCCCCACAGCCAACGCACCATCTGGCGTTAGGCAACATAGCGCTGCCTCTCTTGCACTGTTCCCACAAAAGCATCAGCTCCATAGCTGTACACATAGCCATTCCACGCAGTCTCAAGGACAAATTCGTTCAAGCACACGGCCTGAAATCCCGGGTGTTGTGTTATGCAGTTCACATCCATCATTCCCTGAATTCGACGTGCTGTCTGTCCAATCTCGTGACAACACGTCGATTCCCTGACTGTGGCCATTGCTTGGCAGTGACCACATGTACACCTGCAACAAAACATGACACGCATCAACACATTATGTTATGTCCATAAGCGGCGATACTTAAAATACTTGTCATTCATGAAAGTGTGTACATTTATATTTAGTTAAGAACTCACCAGTCACTGTTTCCCATTCTGGATGCTTCTTCCTCGACATTTGTGTTTCACGGTCCGCCATTAGCCTGATTAGCGTCGCGCTCTGGCTCGAACATATAGGGTTTAATCCCAGCAAAATCCACATTAAATTCCTCAATCTCTTCTCTGACAAATCCATCGCAAGAACTTCCCTCATCCTCCGAAAATCCCAGCACAAACTCGCTCTCACTCCCACTCAAATCCTCAAATTCCACAAGTATTTCTGCACTCGCTGATGCCATAGTTGTTGACCTCGATAAGCCTATTGTCTTTTCGTGACGTCACAGATGCGCCCCGCCCACTTTTGAATTTCATTCGGGAAATTTCCAGGAAAATGTGTTTTTCTCATAGTTAAAATAATATTTCAAAGATTTCATTTCAGTAAAACATAACTTCAGGATATATTATATAATAAGGCCCAATATATATTATCACTTTACTTGCACTTTAACCAATGTCTTTGTTTACCTGGACAATCTAACGGTTTGTGGGTACGATCAGGCCCATCATGATGCTAATTTGCAGCGGTTCCTTCAGGTTGCGCGCAAGTATCGGCTAACTCTGAACGAGTCTAAATGTCGCTATTCCGCCCGAACAACAGATCTCCTGGGGTACACCCTGTCCCAGGGCACTATCACTCCAGACAAGGAGCGACTGCGACCCTTGCTCGACATGGCCCGGCCACATGATCGCGTTTCATTGAAGCGTGCCCTCTGACTATTTGCACATTATTCAAAGTGGGTCCAAAATTTTTCTGAGAAGCTCCGCCCACTTGTCGATTGCAAAGTTTTCCCCATGGGTCATGCCGCCAAGGCCGCTTTCCATGGCCTGAAGTCCAACATAGCTGGCGCCGCTGTGTCGTCTATCGATGACAGCCATCCCTTTGTTTTGGAACGATGCGTCGGACCACGCGATAGCTGCTACGCTCTCTCGGGGGGGGGGGGGGGAGGGGGGGAGGGAGGGGGGGGGCGCCCTGTGGCCTTCTTTTCAAGGACTCTCTCCTCCGCAGAGAAACGTCACTCGTCTGTCGAGAAGGAGGGGTACGCCATCGTTGAGTCTATTAGGTGTTGGAGACCATATTTGCTTGGCAAACATTTTGAGGTCATTACTGATCAGCAAAGTGTTGCTTTCATGTATGACACGCACCATGCTCAGCGCATTAAAAACGAAAAGATCACTCACTGGCGGATAGAGTTAGCTGATTTTTGCTCACTATTAAGTATCACCGAGGGCGGGATAATCTTGCCGCAGTCGCATTATCACGACCTTCGGTGTGTGCGAGTCTCACCTCCTTTGAGGATCTGCATGTTCTTCATGAAACGTTGTGCCATCCCGGAGTGACGTGTTTTGCTCATTATGTGCAAAGTCGCAATTTGCCCTACTCTGTTGCGGACATTCGGCAGCTATGTCACACTTGTTCCGTTTGTGCTGAACTCAAACCTCGTTTCTACAGGCCACCGATGGGTACGCTGATTCAGGCTACTCGGCCGTGGAAGGATTGGCGATGGACTTCAAAGGGCCTCTACCGGCTTCGTGTCTACCTGCTAGTCTTAGCCTACTGGCCTCGGGTAGCTCTCGCTATCTCCTCACGATCGTTGATGAGTTCTCCAGATTCCCTTTTGCTTTACCGTGCAGTGATATGTCCGCTGCGATGGTTATCCAGTGTCTGCAGATTTTGTTCTCCATGTTCGGGAATCCGGCTTACGTACACACCGATCGAGGTGCTGTGTTTCTGTCCCAGAATGAGCACCTTTTTGCTCCAGTACAATATAGTTTCAAGCTATACTACCCCGTACAGGCCACAGGCGAACGTCACGTGGAAAGATTTAATGGCATTATATGGAAGGCCATTACTCTGGGCCTTAAGTCTCACGGACTAGGACTGGACCGATGGACCTGGATGGTACACGGGGTGTTAAACTCGATCAGGACTTTATTTATTGTGCACCTCTACTAATCAAACTCCTCACGATCGTCTGTTTCGTTAATCGCGCCGTTCTGGTGCTGTTCGACCTTTGCCGGGCTGGCTAGCTGAGCCCGGACCGGCTTTCCTCAAACGCGCGGTTTGTCAAAGTAAATATGACCCGCTTGTTGACAAGGTTCACATTCTCCAAGCCAATCCCGAGCACACTCAGGTGCTGCTGCCAAATGGACACGAGTCTACAGTCTCGGTGCGTCATCTTGCTCCGTGCGGGGATCAGCCGGAACTCAGCTCGGGGGATACGTCGATGGGGAATTCACCATCAACTCTACTCACGTACACACCCGATCCGGTGGGCCCTGAGGTGCCGCCGCCGTCTCCCGAGATAGGCGGTTATTCCGACGTGGGGGAATTTGGTCTCGCGGTTGAAGCTCCCGACGCTTACCGAACATGCGCCGGAAGAGAAATTTGCCGCCCTGATCGCTACGGCTGGGACTGACATGTATTGCTGCTCTATGTACCCTTTTGCTAACTGACGTTTTCTATACTGCTATACCGCTTGCTTTTCACCCCTTGGGGTAGTGTAGTTTTAACGCCGGGGAGAATGTCATGAAATTCTGTCTAAAGTCTGTACCCAGGTGTCATGCGTCTACTGTCCACTACACGACCGTTATAAGAACTCGGTCATTCAGCGCAATGATTATTCCTGAGACATTTACTGTATGCTACGTAGGTGCATAAATAGATGGTACATATCGCCACTTTGTTTAAAGCTTGCTTGTGTTCATCTGTAAACCCATTACTGATTCAGATGCATGCTGAATATTGATATGATGTTCGCTGGTTCTCTTTACAGGTATTGCTAGGGATCGATTGAGATTAAACTCATGAAGTGAGCCAATGTTGTAACTCTGATTTTTACAACAGGCCCTATTTGACATCTAGACGCCAGATGTCGTTGTTGAGTTAATATGAAGTGATATGTGTATTCTTTTTTTTCTGATTAATACATTTTTTTAATTAATGTTGGTTTAAACACTGTTTTGAATATTAATTCATTTTTATGTAAACCTAGTTGAAATGTTAGATTGAAGTGCTGAAAACATAACCTCCAAATAATTTAACTTACAGTACAGGAAGTGAGTGAACCCACTTCCTGATTGCATCATATTCCACCATTTCCTTCAAGCCTCTGCCGCGCACAAGTAGGTGCCTGCCATGTTTGGAAAGAGTTTCAAGCCTACCATGGACAATTATCCCAGGATGGGATAATGCGTCGACACATAATGGTGTGTATGTATGTATGGGTGTAATGTATGTGTGTATAAGTGTATGTATATGTGTGTATGTATGTGTGTATGTGTGTGTGTGGGCCTGTCCCATCGCCTGGTGTTGGCGGAAACCGTCTGGTTGTTGGCGGGAACCGCCCGTTCCTGCGCAGCAGGCCTCACTGTGCGTCCCAAACAGTAGGCGTGCAGCTTGCTAGTCCAGCCGGGCCTGTCCCGTCATCCCCGGTGTGAAGCTGCAGCCCTCTGTCTGCAGCCCTGCCCTTTTCCTCTGCACGTCCAGCAGTGGTGTCTCCGAAAACGACCGGTCCGATCGCTTCCTTGCGCCCGTGGTCCAAGCATGATAGTTCGCTTTATTGTCCAGAACGAGGGAGATAAATGCTGACTGCCGCAATCCAGACCAGATGCAGAGAGCAGAGAAAAGCGAAGAGGAGTGAAGAGACAGAGTGAAGTGAAGCCCAGAGTGAAGCGAAGACCAGAGAGAGAAAATGTCAACCAGTGCATTCCTTCATCATACACACTCTGACGTCATTTGTCCTTCCTTCACCAATCAGCGAGTCCCTTCTTACGCTTCCTTCCCTTTACCAATCAGCGAGTCCCTTCTTACTCGTCCTTCCCTTCAATCAAGAGCCCTGGCCAATCACGGCTCCTCAGGGCGTGGCTTTGGCCTGCCCGTACTATGTGTGCCTGGTAAGTCAGGGTTGTCAGCTGCAGGCTCAATGTCTTCGCTTCCGGTATGTTTATTATTGAGTGCCATTAAATGCGCAATTCTAACTAGTGTCTATGGTGCGGTGCCAAAAGCGACAAAGGGATAATCACAGAGGGAACGACGTACAATGGATAATTTACCCTTATTCCCTAAGCAGATTAACATGCCCCGCCCCCTCGCAATGGGGACAAATATACAAGCTTAATGCGAACACAGGGTCTAAACAAGTACTTGTTACATCAAGGTTTCTACACGACATTTGGAACACCTACTTATACAACTCTACCTTGACTAAAGTATCCCTACCCCCACAAATGTAACAATATATATATATAGGGACACACTTTAAACCTCTTTAAAATATTATTCCAAAAAAATCTAACATACTGGCCCAATGGCGTAATAGATAAGGCATCAGGCTCCCAACCTGGGGATTGTGGGTTTGAGTTCCATCTGGGTTGAATATTTTTTCTCCTTAAATTTTCAAGTCTTTTATATCGTCTTAAATAAAGTCTTGCACGATGAACAAATGCATTTTGTTCGTATTTAAAATGTATCTTGGGGAAAATTCCAGGGGCATAGAAAAGGCCCCTTGATATGGTATGTGCCACGTGGCAAACGATAGAAAAGAATGGACATTCGTGGAGAAAATGTCACGGGCATAGAAAAGGCCCCTTTATATGGGATGTGCCATATGGCAAACTATAGAAAAGAAGTGACATTCTTGGGGAAAATTCCAGGGGCATATAAAAGGCCCCTTTATATGTTATGTGCCATGTGGCAAAGTATAGAAAATAAGGGACATTCGTGGGAAATATGCCTGGACCATAGAAAAGGCCCCTTTATATAAGGGTATGTGCCATGTGGCAAACTCTAGAAAAGAATGGACATTCCATAACTTGTAGAAAATGCCAAAGAAAATAAAATAAGGGACATTCAAAATATCTCGTGTGCATGCAGGACTACCCTTATGTTCTAAGGAGCAACCAAGTAATGCTCTAGAAATGTTCTAATAAAGGGGTGCCAATTTGATTCATACAGCTGCATGAAGAAGTAAATGTATATATATATATTTTTTTGCCAGACGTAGGGCGCCCCTCAGAATTATACCTCTTTTTTTCATTTCTGTTTCTGAAAATTATATCGGCTATTCCCCAATTGAAATATAATTTAAAGAATTGCTGTAAATTATGTTAATTTCTCAACATCCCATATTCAACTTAATTTAAATAGTAAACCTCAAAACATAGTTCTCTTCCCTGAAGTAAGAACCGTAAATTCTTATAACCTGTAAGCAACTGACCAGTTTCCCGACCGGCTGGATCATCAGCCTGACACTGTTCTTTCTCGACTGTTTCGATCCTTTCAGCACAGAACCTCACCAAACGGCGGATCCACATCAGTAGATTCCCTACATCGGTAGATCCACAACCTTGTTCATGGATTCACATCAGTAGATTCCCTACATCAATAGATCCACAACCTCGGTCATGGATCCACATCAGTAGATTCCCCACATCAATAGATCCACAACCTCGGTCATGGATCCACATCAGTAGATTCCCTACATCAATAGATCCACAACCTCGGTCATGGTCTCATGGATCCACATCAGTAGATTATCAACATCAGTAGATCCACAACCTTGGTCATGGATCCACATCAGTAGATCCACAACCTTGGTCTTGGATCCACATCAGTAGATTCCCTACATCAGTAGATCCACAACTTTGGTCATAGATCCACATCAGAAGATCCACATCAGTAGATCCACAACCTTGGTCATGGATCCACATCAGTAGATTACTCACATCAATAGATCCATAACCTTGGTCATGGATCCACATCCGAAGATTCCCCATATCAGTAGATCCACAACCTTGGTCATGGATCCACATCAGTAGATTACCCACATCAATAGATCCACAACCTTGGTCATGGATCCACATCAGTAGATTCCCCACATCAGTAGATCCATAACCTTGGTCATGGATCCACATCAGTAGATTACCCACATCAGTAGATCCACAACCTTGGTCATGGATCCACATCAGTAGATTCCCCACATCAGTAGATCCACAACCTTGGTCATGGATCCACATCAGTGGATTACCCACATCAGAAGATCCACAACCTTGGTCATGGATCCAAATCAGTGGATTACCCACATCAGTAGATCCACAACCTTGGTCATGGATCCACATCAGTAGATTACCCACATCAGTAGATCCACAACCTTGGTCATGGATCCACATCAGTAGATTACCCACATCAGTAGCTCCACAACCTTGGTCATGGATCCACATGAGAAGATTACCCACATCAGTAGATCCACAACCTTGTTCATGGATCCACATCAGTAGATTACCCACATCAATAGATCCACAACCTTGGTCACGGATCTGCGTCAGTAGATTACCTACATCAGTAGATCCACAACCTTGGTCATGGATCCATATCAGAAGATCCACAGCAGTGGATCCACAACCTTGGTCATGGATCCACATCAGAAGATCCACATCAGTAGATCCACAACCTTGGTCATGGATCCACATCAGTAGATTCCCCACATCAGTAGATCCACAATCTCGGTCATGGATCCACATCAGTAGATTCCCTACATCAATAGATCCACAACCTCGGTCATGGATCCACATCAGTAGATTCCCTACATCAATAGATCCACAACCTCGGTCATGGATCCACATCAGTAGATTCCCTACATCAATAGATCCACAACCTCGGTCATGGTCTCATGGATCCACATCAGTAGATTATCAACATCAGTATATCCACAACCTTGGTCATGGATCCACATCAGTAGATTCCCTACATCAATAGATACACAACCTCAGCTGCATCCAGGCAGTCAATAAACCCATCAATGCAACATCACTACTCAAACTTTACTCACTCGAGGATTTAATGTATTATCAATATGTATGTCTCTCATCACACATTCCATTATATGATAATACATTAAATCATGCACATCTTACCTTTAATATAACATGTCCACCATCCACCATCCAATACGTATATAGCACCACTTACTTCCAAATAAAACTGTTATTCAAATATTCCAACCGTTACTTGTAGTTATAACGGATTTCTACATGCTGCCGTCTCCGAGCAACCACTGAAAATGGTTTCAAAATCTACAATATCAAACACAATGTGCGTTTGTGTATTTGTTTGTGTGATGTCTGTCCCCCTTCGTAAGGGTAGGTTTTAAAGGGTTTGAGTGGCGCTTTAGGAGGGATTTGAGTGGGGGGGTGGGGGGGGGGGTGGGTTAATGGGCATCTTTAAACACGACTGTGTGTCCACCAATTAAAAGACCGAAGAAGTAAAGGCTGTTAAAGACCATTAAGGCCAGAAGACTCCAAAGACCCAGGAAACCCCAAGGACTCTGAAGTTGAAAATACCCCAAAGACCCAAAAGACCGAAACAACCGTGAACACCCAATGGACCCTGCAGACCCAAAGGACCCCAATGATCCGAAATACCCCAAAGACTCTTAAAGACCGTTAAACACCCAAAACACCCCAAAGACCCTTAAATACCCCGAAGACCCTTAAAGATCCTGAACACCCAAAAGACTCCAATGACCCAGAGGACTCAAAAGACCCCGAAGACCCAAACTACCCCAAAATCCCCTTAAATACCCCAAATATCCCAAAGAACCATAAAGACCCCGAATACCCAAAAGACCCTGAATACCCTGAAGAACCAAAATACCCCAAAGACAGGTAAAGACCACGAAGACCCAGAATACCTCAGAGACCTTTTGATACCCCAAAGACTGACAAGAAAAAAAAACAACCTGAAGACCGAAAAGACCCCGAAGACCCAAAATATCCCAACGACCCTTAAAGACTGAAAAGACCCAAAAGAGCCCAGTGACAAAGGATCAAAAAGACACAGAAGACCGCAAAGACCCCAAGACCCAAAGTATCCCAAAGACCCCAAGACCCAAAGTATCCCAAAGACCCAAAGTATCCCAAAGACCCTTAAAGACCCCACAGACCGAAAAGACCCAAAATATCCCGAAGACCCTTAAAGACCCAAAATACCTTAAAAACCCTTCAAGACCCTGAGGACACAGTGGACCCCAAAGACCCAAATTACCCATAACAACCAAGATAACCCAAAGACCATTAAATACCCAAAATACTCAAATGACTGAAAATACCGAAAGGACTAAAAAGACTCAAATGACCCAAAAGATGCCGAGGAATCAGACCCGAGGACCCAAATGACCCAGAGGACACAACATATCCCAAGGACACCGAAGACCCAAAAGAAGAGTAATTGTGTCTCTTACATTGGAACTGTAGATGGTGGCTTGCAAACTGAGCCGCAAGGGCGATGTACAGAAGCGTTTTTTTTAATCACAATAAATACAAGGCAAAGGGAGGTGAAATTCGCTGCACATGATGTGAAACGTGCGCAGAGTAAAACGAGTGTTCATTTACGTCTGTAGGATATCTAATAAATAAAGAATATATCAGCACACCTGGCACAAGGTCCAGACTTCAGACTTTGGCACACTCACGAGACTGCACCGTCAAATAAACTGTTCCAACCCGTCATGTTCGAACCCGGCTTTATACTCGTGTGTGTGTGTGTATATACCAAAACCACCACCACGTTATTAAAAACACTTCACAACCACGGAAACAAAAGTTTGAGGGAGTCGTTAAGTGACAACACAGACACTGCCCAGATGTGTAGATATATAGATAAATGACTGCACCTGAGTTGCTGTTTTGTCATGGTTTACACCAATCATCTATCTATAATTCCATTAATCTCTGTGTGTGTGTTTGTATGTTTGTATGTTTGTATGTTTGTATGTTTGTCTGTGACCGCTGTTTCTCGACAACCACGGGTCCGATATACTTGAAACTTGCCAGGTATATTGCTGGGGACCCGAGGATGTGCCTTTTCAACGTTTGAAATTAATCGGACAAGTAGTTACCGAGCTATGGCGATTTAGCCGTTCGCCGTTCGCTTTGGCGTTGCGAATGGACCAAACCATTTCATGTAAATATAGGGGGGGGGGGGGGGTTCTGTGGTCGTTGCGAATGGACCAAACCATTTCATGTAAATAGAGGGGGGGGGATTGTCACTGTACTCGCAAGCCGTTCGCCGTTCGCTTTGGCGTTGCGAATGGACCAAAACATTTCATGAACCAAACCATTTCATGTAAATAGAGGGGGGGGGGGATTGTCACCGTACTCGCACCCACGTACCCACGTACCCACGTACGGGCATTGCACCCACGTACGGGCATGCCCTAGTAATTCAAACAATCATAATGCACAAATGTATTTGTAATATACGTGATATTACCTTTTATAAACAATTGAAGTTGGGAAAAACAATTACTTTGCACAAATGTATTTGTTGTGTTTGAGATATTACATGTTTATAGGCAATTTAGGTTGAAGATTTAGGTTGAATGTTTTTTTTTCAAGAAAGAACCCCTCAGCACATACATAGGGGAGGGGTAGGTGCAGACTGGAAGTTTGGGCCGATTACACCTCACCACCACGTAATTCAAAACACCTCACCACCAAGTAATTCAAAACACCTCACCACCACGTAATTCAAAACACCTCACCACCACGTAAATCAAAACACCTCACCACCCCGTAATTCAAAACACCTCACCACCATGTAATTCAAAATACCTCACCACCAAGTAATTCAACACACCCACCACCAAGTAATTTAAAACACCTCACAGCCATAAAACACGTAATAAAAACACCTCACCACCACGAAATTAAAAACACCTCACCACCACGAAATTGAAAACACCTCACAGCCATCAAACACGTAACAAAAACACCTCACAGCCATAAAACACGTAATAAAAACACCTCACCACCACGAAATTAAAAACAGCTCACAGCCATAAAACACGTAATAAAAACACCTCACCACCACGAAAGTAAAAACACCTCACAGCCATAAAACACATAATAAAAACACCTCACAGCCACGAAATTAAAAACACCTCACCACCACTTCATTTAAAAACACCTCATCACCAACTAATTCTGAACACCTCACCACCACATCATTAAAAACACCTCACCACTACGTAATTATAAATACCTCACCACCAATTAATTCAAAACACCTCACCACCATGTGATTTACAAACACCTCACCACCATGTGATTTTAAAACACCTCACCACCACGTCATTTAAAAACACCTCACCACCACATAATTCAAAATACCTCACCACCACGTGATTCAAAACCACCACAACGTTATTAAAAACACTTCACAACCACGGAAACAAAAGTTTGAGAGTCGTTAAGTGAGAACACAGACACTGCCCAGATGTGTA
Organism: Myxine glutinosa; assembly: GCF_964187855.1. Taxonomy (NCBI): domain Eukaryota; kingdom Metazoa; phylum Chordata; class Myxini; order Myxiniformes; family Myxinidae; genus Myxine; species Myxine glutinosa. The sequence goes on along the minus strand of NC_136264.1, from coordinate 57,505,886 downwards.
GAATGTAGATATATAGATAAATGACTGTACCCGAGTTGCCGTTTTGTCATGGTTTAAACCAATCATAATTCAAACAATTATTTTGCACAAATGTATTTGTAATATACGTGATATCACATTTGATAAACAATTGAAGTTGGAAAAAAAATTTTTCCCCCAAAAACATTCCCCCCCAAAAAAAAAAATTGGAACATTTTTCAAAAACAATACCCTTAGGACATACCGACGGGAGAGATATGTGCATTCCAGAAGTTTGGTACGATTTCACAAAAGTTTGAGAAAGTAGTTCAGCGACAACACAGGACAACACAGGACAGGTCAGATGCTGCACAGATATATATACACAAAGAATTAAGTTAAGCACCCCTACACAAAGAATTAAGTTAAGCACCCCTACACAAAGAATTAAGTTAAGCACCCCTACACAAAGAATTAAGTTAAGCACCCCTACACAAAGAATTAAGTTAAGCACCGCGTATGCACCTAAAAACATTCAACCAACGGTACCCTTTGGTGGTGGCTCGATTATGGTCTGGGGATGCTTCTCCCATGACTGTAAATTGGACCTGATAACTGTGCGAGGTAACCTCAACGGAGAGCGATATGCCGAGGAAATCCTGAATACCACCGTAATCCCGCACTTCGATGACCACACCCTCGCCAGCAGACCCATCTTCATGGATGACAACGCCAGGCCTCACCGTGCGAGACGCGTCCGAGCCTTGCTGGAGCAAGGTGCTGTGACAACCATCCCCTGGCCTGCGTACAGTCCTGACCTGAACCCCCTCGAGCACGTTTGGGACATGTTGGGACGACAAATTGCGAAGATGGTCCCTCCAATAGCCAATCTGGATGAATTGGAACGTGCATTACATCGGGAATGGAACAACCTGCCACAGCAACGCATACGACGGCTTACAGGGTCTATGAGACGTAGGGTTGAGTCAGTGATCCGATCACGTGGGTCCTACACACGTTATTGACGCAAAGATCGCTAGAGGTCTTCTCAGAACAATGACTGTACGTTAGAAAACATAAACGTCATCCACACTGTCCGTGATGGACCTATAGCTCCATACTTAAATTGAGGTGAAAATATGCCTAAAATTCCCAAAAAATTTCACCTTAAATTATTCAGAATAAAATATTGAAAACGGCATGATTGTTATGTTTTTATGTGACCATAATATCACTTCTCCAGAAAATATAGCAATATCATGGGTATATTACACTGTTTTGACGACAACAAACTTGTAATGTGCGAGGTTGTAAAAAAACGGGGGGGTGCTTAACTTAATTCTTTGTGTATATATAGATTTTTTATTTTTTTTTAATAACTAGTAATTAGTCACCCAGTCACCACTGGAGTGGCAGGAAGGGTACTGCATTCCTCTCTGGGGTATATGATTACAGTACTGGTAGAGTCGATGTACGTATTGTTACGGACCGCGGATAAGATGTTGATTTGCCGAGCGGATGGCGCCGCGGCCCTAACAGTTACCCCGACTAACCCGATTCCTGAACGTTGGCCAAAATCGCGCCACAGGTATTCAATTTGGAAACCTCTAAAGCGACCGAATGTAAAGAGGAAGAAGAAGAAGACGTACCGAAGAGTAACAGGATTTATTATCTACACACACTAAGCAAAAGGAGCAGTCAAGGTTATATACAGGGAAAATGGAAAAAGCAGGTGACACAGTGCAAATATTAACTTATACAAGCTTACTTTTACCCAGGGACAAGACAAAAGACAGACTACGAACACACTTACACGGGGGATGATGATAGGAATGGCAGGAGGTGGATGGCTGGAGGGGGAGGAAGGGTCAGGTCCCTGCAAACGGCAGGGCTGGAGGTGACAGCTCCGACTCCTCACGTTCTTGGCGGGAAAACCTCGGTGGCGTTGACGCAACTCTTGGTGTCCCTTTTTGTGCTCCTCCTCAACTCAACCCTCACAAGGCTTGCTGTCTTTCTTGGCTTCACTCTGCCTCACTCCGCCTCACTTCTCTTTACTTCTCCCACTCTCTTTTGTAACCAACTCTCTTTCCGCCACCAACCAACGTTCTGACGCGCCTTTCCAAAGGCTTCCGCGCGTGGTTTTTTTATATCGCCTCCGGCGATCAAGCCACCCGCCTCCCAGACACGCCCATCGGTGAGCTCACCTCGGCCCTGATTGGTCGCGAGGGCTCACCAACCCCGCCCTTAGGGGAGGCGTTGGCAAGGCCACGCCTTGTTCCCGGCGCTGGGCCGACTCCTCCCACCTTCGGCTCCGAGATTACCTCGTGGCTAATGGAGTCTTGGGATGAAGAAAACCGCCCAAATGCGGTTGGCAATGGAGTTGGCAAAAGGGGGATGCAGTTGGCAATTGACGAAAGGGGGGTTGGAAGGGAATCTACCTATTTCACTTGGTGCAATGGAGTATTTCAATTAATGGAAGACACAGCCTTAACCTACATAGAATAAGGAAATAAACTACCAACAAGGGGGGAAATCTATGATTGGCTAACGTGTGGTGTTTATGAACTAATTAAGGGACGCACTTTGACCTTTATACATAACTGGAGCAAGGAGGGTGATATTTTACAACAATTTACGATACAATAAAAAAACTCAATAATAAAAACACAATCCTCATATCCACAACACTGCACCCTCCTCCTCCTCCTCTTAGGCACGTCCCGGGCCTCTTACCTTAACTTTTAGTGTGGCACGTCGGTGTAGTTCCCTCTACATTTAACCTGACCCTGAGTGCGACAGTTTTAAAACATAAATAAATATGTCCCACTGCTCCATTGCACCCTGCCTAACAGATTCACGGCCACAGCTAACCGAATTGCGGAATGGTCTTCAAACTATACATTTACGGTGGGGAGCACTATTTACAATGACATTACTTTATTTACAAAACGCAACCCAGGACCTGTGATTGTTCTTTCTGGGGGGGGGGGGGGGGGGGCGGGGGAGACAGTCTGCTCTGCATCGACGCACCATGAAAGCACCCAAAACGCACCAATGCACCCTCAAGCACCAATCGGTGCACAGTCACTGCAGTTCAATAAAAAATAAAAACAACAAACCCTGGTGCTGGTCTTCGTCTTCGGCTCCCTCTGGTGGCTATTGTCATTCTTCCAGATGTTGTCAACTTCTTTGCTGGCGGCCTATTTGAACATAAAAGGAAATGAACCTAACGTGTCCATTTTTATTTATTTATGGCCCACAGGGGCCGACTATGTATGGTTCACCTGTGGGGCATCGGTGCCCTGTGGCCAAGGTCCGCCAGCAAGATTTCGGGCCTTCAGGGCCAGTTCCAGCAGAGGGGCCATGCCCCAACCCATGGGGTCCATAAGTGGTGCTCAGCCACTGACATGTGGTCCATAAGGTGGTGCATCGATGCAAACAGCTGTGGTTCTGGGAGTTCCGGGCGCACAATGGCGGACTCAGGCACGCTCCCCTCGGCGCCCAGTGGCGCACAGGTCCTCATGTGGGAGACAAAAGGGGGAAAAGACAGATGAGCGAGGGGTAAGGTCTCAAGGGTACACTTCAATACAGGCAATGCAAGGCGAAGTGCGTACGGAGAGCGAAGTGAGAAAGCTCGTCCCTACCGTACGTCACCCCCCCTGTCACCTACTCTACCCTTGCCCTTACCCCATATTTACAAAATCTACACCTTTACAAATTCGTCACTACTGTCACATCTCCCCACATCTCTTCTATACCAAATTCGTCACCACAATCCCTCTAACCAAAATTTGCCATCACCCAATTCATCATCAATCCTCATAAGGAGGAAGAGATGGAACAACAGCACAATGTCACACCCACGTCATGATGCGTCTCACATTCCAAACATTTGCATCAAAAATAATAAAAACAACCTGGCATGGTGTGGAGGTACGTCATCCCAGGTGAGTTGATGCAGATGGTGCGAGGAGATCTCCATCCTAACTATCCTCTAAATGACATTAACACACTTTACACTACCCGGGGTCTTTCCCTGCCAATCCATTGGCCAACGTACACTATGGGTTCTAAAAACCAATTCCCATTGTCCAAACTGTGGTGCTTCTCAATTTGGGGTCTCACTCCTCCGATTCATCTCCCTGTGCCCTTGCACAATTTCCGGGCTGGGTCGTGTAGCTCTCCCAGCAGGTCTACCCACCTGCACACCTCCACCACTGTAGTTGCCTCCGAGCTTACCTGCTCCTTACCCTAACCTATCTACCTGGGGAAGGCCCCTCCTGGCTCTGTCACCCCACTCGGTGCCCTCTGGCACTGGGCTACCCGGGTCCGTCCTCCGGATCCTCGGGCCCCATCCACAACAACTCTACCGGCTCCCAGAGCCCACCTGCGGCCTCACCTGGCCGACATCCTCACAGTGGTGGAGTGCCCAAACCAACTACACACACTAACAGGCTACACGCCCAGCCATTTCCACAACACTAATGCACCCATCCAAATACCATTCTTTCACCACGCACCACAGATGCCAATATCCAACCACAATTTACCTGTACCCTCTACCTAACACTTAAACTACCCTCCCCGGGTATTCGTGATGGAGGTCCACTCTTCCCCCATTCACACCTCCGCACCATCCACTCCACTCCACAGTTTCCATCATACTCACTCCACGACCATCCATTCCCATACTCCATATACTCCAGACTCCATGTCTTCCACACAACCATTCTCCATACACCTGTCGTTGCACACCTGTGCAATCTCACCTGGTGCCACCTGCACCCTCCTTCCTTCCTGGACCATTTGGTCAGCACAACTCACATCACTATCACTCGCTCATACACTGCTCCATCCACCTGTTCAGTTGCACACCTGTGCAATCACAATACAACTCACAATCACAATCAGTTACTCATACTCTTCTCAATACACTTTCGATCCTCAAACACTCGGCATCATCTCATCTACCTGTTGCCCTGCTAACTTAGTGCTCCCCGTCTTCCCTTTAAACTAAGCACATACCACGTCATTATCATCCACACTAATCTACCTGCGTCCCCACTACAGGTAACATTGTCACTACCTAACCTTAACGTTACCTCAGGTCATCTTCTAGGTCCCTACACACTATATCCTAACCCTCCCGGGCTAGTTTTCACTTCCAAACCCCATAACCTAGTGCTCCTTTGCCCCCGCTGTGAGAGATGGCAGAGTTGCCATCCCACCACATCGGGTATCTCTTACTATAAATTTTGCTCACCAAATTCCAGCCAATTAAAAATTTGCCAATCACTACCAATCATCTGCCAATCATCACTCTGCCAATCCTTTGCCAATCATCAAATTTTGCTTTTTTTCTAATTTCGGGTCCAAAACACTATTCTCATCATCACACGTCTACTCACTTGAGCCTCTCGGTGCGCCAATTCGTTTCCAAAGCTCTGCTTCGTATAGCCGAGCAATGAATGCGGGTTGCTTGGTGCCGGCGGCTGGATGCGTCCGGCATTCGGTGCAGGGAAGGACGCTTACCCGGGCCGAGATCCCACCCACCATCTCGGCACAAAGCCGTCCAAAGGCCCGATCTCGACCTGCCGGAACGCCTCAACAAAAAGGGGTCGCCATGACGACCCTTCCTATCGGGCTGCCCGCTCCGCCTAGTGGGGTACGGACGCGGCCGGTCAGAGCGTGGCCCGGCGTGGATCTCGCACGGCGGTTCTTTCGAAACCGCCGCGGATCCCCGCGGCACGCAAAGCTGCCCGGTTCGCACCGAAGGCCCGATTCGGCTATACGTCGCTCTAACCGCTAACCCGGTCACCGTCGATGCTCCACTTGCATGCTCACACCCCGCAGCCCGTTCCTTGCTCACACATCCAGCTGTCTCCATGCTATTTGTCATTGCACCTTCTCTTACACACCCAGGTACACTCATTCCGCTCACAGACTTGGTCACACACCTGACCACCGCACACCTTTGCACACACTCGTCGTTCGCACACCTCACCAACACACCTCTTCGCGCCCCCTCCTCGGTCACCTTCTCTGTGACAACCACAGGTGTGCTCTCACTTGCACAGCCAATCACGTGCCTCACTACCAATTCCAGCGTGCATTCCCATACACGCTCTACCATTCCAGGTGTGCATCCTTCCATTCCAGGTGTACATCCTCCCTCACCTGCCACAGCCAACTCACGCTCCGTGTCACTCTTACTACTCTCACCACCACACTCGGTCGCGCGCTCACCCTTACTCTCGACAGCGTACTCTGTACTCATGCACCCGTCCGTTACACACCTTTCTCACGCACACTCTCCCGTTACACCCTCTGTAACACTCACCACAGGTGTGCATTCTCCCTTACTCTTGACAGCGCAATCTTTCCTCATGCACCCGTTCGTTACACACCTTTCTCGCGCATCCTCTTGCGCACACTCTCCCGTTACACCCTCTGTAACACTCCCCACTCCGCGCTTCCATGTGCCTCCTCGCACACGCGCTACGACCAACTCACTCTCGACAGCGCACTCACTCCTCGGCGCGCACTTTTTCCTCACACACCCCAGTCGGACATTCTCGCACACCTCCTCTTTCGCACACCGTACCTGTCGCACACTTCACCAACGGCCTCTCACGAACACCCGGATCCAAATCAACCCCCAAGCCGACTGAAGCTCCCCTCGCATCATATACATTTCCTCGTATATCGCCACTCACCTTGGCACCTCGTCTCCGCACCTCCTTCGCCACCTGCAAACTCTTTATCTGGTTAGCAAGCACACCATCACGATTTGAGCACCGACCTTGCACATATTCCATCACTTCCTCCTTTATCTCCCTCTTAGTTTCCCTCCGTCTCTTCTTAATTTCACTCACCCCCTCTTCCACCTTCTCTAATTTTTCCTTCACCTCTTTTATTTCCCGGTGCGTCTCCTCAATTTCGTCCTCTAAGGCTACCTTAACCGTTTCTATGTGCGTCCTCACCTCCCGGTCCTTCGTCTCCATTACCTCCGTCACCTCGTCCAACCTCGTTGTCAGTCCCTCCCGTACCATCTGACATTCCCTCTGTGTCGCTATTAATTCATTCTTGATTTCTTTTTGTGTCGCTTTCAACCCTCCTAGTACCGCAGTATTCTTTTGTACCTGCTCCACTAACTCCGTCTGTCCCATCGTCAGCTGTTCCACCTCCTGCGTCAGGTCCTCTATGCCCCCCTGTAACCTAGCCGTTCCATTTCTCACCTCTTTCTCCATACGCTTCTCACCTCGCTTTACCTCCTCGCGTACCCCCGAGACCTCCTCGCTTACACCTCGTCGTATCTACTCCTTCATCTCCTCCATCTCTTTTGTAGATGCCACCCTCATCTGTCCCAATTCATCCCTCTGAGCATCCAATTTACCTTCTAACCCGATTTTCACCTCCTCTATCTGGTTCCCCATCCGTTTGATTTCCCGGGCGGATTGCTCCCCTACTTCCCGCAATTTGTCGTCCATTGTGTTTTCTAACCCCCTTAACCCATTTTTCACCCCCTCTATCTGATTCTCCTGGGCAGCCATTCTATTTTCCACCCCGGTTAACCCATGTTTCACCCCTTTTATCCCATTGTCTAACCCCTCAAATTTTTTGTCTAACCCCTCAAATTTATTGTCTAACCCCTTAAAATTATTGTCTAACCCCTCAAATTTTTTGTCTAACCGTTCAAATTTATTGTCTAACCATTCACCGGTACCCCTTGCTTCGTCCCTCATTGCTCCCATCATTCTGTTTTCCATTTTTTCACTATCAGCCCTCGCTTCGTCCCTCATTGCTCCAATTTGGTCTCCCAGCCCCCTGTTCTCTTCCATGAGGGCCCGCATTTGCAGCATGAATAGGCCCCAATCCATCGGCGGCGCTGCTACGGTCGCGGGCGCGGTCGCCGTAGCCATGTGCGAGGCGCCATTTTGCGCTCCCGTAACCTTGTGCACGAGGGCGCCATTTTGCACGCCTGAAACCCCCTCAACCACATTGCCATTGTTCTCCTCCTCCCTTTCCTCCACATACATTTCCCCGAGGTCCTGGGTCGATTCTACCCCGTCTATCTCTACCCCCACCAGCATCCGATCACCTTGACTATCCATGGCACGACTCAATTTGGGATTTTAAAAAACAAATTTCGGCCGCTCCAAATTTTGACCAAATTTTTTTCTTTTAGACGTTTTAAAAATTTGGTTCGGGCCTCGAATCTCACTCCTGACACCAATTGTTATGGACCGCGGATAAGATGTTGATTTGCTGAGCGGATGGCGCCGCGGCCCTAACAGTTACCCCGACTAACCCGATTCCTGAACGTTGGCCAAAATCGCGCCACAGGTATTCAATTTGGAAACCTCTAAAGCGACCGAATGTAAAGAGGAAGAAGAAGAAGACGTACCCAAGAGTAACAGGATTTATTATCTACACACACTAAGCAAAAGGAGCAGTCAAGGTTATACACAGGGAAAATGGAAAAAGCAGGTGACACAGTGCAAATATTAACTTATACAAGCTTACTTATACCCAGGGACAAGACAAAAGACAGACTACGAACACACTTACACGGGGGATGATGATAGGAATGGCAGGAGGTGGATGGCTGGAGGGGGAGGAAGGGTCAGGTCCCTGCAAACGGCAGGGCTGGAGGTGACAGCTCCGACTCCTCGCGTTCTTGGCGGGAAAACCTCGGTGGCGTTGACGCAACTCTTGGTGTCCCTTTTTGTGCTCCTCCTCAACTCAACCCTCACAAGGCTTGCTGTCTTTCTTGGCTTCACTCTGCCTCACTTATCTTTACTTCTCCCACTCTCTTTTGTAACCAACTCTCTTTCCGCCACCAACCACCAACCAACGTTCTGACGCGCCTTTCCAAAGGCTTCCGCGCGTGGTTTTTTTATATCGCCTCCGGCGATCAAGCCGCCCGCCTCCTGGACACGCCCATCGGTGAGCTCACCTCGGCCCTGATTGGTCGCGAGGGCTCACCGACCCCGCCCTTAGGGGAGGCGTTGGCAAGGCCATGCCTTGTTCCCGGCGCTGGGCCGACTCCTCCCACCTTCGGCTCCGAGATTACCTCGTGGCTAATGGAGTCTTGGGATGAAGAAAACCGCCCAAATGCGGTTGGCAATGGAGTTGGCAAAAGGGGAATGCAGTTGGCAATTGACAAAAGGGGGGTTGGAAGGGAATCTACCTATTTCACTTGGTGCAATGGAGTATTTCAATTAATGGAAGACACAGCCTTAACCTACATAGAATAAGGAAATAAACTACCAACAAGGGGGGAAATCTATGATTGGCTAACGTGTGGTGTTTATGAACTAATTACGGGACGCACTTTGACCTTTATACATAACTGGAGCAAGGAGGGCGATATTTTACAACAATTTACTATACAATAAAAAAACTCAATAATAAAAACACAATCCTCATATCCACAACAGTATCATGATAATGGTTTGTATTGCGTTTGGATACTTTTGAATAAATGGTAGGCTACTCTACTGTAGTCACGATGCTGGGAAAAACAACCGGAAGGGTTGGGGAGGTTCTAATATGGCTGATTAAACAAGTACTGCAAGCGATAGTGGTGATCCGTAATCACGCTGGTTTCTGTGTATCTTGGCATCGACGACGTGACAGTACGGTCGGGTCTCAAGAACATCGGGGTGTGTTTATTTACCAAGTTTCTTGTCGAGCTCTCGCCAAGTGGTGTAAGCAATAGAGCAAGCACTCCATTCAAAATCATTGATAAGGAATGGATGGCTTGGCAAGCGCTAGCTAGCTGCTTGGTAACTGAACTCACCCCAGGTTTCCTCCTTTTCAGTTTAGTGTTAAACAGCATTAGCGACTGTTTAAAAAGGTAATCATACGTGTTTGTGGTTTTTATTATTTTTAATTCTGGCAGAGGTGCTCCCACGAAAATGGCACTATAAGCTGTTTATACACATTACACAGCGCTTGTTCAAGGAGGAAACATCCCTTGGGGAGGCGGGATATTATTAGTATTCATTTTGTTTTGTTGGGTGTGTGGCAAGAACCCGACCATGTGCTTTTGTGGCAAGACCCCGACCATGTGCTTCACCGACGTTACCTGCGACGCGCATGGCTCCCAATGACTTTTAACCACGCAACACCTGCCCGAAGGAAGGGGACGTGTTCGCTCGTGCAAAAACTAATAAAGTTTTTATTCATTTAAACACTAATACTAATATTATGCTTTTGGTATTAGAAGCGTCTTGGAAAAACGCCACGATAAAGCTATTTGAACACGGATAAACACCTCAACACGCAACCCCATTGGCGGGGAAACCCCCCCAAATTTTCATTGATCTTCACAGCCTTGTAGTAACCTGCCTGCTGTGTTGGTTGAGCATTATCTTACCTTTTACCAAGCTCAGATGTGCTTGGCCCATATTGGTGGGGAATATACGCTCGTTATTAGCCCGTTAGACTAGGTCCGAAACGGGGGCTTACGGATTGGGTCCTATCCATCCGCAACCATATCTCGGAAATGTATGGACCGATTTTGTTCACACTTGGCACAAAGACAGGACATGATGGTATACATATGCACATAATTTCGTTTCATGATGCAACGACTGGCGGCCATTTTAGTTGTAAAAAACACCCGATGTTGAACACGTCCTCAACCATTTGTTGGACATGCATGGTCCGATTTTGGTCAAACTCAGCACACAGATGAAGAATGATGGCTTACATATGCACGTCATTTTCTTTCGAGATCAGATCCAATATGGCTGCCGGCGGCAATTATGTTACTTAAACGTGTCCTTAACCATTTCTCAACCTGCATGGACCAATTTTGTTCAAATTTGCCACAAAGACAATACATGAGAGTACACATATGCCGAAGATTTTGTTTTCTAATCTGACCAAAGATGGCCAACTGACGGCCTTTAACTCTGTACAGCAAAAGTATTAAAAACAGGGGGGGGGGGGGGGGGGTTGTGACATTTTATGTCTTTTTCTCATTGTTCTTATTGCCAAATGATACTACGATTATTAATGTTGTCAATATTATTCGTAATAATTAATAAATGCTTTGTTACAATGTTATCATTGTTTTTCTCATTACCCTCGCCCAGAGAGGGTATTGCATTTGAGTCCGTTTGTGTTTGTCTGTCTGCACAGAATAAATAAGATTTTCTCTGCAACTGTAGGTCCGATTGACAGGAAGTTTTCAACATAGGTACGCCTCCTCCTGTATAATTTTTTTAATGTTGTGGATATGAGAATTGTGTTTTTTTAATTGTGTAGTACATTGTAAAATATCACCCTCCTTCCTCCAGTTGTGTATAAAGGTCAAAAGGGCGTCCCTTAATTAGGTCATATACAATCACGTTAGCCAATCATAGATTTCCTCCTTGTTGACAGTTATTTCCTTATTCTGTGTAGGTTAAGGCTCTGTTCCCACTAGTTGACATTCTCCATTGCACCAAGTGAAATAAGGTAGATCCCTTTTCATTTTCACTCCCAAAGCCCCATTCCCAAAGCCTCTACTGCCAACTGCATTCGCCGCCATTGCCCATGTGCTCCAACTCGGAGAAGAAGGGCGTGGCCCACCCATCGTCATCAAGAGGTGCAGCCAAGAAGCCCCTACGACCAACCAAGAATGAGTGGGTATGGCTCAAGAGGGCGGGGTTATAAAACCCGTTGCATCAGCCCCCACCGAGAGTTGCGCCAGAGATGGCAGATGAGTCGAGACGAGCCCTCGGAGAGAGAAGGGAAACGCGTCCTGAGGTGAGCCAGAGAAGCAGTTTTGGCTCCACCAGCAGTTTTGGCTCCACCAGCAGTTTTGGCTCCACAAGCAGCGTTGACTCCACCAGGCAGCGTGGGCTCCACCAGGCAGCTTCGACCCATTACCCCGCGGGAACCAGGATCGGCGGCATCGGTGACCGTCGAGGTCCAGCCCGACGTCCCGTGCGGGATCAAGCCCGAACCATCTGCCCCAGCTGAACCTTCCCATTCCTCCTTCCAGTCATTCCTGCCTCCATTCCCCAGTCGTGTAAGTGTGATCGTAGTCTGTCTTTTGTCTTGTCCTTGGATTTCTAAGTAAGACTGTAATAGGTAAGCTAAGTTTCACTGTGTCCTTCTGGTCCGTCCCTCTTTCTGCCTTTATTTTATTATCCTTCCTTCTCCTTGGTTTCTTTTGGTTGTAAATAGTAATAATAAATCATATTCGTATTTCCTACCTCTTGTCTTCTTCTTCTTCACATCCCTCGTCTTGGTCTTTTCCCCATTGAACACCTGCGGCACGATTTGGCCAACGTTAAGGAATCGGGTTAGTCTTTGTTAACGGTTCGGGCCGCGGCTGCCATCCGCTCAGCAAATTAACATCTTATCCGCGGTCACGAACGAAGCTACGAAGCTGCTCACCGGCCTTTCCGGAGGTCGCGGTGCAGCTTCAGGGACCACGTCGGTCAGTGACAAGCGAGGGGACTAATCCCCCCTCAAAGGGGAACCATAGGCCGACGTCGGGTTCCATAACAATACGCTCGTTATTAGCCCGTTAGACTAGGTCCGAAACGGGGGCTTACGGATTGGGTCCTATCCATCCGCAACCATATCTCGGAAATGTATGGACCGATTTTGTTCACACTTGGCACAAAGACAGGACATGATGGTATACATATGCACATAATTTCGTTTCATGATGCAACGACTGGCGGCCATTTTAGTTGTAAAAAACACCCGATGTTGAACACGTCCTCAACCATTTGTTGGACATGCATGGTCCGATTTTGGTCAAACTCAGCACACAGCTGAAGAATGATGGCTTACATATGCACGTCATTTTCTTTCGAGATCAGATCCAATATGGCTGCCGGCGGCAATTATGTTACTTAAACGTGTCCTTAACCATTTCTCAACCTGCATGGACCAATTTTGTTCAAATTTGCCACAAAGACAATACATGAGAGTACACATATGCCGAAGATTTTGTTTTCTAATCTGACCAAATATGGCCAACTGACGGCCTTTAACGCTGTACAGCTAAATTATTAAAAACAGGGGGGGGGGGGGGGGAGGCGGGGGGTTGTGACATTTTACGTCTTTTTCTCATTGTTCTTATTGCCAAATGATACTACGATTATTAATGTTGTCAATATTATTCGTAATAATTAATAAATGCTTTGTTACAATGTTATCATTGTTTTTCTCATTACCCTCACCCAGAGAGGGTATTGCATTTGAGTCCGTTTGTGTTTGTCTGTCTGTCTGCACAGAATAAATAAGATTTTCTCTGCAACTGTAGGTCCGATTGACAGCAAGTTTTCAACATAGGTACGCCTCCTCCTGTATAATTTTTTTAATGATAATTATGACGTCATTGGTCACGTGGTTCGACCGCCATATTTGTTTTTACACAAAAGCCTTAAAAACACGTCCTGGCGAGGGTCTGCAATCTCTGATTGTTCTTTCTTGTATATTTTGTAATTGAAATGCCATGCTGTGGAAGGACCTATTGAACTGCTCTATACACCTTAACATGGTATGCACTTAGAACATGGAAATTCTTCACAAATCTTTCTAGCTAATTAGCCTAATCAACTCAGGAGATCATGATGATCAGTTTGGTTTATCACATACCAGAAAGCTTCAATCACATCAGAAAGCTTCAATATAACCACAAAAAACATGACACATACTCACACACACAAAGTTTTTGCAAATAAATTGGTTGATCTTGTGCGTTATTCTGTCAGTATGTCAATCGCTTACAGGTCACAATTTAAAACCGATATTCACGGAACTTCACCAAATGGTAGAGTTGGTCATAAGGAAGAAGCCTAATGATTTTGAGTTCAAAAGGTTAACATAGGCCAAATGTCAACTGTCATATTTCTAAAATCAATTTTCATCCGATCGACTTGAAATTTGAAGAGGATTTACATATAAGGTCACAAAATTCACCCATCATTTCGTCGAGGTAAAAAGGTCAACATAGGCCAAATTTCTAAAATTGTCAATTTTCATTATATTTACTTGAAATTTGAATAGGATTTGCACATCAGGTCATTTAATTCAACCATCAATTATTTTTGAGGTCTAAAGGTGAAAAGGTCAACATTGGCCAAACTTATAAAATCATCAATTTTCATCTGATTAACTAAGAGAATTTACATCCTTTATCCTTGAATTCAACCACCAATAATTTTGTCTAACAACTTAGGTCAAAATGCTTTTTAGGTCAAGCTTCCAAAAGGGGACCACGATGCCTGAAAGGCCAACCCCTGCTCTACGGGGGAAAATGGCCTCTAAAGGTGGTTTTATATGCCAAAAGGTCAACAACTTAGGTGAAATTTCTAAAATCCTCAATTTTTATCCAAATGACTTGAAATTTGAAGAGTATTTGCAGAGAAGATAACTGAATTCAATCTCCAATTATTTTTGAGGTTAACATAGGTCAAAGGTGAACAACTTATTTTAGGGATTTCACAAGTATCGTGCTATGCATGAAATATTTCTTGTTTATTTATCTGCTCGTTTTCATGTCCATCGATCTTTTATCCTGGAATTCTCCGTTTTCGTCGTTCTGTGCTTTCCTTTAATCAACTGTTATTCTATAAGAACATGTTTGGTCTACTTGATCTTGCTGGTCTTTATGTACGTTGCATATTGCTGCTGAATTTAACCGCAGTTGTCCAATGGTGTTTCTGAGCCGAGTTTTCAGCCGACAGACAGAACTGAATGAGTGCTCTACTTAGCAGGAAGTAACAGGGCAAACAAGTTGTGAAACGACAGGGCAAACCTGTGAAGTTTCTTCACCTGGTAGAAAAAACGGTGACATGGCAGCAACTGCTCCCTGAGCATCGAAAACAGTTTGGGGGTGTAAATTCTGATGCAACATTTTCAACTGGATGGGAAGTGCTTCACAGTCGAGTTCAGGATACATAGTGTTCTTTCCAAACAATGATATATAGCCAACCCAGTCGTTGATGCTGTGCTCATTAGCTCATCGAGCTGCTAATGGAAGCAGGCCTGAATAAAAAAACCACCTTTAGAGGCCATTTTTCCCCGCAAGCGGAACCGCAAGCGGAAACCTGACCTGACCTGAATCCTGAATAACAACTGAATTTCCAATATAAAACACAAAACAAAGGTTTCTCACCAAGTATATCACTTATGTATTGCCTCTGCCACAGAAGGTGGATGGAGGTTATGTTTGCACCTCTGTCTTGCTGTTTATGAACAGGACATCTCAAAAAGTTGTGGATGGATTCGGACAAAATTATATGGAGAGATTATGGGAGTGTGAGAAGGATGAAATGATCAGATTTTGGTGAAGACACGGATCTGGATCCGAGAATTTTTAAAGTGAATCTTCACCATTAAGAGATAGGGCCAAAAACGATATGTAGCATGACATCTCAAAAAGTTATGGAAAGATTCGGATAAAACTTGGACAGGTTGAATGTGTGACAAGGAAGAATTGATTCTATTTTGGTGAAGATCCGAATCCGGATTCGAGAATTTTCTAAGTGATTCTTCACCATTGAGTGATAGGGCCAAACACGATATATAGCATGACATTTCATAAAGTTGGAGACAAGTTAAGACAAAACTAGTTGGATGAGTTGGTTAGATGACAAGAACAAACCGATGAGATTTTGTTTCAGGTCTGCATCCAGATCGGGCCTGCCAGTGGGATACAAACCGTAAATTGTACAGCCTGGCAGAGGTATGTGCTCTACCGAGTGCTGTTGTAGTTAGTAATGTCCTAAATGGATTATATTGCAGTGTCGTTGAAAAAGAAAACAAGTGCCACAGACATACCATTTGCAAATATTTCCATACGAGATGATTGTTCATCACTGTAAACGAGCTTTTGCCATCTTGTGCTCATCTCTTCACATGATAATCTGTGGTTACATCCAAGATGTTGGCAGTTTGGGTTCCAGCTTTAACAACACCAGAAGTATAATTTCACAAAAATAATTTTGGTGAATGCATTTAAAAGTTGGGGAAAGTGTTTCAACACCCAATCCAAAGGATTATGGATATATTTGTAATGGTAATCCTGATCTATTCCTCAGGATTCACCCATAAACCATTCAATTTTAACTCCACTCCCTAAATGCGGCACTTTCTTTTGTCCATCCAGAAAATTAAAGGGGCACACATTCTCGGCCCTTGGTCTAGTGAGAGAACTAAACTGTTCTGACAAGTTGAAAACCAATAATTATTTTTATTGATGCTTCCGAAGCAATCAGTCCATCGTTTCTGATACGGTGCTATCGCCGCTGGATATATGGATAGAAACAATATGATGGCCAGGTACCATGGCCAATCCCAGCACACGAGCCTCAGCTTGGGTTGTGGGCTCTGCACACAAAGTGAAAAAAGAAACAAAAGATACAAATTATTGTTACACTTTTTGTCTTTTTATTCAAATTTGAAATGGCAAGAAGACTTTATTTCACCTGGAAATACTGGTATCCCAACAGAAAGAGCCCACCTGTTCCTTTAAGGAATTCCTGAGCTGAGCCAAGAATGACATTGCAGTCTCGGTCTGTGCACAGAAAAGATCCGATGAGCGTGCGTCCGTCACTCATGCGAATCTGCATGCTCCGGTTCAGCCAATTGTCCAGCCTCGCACCAGCCAGAGCATAACACTGTACATCACCCTCATCTGCACTCTTTTAAAAAAAATTGTGAGATTTATCCCGTCTATTCTCTCCTTTGTTAATTCACCTTATGATCCCACACACATGAAACGAAATGCAGAATTAAACAATTGGTTCACTTTGTCTGTCTGTGTGTCTACAAATGTCAGTTTATGATCAAAAAAAAAAAAAAACACCTTTAGAGGCCATTTTTCCCCGCAAAGCGGGGGTTGGCCTTTTTCGGGAACCGTGGTTGTTGTTTTTTTTTTTTGGTCCCCTTTTTTGAAGCAATGTTTTACGGCCGGATGCCCTTCCTGCCGCCAACCCTTTTTGTCGCCTTTTACGACAAGCAGGGAATTACCAGTGAACTGGTACTCAATTAGCCGACCTCGGAAGGATGACAGGCTGAGTCAACCCCCCTGGCGTTAATTCAGCGATCGACCGGGATTCAAACCCAGGATCCTAGGATCCTAAGCTGGCACCCTAGCCGCTCGCCCAACACCAGGCTATGATCAATGAACAACTTAATTTAAAGTGGATGTTATATTTTCAACAAGAATCAGAACGTCGATTCCGATTGTACAAACCTGCAGTTTTACAGTACTTTGGCTATTAATTGGTCCCGATCACGCATGCGCAAAGTGGAGTGAGATAATTATTTTAGTCTGTCTGCCGGTCTGGCAGTCAAACAAAATTGAGTCATTCCAACCATGAAAATTACTGTTTCTAAAGACATCATAAAGGACACAAACAACAGGCACAAATAACTAAGGTAACATATTAAATGAGATGGTATAAAAGATGCTGCATCAACAGCGGTAAACTTCCGAATTGTTTGTCGACGTCCTTTAAAATCTATTCTCTTTCAATGTAATTATATACTTGAACAATGTACAACACAAATCGCCTTTTTGGCACTTTCAAAATCCTTCCGTTTAGCAGTAATTGAACAAAATATTACAGCATTTTATATCATCATGACCAATCAAATTCCATAGACCCATGTCAGTATTTCTCGAGACTGCGTGGGGTAAGGTGGTCTTTGAATTCTCTAGTTTTTATTTTTTAAGTGTTAATGTTTTAGTTTAAATATAAATACCATGGTGGACAAACAAATGAGGTGACATGAGCATAATTTACAATACATTAATTAATTGCAAAGCACTATAATACAATCACAAATGTACTCAGGTGAGAACACAAAACAAATGACCGGAAACCATGATTCAAAATAAAAGTTGAGAAGAATGCAGCAGAGGACATTGGATTAATCTTCTCCTCAGCCTATATTTGCTTCCTGTGCATGCTTATAATATTGCAGCTGCTGTCTGAGGTTGTCAATATATACAGTCGTGGTCAAAAATATTGGCACCCTTACACTTTTTTCAAATAACTTGCAATTTTCTCTAACAATCAGTTGAAATTGAAAAAGTATTTGGTCTCCACAATTCTTTATTTCACTTTTAATATTACAGAACCTTTGTTTTTGATTCAGAACTTAATATATCCTTTTAAATACGAAAATAAATAGAAATGGCATTGACAAAATTATTGACACCCGAGACTTAATATTTGGTAGCACAACCTTTGGACTAAATAACTGCAGTCAAGCGCTTCCTACAGCCATGAGTGAGCTTCCTACACCTCTCCACTGACAGTTTGGCCCACTCTTCTTGTGCAAACTGCTCCAGTTCTACCACATTTGAAGGGTGCCTTCTCCAAACTGCTGTTTTCAGATCTCCCCACATGTGTTCAATGGGATTTAGATCTGGACTTATTTCTGGCCACTTCAGAACAGTCCGGCATTTTGTACTGACCATTCCTGGGTGCTTCTTGAAGTGTGTTTGGGGTCATTGTCCTGCTGCAAGACCCATGACCTTTGACGGAGACCCAGATTTCTGACACTGGGTTGAACATTGCGCTCCAAAATGCCTTGGTAATCTCCTGATTTCATGATACCATGCACAGATTCAAGGCACCCAGTGCCAGAGGCAGCACAGCAACCCCAAAACATCACTGAACATCCTCCATGTTTGACTGCAGGGAAGATGTTCTTTTCATTGAAGGCTTCATTTTGTTTTCTGTAAACATAGAGATGATGTGCTTTACCACAAAGCTCTAATTTGGTGTCATCTGTCCACAGGACATTCTCCCAGAAGGATTTTGGCTTGTTCAGGTGTGTTTTGGAAAACTCTAGTCGCCTTATTATGTCTGTCTCTCTCTCTCTCTCTCTCTCTCTCTCTCTCTCTCAGCAGTGGAGTCCTCCTTGGTCTCCTACCATAGAATCCCCTTTCATCGGGTTGGCAACGGATGGTGCGAATTGAAACTGTCGTACCTTGTGTCTGAAGGTTAGCTTGAATCTGTTTGGCAGTTAATCAAGGTTCTTTCTTTATCATTCAAACAATCCTTCGCTGCAATCTTCGATCAAGTTTTCTTTTGCGGCCACATCCAGGGAGATTGGCTACAGTACCATGGGCCTTAAACTTCCTGATAACATTGCGTATGATGGACACAGGAACATCAAGGTCTCTGGATATGGACTTGTAGCCTTGAGATTGTCCATACTTGGCTACAATCTTGTATCTGACCTCCTCAGACATTTGCCTGGTTTTTCCCCCTTTTTTTCCATGCTCATTGTGGTACACACAGTGACACAAAACAGCAGAATGACTCCTTTTCTCCACTCAAACTGGTTGAATGAGTGATTTTTATATTGCAGGCACCTGCAAGTCACCACAGGTGAGTTCAATTCCAAAGTAAAGGAGAATCACCTGCTTCAAATCTAATTATTTCTAACAACTTCTAAAAGGTGCCAATAATATTGTCCAGGCCATTTTAGGATTTCTGTGTGGAATAAGCTAAGATTTAGTAATTTTTTCAGCTTTTTTTGTTTTCTTCCACTGCAGAGCAAAGAAATACAAATATGGACACCAAAATATTTTTTTAATTTCAACATTTTTCTGTAAGAAATGGTGTATTACTTGAAAAAGGTGAACAAAAACAAAAGAACAAAAAAGAAAAAAGTGAACTCTATGCTTGTGTTCTATTCGTCATGACTTATGATTGCTTCGTATGTTTGTCAGTTTTATTTAGTTTGCTGCCACCAATAACCCATTTTCTTTGTCTCATCAATTTACATTATGGTGTACATTATGGTGATGTGCCCATGAACCTCGATATACGTTGTCATCATAATCATCTGTAAGGAAATAGAGGACAGATCCTGTTGAAATTTTCCAATCTTCACATATTTTGCTTTATAAACTTGGTCATGACTCATGAGAGACTGCAAGACAGAGAGCTAAACTTGCTTATTTGCCAATGCAAATAGAGCTTTGTTATAAAGGACTAAACAGACAAATAGAGTGCAAAAACCACATGATGAGGGAGATAGGCACAGGAGATGGTCTTTCAAAATGGGCACAGGAGCATTAGCCATGGGGATGGGGGTTTGATAACATTAGCCTTAAGGAGTGGATGGGATTAGTATTTTTTTTTTGTTACATGTATATCTCTATCTCACTCTCTCACACACTCTCTCACACACACACACACACACACACACACACACACACACACACACACACACACACACACACACACACACACACACACACACACACACACACACACACTCTCTCTCTCTCTCTCTCTCTCTCTCACACACACACACACACACACACACACACACACACACACACACACACACACACACACACACACACACACACACACACACACACACACACACACACACACACACACACACCCTTGAGACCTGGGACGGCTGTCTTCCACCTTCTGAAACATCCATATGGAGATTTTTTTTTTTTTTTTTTTTTTTTTTTTTTGTATACAATATCGAGGCTCGTGAAAGAGCGAACATTAATCACATGAACACACAGAAAGACAAACCGACACATAAAACATATAACATAGGGAGCGGTAGACAAGATGGGGAGAGAGGGGGAAGGACACAAACACAACATTTGAGAGCAGGGACCGAGAGACATGGAGACATCGAGAGATCTGAGAGAGGGCGAGGGCTTTGGGGGGGCGGGGGGCGTGGGAAGGGGGCAGTGGGAGAGGTATAAAACATATGGACACTGCCAGGACTTCCAGGAAAGAAGTTGGAATTTCAAACAAGGTGGATCTGGGGTGAATTAGCGGGGGTAGAAAAGATCAAGGTTTTGGATGGGGGAAGATAAGAGATGGTGGTGAACAGCTGTTTTAAAGACCTGGAGGGAGGAGTGGGATTGAAGGGAGTGAGGGAGTTTGTTCCAGAGGCGGGAGAAAAGAGGAATGAAAGAGTGAAGGTGAGCGGAGAGCCGAGATTTCGGCAGTTTAACCATCAGAGGGTTGCTGGCAGATCTTGTGCGACCTGTAGGAATATTTGGGGGACAGAGCACAGAGAGAGCTGGGGGTGCAAGGCCGGAGAGGAGTCGGTAGAAGACAGAAAGACCACCTACCTGCCTGCGGTGAGTGAGTGAAAGGCCCTCAGAGATAGCTTCATCGCGGGAGATTCCAATAATTCTGAAAGCTTTGGTTTCAACAGCGTGAAGCCGAGCTAGGTGTGAGGCAGGAGCACCGGCCCATAGGGGAGAACAGTATTCCATTGAGCTGCGGATGAAAGCCTTGTATGTGGTGAGGAGCTCAGGTGTGCCGAGGAAGGACTTCGCAAGACGGAGGATGCCCAGTCGGCGACTGGCTTTGGAGGCCAGCTTGGAAATGTGGTTTTCCCAAGAAAGATCATGGCAGATAGTGAGACCCAAAATCTTGAGCGACAGAACTTCTTGGAGAGGATTGTTGAGAAAGTAGATGGGAGGGTTGTCCAGTCGATCTTTTCGGAGAGACATAGTAAGAGTTTGAGATTTGTCAGGATTGAAAGACATGTTCCACTTGTTTGACCAGTCTGTGATTTTGTCCAGGTCTTCAGAGAGTGAGGAGGCAGCAGACTGCCGATCTGAGGGAAGAGGAATGGAGCGGCAGAGAGTGGAGTCATCAGCAAAGAGATAGAGAGGATTTTCGAGAGAGTCAGAGAGATCATTGATGAAGACCAGAAAAAGCACGGGGCCCAGAACACTGCCTTGGGGAACTCCAGCCTGAACAGGAAGAGGAGATGAGAGAAACCCATTCAGGGCCACACGTTGACGACGACTAGAGAGGAAGTCCGCCAGCCATGCGTGGAGATTTCCATGGATACCAAAGGAGGAGAGTTTGGTGAGCAGAGCGGGGTGCCAGACCGTGTCGAAGGCACGTGATATGTCGAGGGAGACAGCTCTAATTTCCTGTTTGGCATTGAGGACCTCCATCCATTGTTGAGACAGCAGAAGCAGCATGTCCAGAGTAGAGTGACCTGGTCTGAAACCAAATTGATGATCAGAGATCAAGCCATTGGAGAAGAGGAAAGATTTCATATCAGAAGCAATGATGGATTCCATGACTTTGCTGATAATTGGGAGAAGGCTGATTGGTCTGTAGTTGCTAGGATCTGTTTTTTCACCTTTTTTGTGCAAAGCGGTGATGTTGGCTGATTTCCAAGCAGATGGCAGTTGACCTTGAGCAAAAGAGAGGGTGAAGAGAACAGAGAGAGGGTGAGATAGAGCAGCAGAGCAGGATTTTAGGACCCGTGGGCTGATGCCGTCGGGTCCAGTTGCAGAATCAGAGTCGAGGGTTGACAGAAACTTTTCCACCTTGTCAGGAGGAAAGGACACGGAGTCCAGGAGCAGCAGGGTACGACTGGGTATGGTGGGTACAGAGAGGGATGGGTTTGGGACACAAGATTTAGAGGCAAACACAGAGTTGAGGCATTCAGCTTTTTCACGTGCGGAGTCAGCTGTGTAGCCGTTTGAGGTAAGGGAGGGGATGGAGGGGGAACAAACACCAGAAACGGATTTGACCAGACGCCACCAGGATTTGGAAGAGGGAGACAGATAAGAGAGTTCGGTCTTGAGAACGGAGAGATATTGTTTCCTGGCTCTCCTGAGGGTGGACACACACTTGTTTCGGGCTTTGTGAAAGGAAATGAGATTTCCTTCCGTTGGATTTGCTTTCCAGGAGACGAAGGCAAGTTGTTTCTGGGCAACAGCCTCACCACAAGATTCCGTGTACCATGGACGGGAGGAAGGGTATGACAACTGAAGACGAGATGGGATAAATCTGTGCATGAGAGAGAGCAATTTACTTTGGAAGAATTCCCAGGATGAGTTGATGTCAGAGGTGGTAGAGATGGGAGACCAGTCCAGATGATTGATGGCTGCTTGAAGACCGTGCCAGTTGGCCTGAGTGAAATGCCAGACTCGTCGACGCTGAGCAGGCTCCCTGAGGATGGTCAGAGAGATGTCCACTTTAACAAGGACATGATCAGATGATCCGATCGGAGCAGAAGAAGAGCAGCAGACATTTTCAGGGAAGTTAGTTGGACAGGACCAAGATAAAAACCATATGAGTTTTGTTGTCCTCTGCACATTCTGCAGTTTGTCCATGTCCGATACCTATGTTCCATCTGATGACTTGAATGCAGTATTTGGTCTTTCATTTAAATATTTTGGATGCCAAGCTGAGATCCCATATTCAAGGTGTAGTCTGACCAGAGCCTTACCAGCAGAGGAAGAGTGTACTTGTCAAGAACAGTGAAGGTTCTCCCAATAAGACCCAAAATACGATTGGCCTTACCAAATGCTGTGGTAGGCCGTTAGGATGGCCTAGAGGTAGGCACACTCACCTCTAAGCCGTCTGGCCTGGGTTTGAATCTCGGCCGAGCTATAAATTGTCATCCTGGTGCAGCGCTGGCACGATGAGGAATCAATGCGTGTGCCAACCCTCAGATCGACGTTAAACTGAAAATCCCATCCGCTGGCATCAGCTGATGGGTGTTCAAGATGGCACGGTGTCCTTCACGAAAAGTAGGTGAGCTATCGCTGGCACCCTGAACAAATTACAAATTCCTGCCCTAACTTGAAGACGGCCACACATTCAGCCAATGATGCGACCCCACAGCCTTGTGCCGCATACGAAAGAAGAAGAAGACTGCTATGGCAACATGCTCACAAAAATGAAGGTTTCTGTCGATAATGACTCCTAAGTTCGTTTCTTCACACACTTTGCAGTTCCTGTTCATGTAAATAGTACCCATCTTGAAGGTTTCATCCACCAAGGTGATGAACCTAGCATTTCCCAATGTTGAAAGGCAATTGGCACACCTTGGACTCTTGGACCAATCCACTGCAATACGGAGGTCCCTCTGCAGACAATCCATTTGCTTATTATCATGTAACGGTCTATCGATTAAAAGTGTCGTATGGTATTTATTTATTTATTTTAAGTGTGGTGACATTAATGTTCGGTAAGCAGTACCAAAATTGCCACCAAGGTGTATATTTCTTGCATCTCGTAAATGTGGTCCCAAATGGTAATGACCAGTTCTGGATGGGTGCCAGCCGAGGTACTTTCAGGGAGAGGTTGAAACCAGCTGTTCAACTTCACCTTCATCAACTCGACCACCAAAAGTGGACGGCGGCTATGTTTTCACACCCGTTTGTTTGTCTGTTTGCAAGAAGGACATCTCAAAAAGTTATGGACGGATTCCGACAATTTGGTGGATAGGATGGATGTGTGGCAAAGACGAATTGATTCGATTTTGGTGAAGGTCCAGATCCAGATACTACAATTTTTTAATTACCTCCGCCATCAAAGGTGGACAGAGGCTATGTTTTCACCCCTGTTTGTCTGTCTGTCTGCAAGCATGACATCTCAAAAAGTTATTGACGGATTCCGACAAAACTTGGTGGACAGGTTAGGTGTGTGACACGGACAAATTGATTCAATTTCGGTGAAGATCCAGGTACTAGAATTTTTAAATTACCTCCACCAATAATGGTTGATGGAGGCTGTTTTCACACCTGTTTGTCTGTGTTTTTGTGACCACGATATTTCAAAAAGTTGAACTACCACGTGATCACGTGATGTAAAATATCTCACCGTATCTTTCAAGCAAGAGTATACATTTGGCCAGCAGTACGACCAAATAATTCCTACGTGCAAACTCGGTATAGACGGTTCGATACGTGAAGTACATCACACAAAACGAGTAAATAAATCGAAGATTGTGAAAGCACCAAAACCTCGTACTGGTACTTCACACCCACAGGACATTTAAACTCCAACAGGTCGCATCTTATTTACGCGGGAGTCAAGGCCTAGCTCGGAACCTCCAAGCTCGACTAGCCCGGAAGACCGGTATGAGATTATAAACAAGCGCATAAAAATAAAAACTCAATGTGAAAATCAAAAGGCGAATGATGCAAAAACGGTGTGATGTTACTTTTGACAATAAAATGCGTTTGGACAGTCAACTAAACTCAGTGAATGAACCACTCGATGCTCACCATTGCGCTTCGTCTTGATTGGTGGAACAGCAACGCTTTTCAATGAGACTAATCTAAATCATAGTGGATCAGCGGAAGCTGTATTTTGGTTTAAACTTATATAAGGAATATATATATATATATATATATATGTATATACATATATATATTATATACAATTATATATAATTATACAATATACAAATTACAAATACAATTATACAAATATTATATAATTATGCAATTATATATAATTTATAATGTATAATGTATAATATATATATATATATATATATGTATATGTTATATATATCGAAAAAAATAAATAAACTCAAGACGCGCACATTCATACCTATACACCGCCCAATCTGGAAGGCTAAGAAGAAATGAATTAAAAGCAAAAAATTGAGATTAAGTAAGGATATTCAGTCAAAATAAATAAAAATCATAAATATTACATGTAAACTGCATGTACAGAGAACGTTTTTTCAGAGTTCAGCTTCAGCGATTATTTTAAAGGACAGGGCGAGTAGTTGCTATGGTAACCATTTCCACAAAGTAATTTCAACTCCAAAGAAAGAAAATGTAATTTGTTTTTGTTTGTCGTGAATCCTTTCCTTCTTTTGAAACGTACGAAGAGGGCGGGAGAGGTATTATATATGTTTGAAATGAGGAAAGCGGATTTTCAATAAAAGAGGAGATTTGAAGGTTTATATTGCAAGAAAACGTTTGCCAAACCGTAGGGTGGCCGTCAAACCGTAGGGTGGCCGTCAAACGGCGGTAAATAAATTTCCGAGAGTAGATGCGCATGGGACTGAGTGAGGTGTGGTGAACACCGAAGACTGAGGCAACGGAGGTGTCGTGGGTTAGAGTTCAGATCGGGTAAACATGGGTTGTACCAAGTACTTCTTGCCACGCGAAGTCGCCGCACACAATAAGCCTGAAGACATGTGGCTGTCATTCTTGGGCAAAGTGTACAACGTGACTCCGCTCTACTACAAGTACAAAGGTGCGTACATAGCCACAACATAGACATATACTATATAGACATAGACACAACATAGACATATTATACTATATTGTGGCGGACACAGTGTCAGTGGGCAATAATTCCGCGCACCAGTGGGTGGCGCGAGTGTCCGGGCGTAGAAGCGCAGCTTGGGCCACGCCCGGAGCAAAGGCGTCACGAGGCGCAGGGTGGAACTGAGATACACGCCCCGCCTTTCGGCCGACCGGCCACGCCCGGGGGCAAGGCGTGGCCTCGGGACATATATGCGGGCTCGAAAGTCGAGCCCGCCCAGTGCTTACATGCGAGCTGTTATTAAAGTGTTTCAGTTTGTACAAAGCTTTGTGGCCTACCTTCTTGGCAAACGAATTGTGTGTGCACAGCACCACACTGGTGACCCCGACTGGTTCAGCCGAAGCTGACCCCTGAACGCGCCATGGCTAACAACGCTGTCACCGTCAGACTCCCGGAGTTCTGGGAAGCGCAAGCCGACGTTTGGTTTGTGCAGGCCGAAGCTCAATTCCAGCTCCGGGGCATCACGGCGGACGACACCATGAACTACCACGTGGTTGCCGCCCTCGGGCCCAGCATTGCCGCCCGCGTCGTGTCCATCCTTCGGCGCCCGCCGGGCGCCCACAAGTACGCGGCGCTCAAACGTCTTCTCCTCGCCACGTTCGGGCTCACGGAGGTCGAACGCACCGACCGCCTCCTGGACCTTCCCGCCCTCGGCGACACATGACCGTCCGTTCGGATGAATTTTATGGTGTCCCTTCTTGGAGACCAGCGCCCGGATTTCCTGTTCCGAGCGCTTTTCCTCCGCCAGCTACCTGTGCAGGTGCGGCTCGCGCTGGCCGGTTAGAAATTAACGGAACCCCGCGCCCTGGCCGGAGAGGCGGACCAATTTTTCGCGGCCTGCGACACGCGGTCGGCGTACGGTGCTGCCGTAGTGGATCCCGGTGCGGAGGCTACAGTGCCCCCTGCTTCCCTCGTGGCCGCTGCTACGCCCCGCCCACTACCGCCGCCGCCGCCACCACCACCTCCGGCACGGCCGACGCAGCAGCCACCACCGCAAACCTGGTGCTACCATCATGCCAGGTTCGGCCGCAAGGCTAGAGCGTGCCGCCCGCCGTGTTCTTTCGACGGGTCGGGAAATGAACGGACCGGCGCTCACTTGCGGCCATGAGCGTCGGCCATTCCGGCAGCCTCCTGTTCATCACAGACACCTCGTCTGGTCGTCGTTTTCTGTGCGACACGGCAGCGCAGGTAAGCGTCCTCCCTGCCTCCGCGTCCGACAAGCAAGCCGCGGGCCGGGGCCCCGCCTTGCTCGCTGCCAACGGAACACCCATCCGCACATTCGGGAAGCGTTGCCTCTCGCTGCGGTTCGGAGGGCAGCGCTTCCAATGGTCTTTCGTCACTGCCAGCGTGCCAATGGCCCTGCTCGGTGCGGACTTCCTTTGTGCGAATGGGCTGTTGGTGGACGTTAAGCGTCGACACCTCGTCCAGGCCGAAACCTTCAGCTCGCTCGCTTGTTCGCTGAGCGGCTCGTTGAGCAGCTCGCTGAGTGGCTCACCGAGCGGCTTACCAAGCGGCTTGCTGAGCAGTTCCGTCCCGGCGAAGTTAGTCTGTACGCTTCCGGCAGCGGATGAGTTTACCCGCCTCCTCGCCAGTTTCCCGGCGCTCATGCCATCCACCTTTTCAGCGGTGGCCATCAAACACGGGGTGGAGCACCATATCCCTACCGTTGGACCACCGGTCTATGCCCGGGCGCGCCGCCTCAACCCCACGAAGCTCGCCGTGGCAAAAGCGGCGTTCGCCACGCTGGAGCGGCTGGGCATCGTACGGCGCTCCAACAGCGCATGGGCCTCTCCTCTGCACATTGTGCCCAAGCCCGGCGGCGGATGGCGGCCGTGCGGTGACTACCGCCGGCTCAACGATGCCACCACCCCCGACCGCTACCCGGTCCCGCATATTCAGGACTTTTCCGCCCGGTTGGCGAAAACGACCATTTTCTCCAAGGTGGACCTCATCCGGGGCTACCACCAGGTCCCCGTACAACCGGACGATGTACCAAAGACGGCCGTCATCACACCTTTCGGCCTCTTTGAGTTGTTGCGGATGCCCTTTGGGTTGAAAAATGCGGCCCAGGCGTTCCAGCGGCTCATGGACAGCGTCTTGCGCGACTTGTCCTTCATCTTTGTCTACCTGGACGACATCCTAGTCACGAGCGCGTCCTGGGAGGAGCACCTGCTCCACCTCCGCACGCTCTTCGAATGCCTGGGCCAGCATGGCCTGATAATCAACCCCGCGAAGTGCCGTTTCGGCGTCACCGCCATCGACTTTTGGGGCACCGCATCACGAGGCACGGGGCCATCCCTTTACCGGCCAAGGTGGAGGCGGTCAGGAGTTTCCCGCGCCCCCGCACGATCAAGGGGCTCCAGGAATTCCTGGGCATGGTGAATTTTTATCACCGTTTCGTACCGCGCGTCGCCCAGCTCCTGCGCCCCCTGCACGAGGCCCTCCGGGGGAAGCCGGGCAAAGGTGACATCGCCTGGACGGAGCAAATGGCCGCGGCGTTTGCGGGTGCAAAGCTGGCCTTGGCCAACGCCACCATGCTGGTGCACCCGGCGCCCGATGCACCAATCGCCCTCACCACCGACGCGTCGGACTACACGGGGGGCGCGGTGCACGAGCAGTGGGTGAGTGGTGCTTGGCAGCCGCTGGCGTTTTTTAGCCGGCAGCCCCTCCCACACGAACGCCGGTACAGCACCTTCGACCGCGACCTGCTCGGGCTCCAACTGGCGGTCTGACACTTCCGCCATCTGCTCGAGGGCCGCCCGTTCACGGCCTTCGTCGATCACAAGCCCCTTGTTTTCGCGATGGCCAAGGTCACCGAGCCATGGTCGGCCCGGCAGCAACGTCACCTCTCTGCCGTGTCCGAGTACACGACGGACATCCGTCACGTCGCGGGTAAGGACAACCCGGTGGCGGATTGCCTTTCCCGGTCCGTCGCACACGCGGTCCACCTTGGGATCGACTAAGCCCGGATGGCGGCGGACCAGACCGCCGACCCCGACGTCCAGGCCTTGCGGACCGCCATCACGGGCCTCCGCGTCACCGAGGTGCCGTTCGACGTCACGGGCACTGCCCTCTTGTGCGACGTCTCCCTCGGCCGGCCTCGCCCCATCGTGCCCGCTGGCTGGCAGCGCCCGGTTTTTGACGCCATCCACGGCCTGTCCCACCCGGGCACGAAGGCCTCCCAGAAGCTCGTCGCGGCGAAGTTCATCTGGCATGGCCTCAGGAAGAATGTCCGCGACTGGGCCAGGACGTGCCTCGCGTACCAGCGCGCGAAAGTCCACCGCCACACCCAAGCCCCGTTGGCCCCGTTTACGGTGCCCGAACGTCGGTTCGACCACGTCCACATCGACTTGGTGGGACCTCTGCCCCCCTCGCGGGGTTTCACCCACCTCCTCACCATGGTGGACCGCATCACCTGGTGGCCGGAGGCCGTGCCATTGGCAGCGACGGCTGCGGCTGACGTCGCGCAAGCCTTCATCGCCACATGGGTTGCTCGGTTCGGGGCCCCCTCGGACATCTCGTCCGACCACGGCCCCCAGTTCACCTTGGAGCTCTGGGGAGCAGTGGCGCAAGGGCTCGGCGTCAAGCTGCACTGCACCACGGCTTACCACCCCCAGGCCAACGGCCTGTTCGAGCGCTTCCATCGCTCAATGAAGGCCGCGCTCCGGGCCAGCCTCCACGACGGCAGCTGGGCCGACAGGCTCCCCTGGGTCCTGCTGGGCCTCAGGACGGCGTCCAAGGACGACCTGCGCGCGTCCTCGGCGGAGCTGGTTTTCGGGCAACCACTGCGGGTACCGGGCGAATTTATCCCCGACTCCATGGCCCCTTGGTCCGCGGCGCAACAGCGCTCCACCCTTCAGGAGACCGCCAGGAGGTTGGCCCCGGTGCCGACGGCACACCACGGTTGCCCGTCCTCCCACGTCGCCCCGGAGCTTCGCACCGCGGAGTACGTTTTTGTCAGGCACGACGCCCCCCGGGCGCTGCTGCGGCCCCCGTACAACGGGCCCTTCCGCGTGCTGGAGACCGGGGACAAGCATTTCACCGTGGACATCGGCGGTACTCCGGATTGTATCTCCGTGGACCGCCTCAAGCCTGCCCACCTCGATCTGGACCACCCCCCGCAAGCAGCTCTGCCTCCGCGTCGAGGCCGCCCCCCGGCGGTCAGACCCCCGGCACCCCCCAGCCACGCCGTCCCGCTACCCCCCAGCTCTGCACGCATCGCCAAGGGGCGTTTCGGCCGGGTCATCCGGCTTCCCCGCAAGCTCACCCTTCAGGTGCGCGGGAATTCTGGGGGGGGCGCGTGTGGCGGACACAGTGTCAGTGGGCAATAATTCCGCGCACCAGTGGGTGGCGCGAGTGTCCGGGCGTGGAAGCGCAGCTCGGGCCACGCCCGGAGCAAAGGCGTCACGAGGCGCAGGGTGGAACTGAGATACACGCCCCGCCTTTCGGCCGACCGGCCATTCCCGGGGGCAAGGCGTGGCCTCGGGACATATATGCGGGCTCGAAAGTCGAGCCCGCCCAGTGCTTACGTGCGAGCTGTTATTAAAGTGTTTCAGTTTGTACAAAGTGTTGTGGCCTACCTTCTTGGCAAACGAATTGTGTGTGCACAGCACCACAATATAGACATAGACACAACATAGACACATATAGACATATAGACATGGACACAACAACGAGGTGATGTTTTAACGTTTTGCTCACGTCGTACAAAGTTAAAAATATATAAAATAATCAGTTTACATTTACATTTTGATAATCAAATTCAGAGGTCTTCCTGCTTTAGGTACGACAGTACTTCACTATGTGTGTGTGTTTGTGTGTGTGTGTGTGTGTGTGTGTGTGTGTGTGTGTGTGTGTGTGTGTGTGTGTGTGTGTGTGTGTGTGTGTGTGTGTGTGTTTGTTGTTGTTCACAGTTCACCATCAGGTTTTAATTGTTTTGATGTTGGCGCATTGTTATTATTTTTTAAATTTATGTGTGAGTATTAAAAGTTTGACATTTGGTTACAAGATGGAAGCTCATTGAAGAGTGAGGTGACAGGGTAGAAATGCAACGTTACTGACTGACAGTGGAGTTGTAAGGCCACAGGTGGACATAACAGGCATGAATAGGAGAGAGAAAGATTTCGGGAAAGGTACCCTGTAAGAGAGTTGGGTTAGACAGGGTTAATGAGGGTAGAAAAGATTTCAGGTAGTGATGGGAGATGACATGAGACGGTAACGCTATGCCTTCTTGAAGCCCGGAAGGGAAGAGTGGAATTGACCACCTCTGGAAGGCAGTTCTACAACTCGGAGAAAAGAGGAATAAAAGAGTTGATGTGTGAGCACAGACTGCACTTTAGGAGTTTTACCAGGAGGAGGTTTGATTATTACATTATTTCAGAAATTAAGTTTGACAGTGACGTGCAGGGCCAGGTTGTGCTGCAGTCAAACACACTACGTTTAAATACATAGCCATATGTAATCCCAAAAAAGGCATCCTCTTGCTGAAACACTGCATTCTCAAAGGTTTTTTTGTTTGTTTGTTTTTTTGTATACAAGATCGAGGCTCGTGAAAGAGCTAACATTTATCAAACAAAAAATCAAACAGACACACAAAACATGTAATAAGGGTAGTGGTAGACAAGATGGGGAGAGAAGGGGAAGCACAAACACAACATTTGAGAGCAGGGACATCGGGAGATCTGTGGGAGGGAGAGGACTTGGGGGGAGGAGGCATGGGTAGGGGCGGGGGGGGGGGCGTGGTAGAAGTATATAACACAAGGACACTGCAAGGACTTCCAGGAATGAAGTTGATATTTCAAAAAAGTGGATCTGGGGTGAAATTAGCGGGGGTAGAAAAGATTAAGGTTTTGGATGGGGGAAGATACGAGATGGTGGTGAACAGCTGTTTTAAAGACCTGGAGGGAGGAGTGGGAATGAAGAGAGTGAAGGAGTTTGTTTCAGATGCTGGAGAGAAGAGGATTGAAGGAGTGAAGGTGAGCAGAGAGTCTTGATTTTGGCAGTTTAACCATAAGAGGGTTGCAGGCAGATTTTGTGTGACCTGTAGGAATATTTGGGGGACAGAGCCCAGAGAGAGCTGAGGGAGCAAGGCCAGAGACGAGTCTGGAGAAGACAGAAAGGCCACCAACCTGCCTGCGGTGAGGAAGTGAAAGGCCCTTGGAGTTAGCTTCATCACGGGAGATTCCAATGATTCTGAAAGCTTTGGTTTCAACAGCGTGAAGCCGAGCTAGGTGTGAGGCAGGAGCATCAGCCAAGAGGGGAGAGCAGTATTCCATTGAGCTGCAGATGAAAGCCTTGTATGTGGTGAGGAGCTCAGCTGTGCCAAGGAAGGACTTCGCACGACGGAGGATGCCCAGTCGGCGACTGGATTTGGAGGCCATATTAGAAATGTGGTTTTCCCAGGAAAGATCATGGCAAATAGTGACACCCAAAAGCTTGAGTGACAGAACTTCTTGGAGAGGATTGTTCAGAAAGTAGATGGGAGGGTTGTCCCAGTCAGTCTTATCGGAGAGACATAGTAAGAGTGTGAGATTTGTCAGGATTGAAAGATATGTTCCACTTGTTTGACCAGTCTCTGATTTTGTCCAGCTCTGCAGAGAGTGAGGAGGCTGCAGACTGCCGATCTGAGGGATGGACCGGCAGAGATTGCAGTCATCAGCAAAGAGGTAGAGAGGATTTTCAAGAGAGTCAGAGAGATCATTGATGAAGACCAGAAAAAAAGAACACTGCCTTGGAGAACTCCAGCCTGAACAGGAAGGGCAGGTGAGAGAAACCCATTCAGGGCCACATGTTGACTACAACTAGAGAGGAAGTCCGCAAGCCATGCGTGGAGATTTCCATGGATACCAAAGGAGGAGAGTTTGGTGAGCAGAGTGGAGTGCCAGACCGTATCGAAGGCACGTGATATGTCAAGTGAGACAGCTCTAATTTCCTGTTTGGCATTGAGGACCTCCATCCATTGTTGAGACAGCAGAAGCAGCATGTCCAGAGTAGAGTGACCTGGTCTGAAACCAAATTGATGGTCAGAGATCAAGCCATTGGAGAAGAGGAAAGATTTGATATCCGACGCAATGATGGATTCCATGACTTTGCTGATAATTGGGAGAAGGCTGATTGGTCGTGGTTGCAAGGATCTGTTTTTTGCACCTTTTTTGGATAAAGCGGTGATGTTGGCAGATTTCCAAGCTGATGGCAGATGATCTTGAGCAAAAGAGAGGGTGAAAAGAACAGAGAGAGAGGGAGTGAAATAGCAGCAGAGCAGGATTTTCGGACCCATGGGCTGATGCCGTCAGGTCCAGTTGCAGAATCAGAGTTGAGGGATGACAGAAACTTCTCCATCTTGTCAGGAGAAAAGGACACAGAGTCCAGGAGCAGCTGGGTACGACTGGGTATGGTGGGTACAGAGAGAGAGATGGGTTTGGGACACAAGATGTTGAAGCAAACACAGAGTTGAGGCATTCAGCTTTTTCACGAGCGGAGTCAGCTGTGTAGCCGTTTGAGGTAAGGGAGGGGATGGAGGGGGAACAAACACCAGAAACAGATTTGACCAGACACCACTCGGATTTGGAAGAGGGAGACAGGTTTGAGAGTTCATTCTTGAGAGAGGAGAGATATTGCTTCCTGGCTCTCCTGAGGGTGGATACACACTTGTTTCGGGCTTTGTGAAAGGAAATGAGATTTCCTTCCATGAGATTTGCTTTCCAGGAGGCGAAGGCAAGTTGTTTCTGGGCAACTGCCTCACTACAAGATTCCGTGAACCATGGACGGGAGGAAGGGTATCACAACTGAAGACTAGATGGGATAAATCTGTGCATGAGAGAGAGCAATTTAGTTTGGAAGAATTCCCAGGATGAGTTGATGTCAGTGGCGGTATAGATGGGAGACCAGTCCAGATGATTTATGGCTGCTTGAAGACTGTGCCAGTTCGCCTGAGTGAAATGCCAGACTCGTCGACGCTGAGGAGGCTCTCTGAGAATGGTCAGAGAGATGTCCACTTTAACAAGCACATGATCAGAAGAACCGATTGGAGCAGAAGAAGAGCAGCAGACATTTGCAGGGAAGTTTGTCATAACCAAGTCTGGAAGAGAAGATGCTCCGTTGACTGAGATCCGAGTCGGGAAATTGACAGATTGTGTCAGTCCCAGTGAGTCGCAGAAGTCCTTTGCTGAGGAGCCATGGCTGGTGAGAGAGGTACCCACACCCAGCCAACTGGCATGGTGACAATTGAAATCAACACATATGAGGAAGAGAGAGTTGGGATGAGTAGATAGAAGTTGGTCCATCTAATCAGACAGCGAGATGTAGATGGAGTCATCACTGTTTGGCGGACGGTACACCACACATATGAACAAAAGGTGGGAGCTAAGGGGAAGCCGTAGCCAGAGGGAATCCTGGGCGTGAGGTGGAGAGAGGGCAGTGCAGGGCGAGTGAGGAAGAGAGTTTTTGATAAAGATAGCAACCCCACCTCCAGGACGAGGCTCAGGTCTATCATACCGGAGGAGGGAGTAACCAGGGAGAGATATTAAGGAATCAGAGACATCTTGAATGAGGAAAGTTTCTGTTAAGCAGATCAAGTCTGGTTTGTCAGAAGCAACCTGTATGGAGAGATCAGTCATGTTTGAGCAAAGGCCCCAGGTGTTTGAGGTCCATACCGTCAATGAAGCGGAAGGGGGAGCATCGGATACAGAACAGGGGGGGGGGGGAGGAGGGGTAGGGTAAGATGTGGAAGAGGAGGAAGAGGTAGGGAGAGCTGTTGAAAGTGTGTCAGAGATTTCAGAATAGCTAGGAGAAAGGGAAGGATGGGGCGGAGAAAAGGTTTGATGGTGATTGTGTGAGGCACACTGAGGTGTTATTTGAGGAGGGGGGCAGAGCAAGGAAGAAGGTTGGGGGAGATGGAGGTGAGAGTTGGAAGGGGGAAGAAGCGGGGAGGACGCTTTGAGGAGGAGGGGTGAGAGGGGGTAAATGGAGAAAAAATGAGGATGGGGAGATTTTAAGGGGAGGGGGGGGGTGGCAGAGTTTTTTGGATGGAGGGGTTTGGGGGGAGTTTAGGAGGGAAGGGGCAAGGCGGGGGGGGGGGTGGATTTGAGAATTGCTATAAATGAGTTTTGCTAAAATTGAGTTTTGCTATAAATGTTGCCTGAACTTGAATGTGCGTGAACCTTTGACAGGACACATGCTTTTGAAGCCAATAATTGCAGAAGCTGGAAAAGACATTTCTCATTGGTTTGATCCTGTTACAAAAGATGTAAGTACAATAAAAACGTTTTTAGTTTGTGAATGCCATAATTATTGGTGGGCAAAATATGGTTATTGCTGCTGATGGGATGGTTTATGGATCAGTGATGTTTTAACCATTGATGGGGTTCTGCTTTTGCTGAATGGCATAAGGGACTGACTTTTTAAATTTGTATGTAAAGTCGAGGCTCGTGGAAGAGCTAGAGTACAGAACAAAGAGAACAAAGCAGCCAACACCCACAGGAAAGCAGGGAAATACACCAACTGTAAATGAGAGGGACATTTGGAAGAAGATGGATGATGGGAAGAATGAGAGAGAGAATAAGAGGAGGGGGACAGAGACACAGGGTTCTTCTTCTTTTGCTGCTGGGTAGCATCATTGGCTGGAGGTGTAGCTGTACTCATGATGTCATGCCCCCTGCTGGTTGGGGTAGGAATGTGAAATTTGTTCAGGGTGTTGGCGATAGCTCACCTACTCTTTGCGAAGGACACCGCAGGATCTTTATCGCCCACCAATTTATGCCAGTGGGCAGGACACCTAGTTTGACGTCCATCCGATGGACCAGGAGGAGGATCACATATTGATGAAACACTCTGCCTGTGAAACACTGGGATGACAGTTTATAGCTGGGTGGGGATTTTAATCCAGGCTAGACAGCTTAGAGGTGAGTGTGTGTACCTCTCACCCATCCAGCAGCCCATTCTCCTTATTGTTGTGCACCGCACCTTTGCTATGCCATCTCCAGGCGCTGCATAACGTCATTGCCGGGCACCGAAGGGGGCTCGGCAGTGACGCACGCTGAAAGGGAGCACTCAGTTTTCACTCTGGTTGTTTGTTGTACACCGCTCCTTTCCTATGCCATCTCCAGGCATTGCAAAACGTCATTGCTGGGCACCGAAGGGGGCTCGGCAGTGACGCACGCTGAAAGAGAGTACTCAGTTTTCACTCTGGTTGTTTGTTTTCTTGCTTTCTTGTTTGTTTGTTTGTTTGTTTGTTTGTTATAGGTGGAAACGCCGAGCGGTAGCGAACCGTGACCCAAGCCGTTAGCAATGACTAACCCGATCCAAGCAGGTTCGTAATTGTGTATGCTTACCCAATGAAGGAAATGACTGAAACGGTCGAATTTGGGAAAAAGGAATAACACGATTTATTTACAATTTGTACAAGAAGAAGAAGAAGAACACACAGTGCAGCCTTATACAGTCTTATACTTATCCCAGGACAACGGGCCCGCTCACACTCAGACACTCACACGGGGATTGCAGATGGTCAGGTTGATGGTCCAAGAATGATGTCCAGGCAGTTTGCTCCGGTCCCCGACTCGCACCGCGAAGAAGATGGTCAGGGTGGCAGAAGCTCCCCGCGGGTCGTTGGCGCGGATCGGACAATTACGGGGCGAAAGGTAAGCTGGGCTTGGCGGTTACACTTGCGGTCATGGCCGCGTACGTAATAGATGAACAGGTGCTATATGCGCTCCCAATACAAGTTCATAGGCGCTCCCAATGCAAGTTCAATAGCAAAGCGCCTCTCCCGCAGAAGTCCTGACAAGGGCAGTCCTTCCCTTCAGTCCTCTTCATACGATCGCTGTTGCGTAAGTCCTCCTTAGCACGCCCTTTCCCCACGAGTCCTCTATCATGCGCAAATCGTGCAACTCCTCTGCTTCAGTCCTCTTACAACGATTCTTTCGCACGAGTCCTGTTCAAGGGCTTTGTGCGTGCGCTTATATAGGCACGCCCTTACCACGCCCCTCACGCCATGTCACCCGAGACCTGATTGGTTATGGCTCTTACCGCTGCTGTCTCCCCCGCTTCAACCTTGACGCCACGCTCCTCCCTCTCTCAGGCCTACCTCGTGTCCCTTGACTAGTGAGCATCCTAATGCGAGGTGCAATAGCCAAAATGGGGCGCGGGATGGTTTCCGCCCAACGAGGTAGATTTGGAGGGAGGAGGCAAAATGAACGGGGCCTATCTTATTTCTTTTACACAACGCAGATGATACTAGGGAAATGGCCTTATCCTCACACATACTATGACATAACTAATGTTCTAAGGGGCCTACGTGTTGCTTGTGGACTAACTATGGGGGCAAACCTTTAACCTTTAATGATGTTATATGTACACTCTCAAAACCGCAACACTGCACACCTCCTTCGCCAAGCTCGGCCCCGAGCCGAACCCACACAAGTGAGTATGACCGGTTTTGATGCAAGGGTCAGGACTACCTTTTAACTTAGTGTGACACTTCGGTGTGGTTACCCTCTACATTTAACCTAACACCCTGTGTGTGACAGTTTTAAACACTAGATATGTCCCACCTACTGCGTTGTGTACTAACTATCAGATTCACACCCATGATTCTGGCGGGGCTCATTTCCTTGCTTCCTAGGTGGCGTTGGTACTTAGGTAATAGGAATTCGGCCTTCAACCCTATTTAACACCGTCCGGAAGGAACGTCATAGCCCCGGATCCCGTCGGCTAGTCAAAGACAAGGGGACTAATCCCCCCTTGGTAAGGGGAAAGGCCGACGAGGAGATCCGCAACAATATATATATATATATATATATATATATATATATATATATATATATATATATATATATAGTTATGTTGAGGTTGAAAAATCGGGGTGCGGTTAATACACGGTCGGTCGCAGTTAATACAGCAGAAAATACTGCATGAGTAATTAACAAATGGGCCACACCTGTTTGGTAGCCATTGCTTGTAGCTCCTCATTTACCCAAATGTTTCCATGGTTTTGTCCACTACCATACATGACATTTAGACAGACAACCAACACATTTAATATTTTAGTATGATAACACTGCAGTAGCTGCAGTCAAAAGAACATGTATTGCATGCAATTACCTATTGCAATAAAACTTCACTTGCATATTTTTTATTACTGTTGTAGATTATTGTAAATGAAAAAGCATATTTTTTATTACTGTTGTGTATTATTGTAAATGAAAAAGCATTTTTTATTACTGTTGTAGATTATTGTAAATGAAAAAGCTTTTTTTTTTTTTTACTGTTGTAGATTATTGTAAATGAAAAAGCATTTTTTTATTACTGTTGTAGATTATTGTAAATGAAAAAGCATATTTTTTTTATGACTTGTAGATTACTGTAAGTGAAGAAGCATTTTTTAATTACTGTTGTAGATTATTGTGAATGAAAAAGCATTTTTAAAAATTACTGTTGTAGATTATTGTAAATAAAAAAGCATTTTTTTTGTTACTGTTGTAGATTATTGTAAATGAAAAAGCATTTTTTTTGTTACTGTTGTAGATTATTGTAAATGAAAAAGCATATTTTTTATGACTGTTGTAGATTATTTTAAATTAAGAAGCATTTTTTAATTACTGTTGTAGATTACTGTAAGTGAAGAAGCATTTTTTAATTACTGTTGTAGATTATTGTGAATGAAAAAGCATTTTTAAAAATTACTGTTGTAGATTATTGTAAATAAAAAAGCATTTTTTTTGTTACTGTTGTAGATTATTGTAAATGAAAAAGCATTTTTTTTGTTACTGTTGTAGATTATTGTAAATGAAAAAGCATATTTTTTATGACTGTTGTAGATTATTTTAAATTAAGAAGCATTTTTTAATTACTGTTGTAGATTATTGTGAATGAAAAAGCATTTTTTTTATTGCTGTTGTCGATTATTGTGAATGAAAAAGCATTTTTTTATTACTGTAGATTATTGTAAATGAAAAAGCATTTTTTTTATTACTGTTGTAGATTATTGTAAATGAAAAAGCATTTATTTATTACTGTAGATTATTGTAAATGAAAAAGCATTTTTTTATTACTGTTGTAGATTATTGTAAATGAAAAAGCATTTATTTATTACTGTAGATTATTGTAAATGAAAAAGCATTTTTTTATTACTGTTGTAGGTTATTGTGAATGAAAAAGCATTTTTATTACTGTTGTAGGTTATTGTGAATGAAAAAGCATTTTTATTACTGTTGTAGGTTATTGTGAATGAAAAAGCATTTTTATTACTGTTGTAGGTTATTGTGAATGAAAAAGCATTTTTATTACTGTTGTAGGTTATTGTGAATGAAAAAGCATTTTTATTACTGTTGTAGGTTATTGTGAATGAAAAAGCATTTTTATTACTGTTGTAGGTTATTGTGAATGAAAAAGCATTTTTATTACTGTTGTAGGTTATTGTGAATGAAAAAGCATTTTTATTACTGTTGTAGGTTATTGTGAATGAAAAAGCATTTTTATTACTGTTGTAGGTTATTGTGAATGAAAAAGCATTTTTATTACTGTTGTAGGTTATTGTGAATGAAAAAGCATTTTTATTACTGTTGTAGGTTATTGTGAATGAAAAAGCATTTTTTTCTATCACTGTTGTAGGTTATTGTAAATGAAAAAGCATTTATTTATTACTGAAGATAATTGTAAATGAAAAAGCATATTTTTTATTACTGTTGTAGATTATTGTGAATGAAAAAAGCATTTTTTAATTGCTGTTGTAGATTATTGTAAATGAAAAAGCATTTTTTTATTTCTGTTGTAGATTATTGTAAATGAAAAAGCATTTTTTTATTTCTGTTGTAGATTATTGTAAATGAAAAAGCTTTTTTTTTTCCATTACAGCTCCGTAAGCATGTCGATCCAATAACTGGTATTCGTAAATACTACACCCCACATGGCCGTTTCTTGCACGTCCCTCCGCCATTCCCTCGGAGCGACCACATCACTGACTTAGGTCGTCCGTGGTGGCGTGATTCAGCATACGAGATTGGATTGTTGGCTCAAAAAACCCGCTTAATTTATATCGTCAACACTCTTACTCTGCACGAGCACGTGCTTCAGGTGAGGTTACACACACTTTCTAACACGAACCAGTGATGTGTGTGTGTGTGTGTGTGTGTGTGTGTGTGTGTGTGTGTGTGTGTGTGTGTGTGTGTGTGTGTGTGTGTGTGTGTGTGTATATATATATATATATATATATATATATATATATATATATATATATATATATATATATATATACAGACTTGGCATTTAATATGGAATATTTTTTTTGTGGGGGTGAACTTACTTTTCAAGATGCCTTCGAACCAAAAGTTCATTGGAATTATGTTGAAATTATTCTAGATTTTGTTAATATGACATTTGAAAGAAACAAAAACCACATTTGAC
Organism: Myxine glutinosa; assembly: GCF_964187855.1. Lineage (NCBI taxonomy): Eukaryota > Metazoa > Chordata > Myxini > Myxiniformes > Myxinidae > Myxine > Myxine glutinosa. Next base: position 57,465,450 of record NC_136264.1, on the reverse strand, counting down.
ATTTCGAAACAAATAAATTGATCCTTGAAAGTGATGTAAACTGATATCGAACTCAATTCATGGACAGTACTGTGTTAAACTTCTGTACGTTTTCCAGAAGTAGCTCTTTATTTTGCACATTAGCCAACATTTTTTTAACAAAAACAAAAGTTAAATTACGACTGGGATTACGGAGAGTAAAATTACAGTTCAGTACTTCGTGTAACCCCCACGAGCATTCTGGAGAGCACGTACACGTTGGCGCATGCTGTTCACGAGATTTGCCAAGGTTTGGACAGGAATCGCTTGCCATGCAGTGACAATAGCCTGCTGCAATTCACGCACAGAGGTCGGCTGCTGGTCCAAGTGGTCGATTTGACACGTTAATTCTGCCCACAATTTCTCTATCAGATTCATATCCGGGGACATGGCAGGCCACTCCATATGCTCTACACCATGGTCAGCAAGAAAGCGTTGGATCATGCGAGCATGATGAGGCCGTGCATTGTCATCTTGGAAGACAAAGTTTCTTCGAAAGGCTGCACGAGCAAATGGAAGCAATGTTTCTTCCAGAATGGCCCTGTACTTGAACTGGTTCAGGTTTCCATTCAGAACAACCAGGTCAGTTTTGCCCGCTGCATGAAAAGCAGCCCAAACGGTCACCCCACCACCTCCAGCTTGGACTCTTGGCACTATACAATCTTTGTTGTAGGCTTCATGCACTTGTCTGCGCACTCGGACGTGGCCATCTTGACGATAGACCAGAAATCTAGACTCGTCACTGAAGATCACGTGATTCCAGTGTCCTGGCTGCCATTGATGGTGCTCTCTGGCCCACTACAATTGGCGCTGGCGGTGTTGTCTGGTCAGGCATGGCTTTCTCAGGGGACGCCTGGCACGACAGCCTGCTTGAACCAGTCATTGGTCGACTAGCCTTCTGGATACAGGCACATTTGTCAGTTGCTGCCACTCAGCCCTAAGCCGATTAGCTGACTTGGTACGGCCATTGCGGACTAACCGGTGCAGCTGGCGATCATCCCTCCTTTGTGGTTCTGCGGGGACGTCCTGGCCTCGGTATTGGAGTAGGGACACCCCTCTGAGCATTTCGTTTCAGGATCTTTGACACCTGACCTTGAGTGATGCCATACTGCCGAGCAATAGGACGCTGTTTCATGCCGTAATTTCGTAAAGCCACCACTCCATGACAAACAGCATTGTCGAGTTGACGGACCATCTCCAGAGGAAGCGGCAATAACTTTTGGAGATGTGCTGCAGTTGTTTTCCACTAATACAGAACGCAACAACCCTTGTATACCCGACTGTGAAGCCAATCATCAAATGCACCTGTCCGTACATTTTGCCACGCCACTTGTGATATAATCCTGTTGTTGACTTCTTGCTGCGACAGACAATCAGTGACATGGTTCCTTTAACAAATAAATCACCAAAGTGTAAAAGAAACTCACCAGATTGATATACTGAGTTAAGAAAGTAAACGCAAGTCAAGAAAAAAAAATATATTCCATATTAAATGCCAAGTCTGTATATATATTATATATATATATATATATATATATATATATATATATATATATATATATATATATATATATATATATATATATATATATATATACTAGGGCATGCCCGTACTATATATATATCTAAAATTATATCCCCCCCCTCTATTTACATGAAATGGTTTGGTCCATTCGCAAAGCCAAAGCGAACGGCTTGCGAGTACGGTGACAATCCCCCCCCCTCTATTTACATAAAATGGTTTGGTCCAAAGCGAACGGCTTGCGGAGTTTGGTAAAGAAATCGCCATAGCTCGGTAACTACTTCTCCGATTAATATGAAACCTTGAAAAGGCACATCCTCAGGTCGTGCCCGTACGTGGGTGCCCGTTCCTTGGTGCGGCCCAGCATCTAGTCGAGACCCAGTCACCCAGGCCGATCACCCATTCCGACCCCAAATTCCTCATCGACGATAACTAAACAATATATTATATGAATCGCACCGTACATACCTCCTTCTAGATCTTGTTCTTGTCTTGATATACTCACTCAGGCTCACTCTATCACGACTGAGTCCTCCCAGCTCCTCCAAATGGCGCCCGCTACGCCTCAAATTCACATCGGCCACGCCTACGCAACAACGTGTTCTGTGATTGGCTGGCCTACCCCGCAACCTGTTCTGTGATTAGTTTGGTAAATAAATCGCCATAGCTCGGTAACTACTTGTCAGATTAATATGAAACCTTGAAAAGGCACATCCTCGGGTCCCCAGCAATATACCTGGCAAGTTTCAAGTATATCGGACCGGTAGTTGTCGAGAAACAGCGGTCACAGACAAACACACACACACACACACACACATACACACAGAGATTACTGGAAATATATATATATATATATATATATATATATATATATATATATATATATATATATATATATGTGGCGGACACGAAAGCACTGACGTGGTGACATCACCCCGCACACCAAGTGGGGATGGGCCACGCCAGGGAGAGAGGCGTGGCCTCACGATATACGCGGAGCGCGCAGCCCTGAGCAGCTTAGTGCTGCAGTTTGAGTACTTTGAATAAAGACTCTTTTATGAACCGCGTTGTCCGCTTGCTCTTTGCGTAAGCATTAGCGCGCGCAGCATCGCGCTTTATATATACTAGGGCATGCCCGTACTATATATATATCTAAAATTATATCCCCCCCCTCTATTTACATGAAATGGTTTGGTCCATTCGCAAAGCCAAAGCGAACGGCTTGCGAGTACGGTGACAATCCCCCCCCTCTATTTACATGAAATGGTTTGGTCCATTCGCAACGACCACAGAACCCCCCCCCCCCCTCTATTTACATGAAATGGTTTGGTCCATTCGCAACGCCAAAGCGAACGGCGAACGGCTAAATCGCCATAGCTCGGTAACTACTTGTCCGATTAATTTCAAACCTTGAAAAGGCACATCCTCGGGTCCCCAGCAATATACCTGGCAAGTTTCAAGTATATCGGACCCGTGGTTGTCGAGAAACAGCGGTCACAGACATACAAACATACAAACATACAAACAAACAAACAAACATACACACAGAGATTAGTGGAATTATAGATAGATATATATATATATATATATATATATATATATATATATATATATATATATATATACTGGCTGAGGAACGTCGATACTGAGGAACGGGCTTATTTTAGCTGAGGCTAATGACTGCACCTGAGTTGCTGTGTTGTCATGATTTTCACCAATCATAATACAAACAATTACTTTGCACAAATGTATTTGTTGCGTTTGTGATATTACATTTTTATAGACAATTTAGGTTGAAGATTTAGGTTGAATGTTTTTTTTTCAAGAAAGAACCCCTCCGCACATACATAGGGGAGGGGTAGGTGCAGATTGGAAGTTTGGGACGATTACACCTCACCACCACGTAATTCAAAACACCTCACCACCAAGTAATTCAAAACACCTCACCACCACGTAATTCAAAATACCTCACCACCAAGTAATTCAAAACACCTCACCACCATAAAACACGTAATAAAAACACCTCACCACCACTGAATTAAAAACACCTCACCACCACGAAATTGAAAACACCTCACAGCCATCAAGCACGTAATAAAAACACCTCACAGCCATAAAACACGTAATAAAAACACCGCACCACAACGAAATTAAAAACACCTCACAGCCATAAAACACGTGATAAAAACACCTCACAACCACGAAAATAAAAACACCTCAGCCATAAAACACGTAATAAAAACACCGCACCACAAAGAAATTAAAAACACCTCAGTCATAAAACACGTGATAAAAACACCTCACAGCCATAAAACACGTAATAAAAACACCTCACCACCACAAAATTAAAAACACCTCACAGCCATAAAACACGTAATAAAAACACCTCACAGCCATAAAACACGTAATAAAAACACCTCACCACCACGAAATTAAAAACACATCACAGCCATAAAACACGTAATAAAAACACCACACAGCCATAAAACACGTAATAAAAACACCACACAGCCATAAAACACGTAATAAAAACACCTCACAGCCATAAAACACGTAATAAAAACACCTCAGCCATAAAACACGTAATAAAAACACCTCACCACCACAAAATTAAAAACCCCTCACAGCCATAAAACACGTAATAAAAACACCACACAGCCATAAAACACGTAATAAAAACACCACACAGCCATAAAACACGTAATAAAAACACCTCACAGCCATAAAACACGTAATAAAAACACCTCAGCCATAAAACACGTAATAAAAACACCTCACCACCACAAAATTAAAAACCCCTCACAGCCATAAAACACGTAATAAAAACACCACACAGCCATAAAACACGTAATAAAAACACCACACAGCCATAAAACACGTAATAAAAACACCACACAGCCATAAAACACGTAATAAAAACACCACACAGCCATAAAACACGTAATAAAAACACCACACAGCCATAAACCACGTAATAAAAACACCACACAGCCATAAAACACGTAATAAAAACACCACACAGCCATAAAACACGTAATAAAAACACCACACAGCCATAAAACACGTAATAAAAACACCACACAGCCATAAAACACGTAATAAAAACACCTCACAGCCATAAAACACATAATAAAAACACCACATAGCCATAAAACACGTAATAAAAACACCACACAGCCATAAAACACGTTATAAAAACCCCTCACAGCCATAAAACACGTAATAAAAACCCCTCACAGCCATAAAACACGTAATAAAAACACCACACAGCCATAAAACACGTAATAAAAACACCACACAGCCATAAAACACGTAATAAAAACACCACACAGCCATAAAACACGTAATAAAAACACCACACAGCCATAAAACACGTAATAAAAACCCCTCACAGCCATAAAACACGTAATAAAAACACCACACAGCCATAAAACACGTAATAAAAACACCTCACCACCACAAAATTAAAAACCCCTCACAGCCATAAAACACGTAATAAAAACACCTCACAGCCATAAAACACCTCACAGCCATAAAACACGTAATAAAAACACCTCACAGCCATAAAACACCTCACAGCCATAAAACACGTAATAAAAACACCTCACAGCCATAAAACACCTCACAGCCATAAAACACGTAATAAAAACACCTCACAGCCATAAAACACCTCACAGCCATAAAACACGTAATAAAAACACCTCACCACCACAAAATTAAAAACCCCTCACAGCCATAAAACACGTAATAAAAACACCTCACAGCCATAAAACACGTAATAAAAACACCTCACCACCACAAAATTAAAAACCCCTCACAGCCATAAAACACGTAATAAAAACACCCCACAGCCATAAAACACGTAATAAAAACACCTCAGCCATAAAACACGTAATAAAAACACCACACAGCCATAAAACACGTAATAAAAACACCTCACAGCCATAAAACACATAATAAAAACACCACACAGCCATAAAACACGTAATAAAAACACCTCACCACCACGAAATTAAAAACACATCACAGCCATAAAACACGTAATAAAAACACCTCACAGCCATAAAACACATAATAAAAACACCTCACCACCACGAAATTAAAAACACATCACAGCCATAAAACACGTAATAAAAACACCACACAGCCATAAAACACGTAATAAAAACACCTCACCACCACAAAATTAAAAACCCCTCACAGCCATAAAACACGTAATAAAAACACCTCACAGCCATAAAACACGTAATAAAAACACCTCACAGCCATAAAACCCATAATAAAAACACCTCACAACCATAAAACACGTAATAAAAACACCTCACAGCCATAAAACCCCTCACAGCCATAAAACACGTAATAAAAACACCTCACAGCCATAAAACACGTAATAAAAACACCTCACAGCCATAAAACACGTAATAAAAACACCTCACAGCCATAAAACACGTAATAAAAACACCTCACAACCATAAAACACGTAATAAAAACACCTCACAGCCATAAAACCCCTCACAGCCATAAAACACGTAATAAAAACACCTCACAGCCATAAAACACGTAATAAAAACCCCTCACAGCCATAAAACACGTAATAAAACACCTCACAGCCATAAAACACGTAATAAAAACCCCTCACAGCCATAAAACACGTAATAAAAACACCACACAGCCATAAAACACGTAATAAAAACACCACACAGCCATAAAACACGTAATAAAAACCCCTCACAGCCATAAAACACGTGATAAAAACACCTCACAGCCATAAAAACACCTCACAGCCATAAAACACGTCATAAAAACACCTCACAGCCATAAAAACCCCTCAGACATAAAACACGTAATAAAAACACCTCACAGCCATAAAAACACCTCACAGCCATAAAACACGTAATAAAAACACCTCACAGCCATAAAACACGTAATAAAAACCCCTCACAGCCATAAAACACGTAATAAAAACACCTCACAGCCATAAAACCCCTCACAGCCATAAAACACGTAATAAAAACACCTCACAGCCATAAAACACGTAATAAAAACACCTCACAGCCATAAAACCCCTCACAGCCATAAAACACGTAATAAAAACCCCTCACAGCCATAAAACACGTAATAAAAACACCTCACAGCCATAAAACCCCTCACAGCCATAAAACACATAATAAAAACACCTCACAGCCATAAAACACGTAATAAAAACCCCTCACAGCCATAAAACACGTAATAAAAACACCTCACAGCCATAAAACACGTAATAAAAACACCTCACAACCATAAAACACGTAATAAAAACACCTCACAGCCATAAAACCCCTCACAGCCATAAAACACGTAATAAAAACACCTCACAGCCATAAAACACGTAATAAAAACCCCTCACAGCCATAAAACACGTAATAAAAACACCTCACAGCCATAAAACACGTAATAAAAACACCTCACAACCATAAAACACGTAATAAAAACACCACACAGCCATAAAACACGTAATAAAAACACCTCACAGCCATAAAACACGGAATAAAAACACCTCAGCCATAAAACACGTAATAAAAACACCTCACCACCACAAAATTAAAAACCCCTCACAGCCATAAAACACGTAATAAAAACACCACACAGCCATAAAACACGTAATAAAAACACCACACAGCCATAAAACACGTAATAAAAACACCACACAGCCATAAAACACGTAATAAAAACACCTCACAGCCATAAAACACATAATAAAAACACCACATAGCCATAAAACACGTAATAAAAACCCCTCACAGCCATAAAACACGTAATAAAAACCCCTCACAGCCATAAAACACGTAATAAAAACACCACACAGCCATAAAACACGTAATAAAAACACCACACAGCCATAAAACACGTAATAAAAACACCACACAGCCATAAAACACGTAATAAAAACACCACACAGCCATAAAACACGTAATAAAAACCCCTCACAGCCATAAAACACGTAATAAAAACACCACACAGCCATAAAACACGTAATAAAAACACCTCACCACCACAAAATTAAAAACCCCTCACAGCCATAAAACACGTAATAAAAACACCTCACAGCCATAAAACACCTCACAGCCATAAAACACGTAATAAAAACACCTCACAGCCATAAAACACCTCACAGCCATAAAACACGTAATAAAAACACCTCACAGCCATAAAACACCTCACAGCCATAAAAGACGTAATAAAAACACCTCACAGCCATAAAACACCTCACAGCCATAAAACACGTAATAAAAACACCTCACCACCACAAAATTAAAAACCCCTCACAGCCATAAAACACGTAATAAAAACACCTCACAGCCATAAAACACGTAATAAAAACACCTCACCACCACAAAATTAAAAACCCCTCACAGCCATAAAACACGTAATAAAAACACCTCACAGCCATAAAACACGTAATAAAAACACCTCAGCCATAAAACACGTAATAAAAACACCACACAGCCATAAAACACGTAATAAAAACACCTCACAGCCATAAAACACGTAATAAAAACACCACACAGCCATAAAACACGTAATAAAAACACCTCACCACCACGAAATTAAAAACACATCACAGCCATAAAACACGTAATAAAAACACCTCACAGCCATAAAACACGTAATAAAAACACCTCACCACCACAAAATTAAAAACACATCACAGCCATAAAACACGTAATAAAAACACCTCACAGCCATAAAACACATAATAAAAACACCTCACCACCACGAAATTAAAAACACATCACAGCCATAAAACACGTAATAAAAACACCACACAGCCATAAAACACGTAATAAAAACACCTCACCACCACAAAATTAAAAACCCCTCACAGCCATAAAACACGTAATAAAAACACCTCACAGCCATAAAACACGTAATAAAAACACCTCACAGCCATAAAACCCATAATAAAAACACCTCACAACCATAAAACACGTAATAAAAACACCTCACAGCCATAAAACCCCTCACAGCCATAAAACACGTAATAAAAACACCTCACAGCCATAAAACACGTAATAAAAACACCTCACAGCCATAAAACACGTAATAAAAACACCTCACAGCCATAAAACACGTAATAAAAACACCTCACAACCATAAAACACGTAATAAAAACACCTCACAGCCATAAAACCCCTCACAGCCATAAAACACGTAATAAAAACACCTCATAGCCATAAAACACGTAATAAAAACCCCTCACAGCCATAAAACACGTAATAAAAACACCTCACAGCCATAAAACACGTAATAAAAACCCCTCACAGCCATAAAACACGTAATAAAAACACCACACAGCCATAAAACACGTAATAAAAACACCACACAGCCATAAAACACGTAATAAAAACCCCTCACAGCCATAAAACACGTGATAAAAACACCTCACAGCCATAAAAACACCTCACAGCCATAAAACACGTCATAAAAACACCTCACAGCCATAAAAACCCCTCAGACATAAAACACGTAATAAAAACACCTCACAGCCATAAAAACACCTCACAGCCATAAAACACGTAATAAAAACACCTCACAGCCATAAAACACGTAATAAAAACCCCTCACAGCCATAAAACACGTAATAAAAACACCTCACAGCCATAAAACCCCTCACAGCCATAAAACACGTAATAAAAACACCTCACAGCCATAAAACACGTAATAAAAACACCTCACAGCCATAAAACCCCTCACAGCCATAAAACACGTAATAAAAACCCCTCACAGCCATAAAACACGTAATAAAAACACCTCACAGCCATAAAACCCCTCACAGCCATAAAACACATAATAAAAACACCTCACAGCCATAAAACACGTAATAAAAACCCCTCACAGCCATAAAACATGTAATAAAAACACCTCACAGCCATAAAACACGTAATAAAAACACCTCACAACCATAAAACACGTAATAAAAACACCTCACAGCCATAAAACCCCTCACAGCCATAAAACACGTAATAAAAACACCTCACAGCCATAAAACACGTAATAAAAACCCCTCACAGCCATAAAACACGTAATAAAAACACCTCACAGCCATAAAACACGTAATAAAAACACCTCACAACCATAAAACACGTAATAAAAACACCTCACAGCCATAAAACCCCTCACAGCCATAAAACATGTAATAAAAACACCTCACAGCCATAAAACCCCTCACAGCCATAAAACACGTAATAAAAACACCTCACAGCCATAAAACACGTAATAAAAACACCTCACAGCCATAAAACACGTAATAAAAACACCTCACAACCATAAAACACGTAATAAAAACACCTCACAGCCATAAAACCCCTCACAGCCATAAAACACGGAATAAAAACACCTCACAGCCATAAAACACGTAATAAAAACCCCTCACAGCCATAAAACACGTAATAAAAACACCTCACAGCCATAAAACACGTAATAAAAACCCCTCACAGCCATAAAACACGTAATAAAAACACCACACAGCCATAAAACACGTAATAAAAACCACACAGCCATAAAACACGTAATAAAAACACCACACAGCCATAAAACACGTAATAAAAACACCACACAGCCATAAAACACGTAACAAAAACACCACACAGCCATAAAACACGTAATAAAAACACCACACAGCCATAAAACACTTAATAAAAACCCCTCACAGCCATAAAACACGTAATAAAAACACCACACAGCCATAAAACACGTAATAAAAACACCTCACCACCACAAAATTAAAAACTCCTCACAGCCATAAAACCCCTCACAGCCATAAAACACGTAATAAAAACACCTCACAGCCATAAAACACGTAATAAAAACACCTCACAGCCATAAAACACGTAATAAAAACCCCTCAGCCATAAAACCCCTCACAGCCATAAAACACGTAATAAAAACACCTCACAGCCATAAAACACGTAATAAAAACACCTCACAGCCATAAAACATGTAATAAAAACCCCTCACAGCCATAAAACACGTAATAAAAACACCTCACAGCCATAAAACCCCTCACAGCCATAAAACACATAATAAAAACACCTCACAGCCATAAAACACGTAATAAAAACCCCTCACAGCCATAAAACACGTAATAAAAACACCTCACAGCCATAAAACACGTAATAAAAACACCTCACAACCATAAAACACGTAATAAAAACACCTCACAGCCATAAAACCCCTCACAGCCATAAAACACGTAATAAAAACCCCTCACAGCCATAAAACACGAAATAAAAACACCTCACAGCCATAAAACACGTAATAAAAACACCTCACAACCATAAAACACGTAATAAAAACACCTCACAGCCATAAAACCCCTCACAGCCATAAAACACGTAATAAAAACACCTCACAGCCATAAAACACATAATAAAAACACCTCACAGCCATAAAACACGTAATAAAAACACCTCACAACCATAAAACACGTAATAAAAACACCTCACAGCCATAAAACCCCTCACAGCCATAAAACACGTAATAAAAACACCTCACAGCCATAAAACACGTAATAAAAACCCCTCACAGCCATAAAACACGTAATAAAAACACCTCACAGCCATAAAACACGTAATAAAAACCCCTCACAGCCATAAAACACGTAATAAAAACACCACACAGCCATAAAGCACGTAATAAAAACACCACACAGCCATAAAACACGTAATAAAAACACCACACAGCCATAAAACACGTAATAAAAACACCACACAGCCATAAAGCACGTAATAAAAACACCACACAGCCATAAAACACGTAATAAAAACACCACACAGCCATAAAACACGTAATAAAAACCCCTCACAGCCATAAAACACGTAATAAAAACACCACACAGCCATAAAACACGTAATAAAAACACCTCACCACCACAAAATTAAAAACTCCTCACAGCCATAAAACACGTAATAAAAACACCTCACAGCCATAAAACACCTCACAGCCATAAAACACGTAATAAAAACACCTCACAGCCATAAAACACGTAATAAAAACACCTCACAGCCATAAAACACCTCACTACCATAAAACACGTAATAAAAACACCTCACAGCCATAAAACCCCTCACAGCCATAAAACACGTAATAAAAACACCTCACAGCCATAAAACACGTAATAAAAACCCCTCACAGCCATAAAACACGTAATAAAAACACCCCACAGCCATAAAACACGTAATAAAAACACGTCACAACCATAATACACGTAATAAAAACACCTCACAGCCATAAAACCCCTCACAGCCATAAAACACGTAATAAAAACACCTCACAGCCATAAAACACGTAATAAAAACACCTCACAGCCATAAAACACGTAATAAAAACACCTCACAACCATAAAACACGTAATAAAAACACCTCACAGCCATAAAACCCCTCACAGCCATAAAACACGTAATAAAAACACCTCACAGCCATAAAACACGTAATAAAAACCCCTCACAGCCATAAAACACGTAATAAAAACACCTCACAGCCATAAAACACGTAATAAAAACCCCTCACAGCCATAAAACACGTAATAAAAACACCACACAGCCATAAAACACGTAATAAAAACACCACACAGCCATAAAACACGTAATAAAAACACCTCACAGCCATAAAACACGTAATAAAAACCCCTCACAGCCATAAAACACGTAATAAAAACCCCTCACAGCCATAAAACACGTAATAAAAACACCACACAGCCATAAAACACGTAATAAAAACACCACACAGCCATAAAACACGTAATAAAAACACCTCACAGCCATAAAACCCCTCACAGCCATAAAACACGTAATAAAAACCCCTCACAGCCATAAAACCCCTCACAGCCATAAAACACGTAATAAAAACCCCTCACAGCCATAAAACAAGTAATAAAAACACCTCACAGCCATAAAACACGTAATAAAAACACCACACAGCCATAAAACACGTAATAAAAACACCTCACAGCCATAAAACACGTAATAAAAACACCTCACAGCCATAAAACACGTAATAAAAACACCTCACAGCCATAAAACCCCTCACAGCCATAAAACACGTAATAAAAACACCTCACAGCCATAAAACACGTAATAAAAACACCTCACAGCCATAAAACACGTAATAAAAACCCCTCAGCCATAAAACCCCTCACAGCCATAAAACACGTAATAAAAACACCTCACAGCCATAAAACACGTAATAAAAACACCTCACAGCCATAAAACATGTAATAAAAACCCCTCACAGCCATAAAACACGTAATAAAAACACCTCACAGCCATAAAACCCCTCACAGCCATAAAACACATAATAAAAACACCTCACAGCCATAAAACACGTAATAAAAACCCCTCACAGCCATAAAACACGTAATAAAAACACCTCACAGCCATAAAACACGTAATAAAAACACCTCACAACCATAAAACACGTAATAAAAACACCTCACAGCCATAAAACCCCTCACAGCCATAAAACACGTAATAAAAACCCCTCACAGCCATAAAACACGAAATAAAAACACCTCACAGCCATAAAACACGTAATAAAAACACCTCACAACCATAAAACACGTAATAAAAACACCTCACAGCCATAAAACCCCTCACAGCCATAAAACACGTAATAAAAACACCTCACAGCCATAAAACACATAATAAAAACACCTCACAGCCATAAAACACGTAATAAAAACACCTCACAACCATAAAACACGTAATAAAAACACCTCACAGCCATAAAACCCCTCACAGCCATAAAACACGTAATAAAAACACCTCACAGCCATAAAACACGTAATAAAAACCCCTCACAGCCATAAAACACGTAATAAAAACACCTCACAGCCATAAAACACGTAATAAAAACCCCTCACAGCCATAAAACACGTAATAAAAACACCACACAGCCATAAAGCACGTAATAAAAACACCACACAGCCATAAAACACGTAATAAAAACACCACACAGCCATAAAACACGTAATAAAAACACCACACAGCCATAAAGCACGTAATAAAAACACCACACAGCCATAAAACACGTAATAAAAACACCACACAGCCATAAAACACGTAATAAAAACCCCTCACAGCCATAAAACACGTAATAAAAACACCACACAGCCATAAAACACGTAATAAAAACACCTCACCACCACAAAATTAAAAACTCCTCACAGCCATAAAACACGTAATAAAAACACCTCACAGCCATAAAACACCTCACAGCCATAAAACACGTAATAAAAACACCTCACAGCCATAAAACACGTAATAAAAACACCTCACAGCCATAAAACACCTCACTACCATAAAACACGTAATAAAAACACCTCACAGCCATAAAACCCCTCACAGCCATAAAACACGTAATAAAAACACCTCACAGCCATAAAACACGTAATAAAAACCCCTCACAGCCATAAAACACGTAATAAAAACACCCCACAGCCATAAAACACGTAATAAAAACACGTCACAACCATAATACACGTAATAAAAACACCTCACAGCCATAAAACCCCTCACAGCCATAAAACACGTAATAAAAACACCTCACAGCCATAAAACACGTAATAAAAACACCTCACAGCCATAAAACACGTAATAAAAACACCTCACAACCATAAAACACGTAATAAAAACACCTCACAGCCATAAAACCCCTCACAGCCATAAAACACGTAATAAAAACACCTCACAGCCATAAAACACGTAATAAAAACCCCTCACAGCCATAAAACACGTAATAAAAACACCTCACAGCCATAAAACACGTAATAAAAACCCCTCACAGCCATAAAACACGTAATAAAAACACCACACAGCCATAAAACACGTAATAAAAACACCACACAGCCATAAAACACGTAATAAAAACACCTCACAGCCATAAAACACGTAATAAAAACCCCTCACAGCCATAAAACACGTAATAAAAACCCCTCACAGCCATAAAACACGTAATAAAAACACCACACAGCCATAAAACACGTAATAAAAACACCACACAGCCATAAAACACGTAATAAAAACACCTCACAGCCATAAAACCCCTCACAGCCATAAAACACGTAATAAAAACCCCTCACAGCCATAAAACCCCTCACAGCCATAAAACACGTAATAAAAACCCCTCACAGCCATAAAACAAGTAATAAAAACACCTCACAGCCATAAAACACGTAATAAAAACACCACACAGCCATAAAACACGTAATAAAAACACCTCACAGCCATAAAACACGTAATAAAAACACCTCACAGCCATAAAACACGTAATAAAAACCCCTCACAGCCATAAAACACGTAATAAAAACACCTCACAGCCATAAAACACATAATAAAAACACCTCACAACCATAAAACACGTAATAAAAACACCTCACAGCCATAAAACACGTAATAAAAACACCTCACAGCCATAAAACCCCTCACAGCCATAAAACACATAATAAAAACACCTCACAGCCATAAAACACGTAATAAAAACCCCTCACAGCCATAAAACACGTAATAAAAACACCTCACAGCCATAAAACACGAAATAAAAACACCTCACAACCATAAAACACGTAATAAAAACACCTCACAGCCATAAAACCCCTCACAGCCATAAAACACCTAATAAAAACCCCTCACAGCCATAAAACACGTAATTAAAACACCTCACAGCCATAAAACACGTAATAAAAACACCTCACAACCATAAAACACGTAATAAAAACACCTCACAGCCACAAAACCCCTCACAACCATAAAACACGTAATAAAAACACCTCACAGCCATAAAACCCCTCACAGCCATAAAACACGTGATAAAAACACCTCACAGCCATAAAAACACCTCACAGCCATAAAACACGTCATAAAAACACCTCACAGCCATAAAAACCCCTCAGACATAAAACACGTAATAAAAACACCTCACAGCCATAAAAACACCTCACAGCCATAAAACACGTAATAAAAACACCTCACAGCCATAAAACACGTAATAAAAACCCCTCACAGCCATAAAACACGTAATAAAAACACCTCACAGCCATAAAACCCCTCACAGCCATAAAACACGTAATAAAAACACCTCACAGCCATAAAACACGTAATAAAAACACCTCACAGCCATAAAACCCCTCACAGCCATAAAACACGTAATAAAAACCCCTCACAGCCATAAAACACGTAATAAAAACACCTCACAGCCATAAAACCCCTCACAGCCATAAAACACATAATAAAAACACCTCACAGCCATAAAACACGTAATAAAAACCCCTCACAGCCATAAAACACGTAATAAAAACACCTCACAGCCATAAAACACGTAATAAAAACACCTCACAACCATAAAACACGTAATAAAAACACCTCACAGCCATAAAACCCCTCACAGCCATAAAACACGTAACAAAAACACCTCACAGCCATAAAACACGTAATAAAAACCCCTCACAGCCATAAAACACGTAATAAAAACACCTCACAGCCATAAAACACGTAATAAAAACACCTCACAACCATAAAACACGTAATAAAAACACCACACAGCCATAAAACACGGAATAAAAACACCTCAGCCATAAAACACGTAATAAAAACACCTCACAGCCATAAAACCCCTCACAGCCATAAAACACGGAACAAAAACACCTCACAGCCATAAAACATGTAATAAAAACCCCTCACAGCCATAAAACACGTAATAAAAACACCTCACAGCCATAAAACACGTAATAAAAACACCTCACAGCCATAAAACACGTAATAAAAACCCCTCACAGCCATAAAACACGTAATAAAAACACCTCACAGCCATAAAACACGTAATAAAAACACCTCACAGCCATAAAACACGTAATAAAAACACCACACAGCCATAAAACACGTAATAAAAACACCACACAGCCATAAAACACGTAATAAAAACACCTCACAGCCATAAAACACATAATAAAAACACCACATAGCCATAAAACACGTAATAAAAACACCACACAGCCATAAAACACGTTATAAAAACCCCTCACAGCCATAAAACACGTAATAAAAACCCCTCACAGCCATAAAACACGTAATAAAAACACCACACAGCCATAAAACACGTAATAAAAACACCACACAGCCATAAAACACGTAATAAAAACACCACACGGCCATAAAACACGTAATAAAAACACCACACAGCCATAAAACACGTAATAAAAACCCCTCACAGCCATAAAACACGTAATAAAAACACCACACAGCCATAAAACACGTAATAAAAACACCTCACCACCACAAAATTAAAAACCCCTCACAGCCATAAAACACGTAATAAAAACACCTCACAGCCATAAAACACCTCACAGCCATAAAACACGTAATAAAAACACCTCACAGCCATAAAACACCTCACAGCCATAAAACACGTAATAAAAACACCTCACAGCCATAAAACACCTCACAGCCATAAAACACGTAATAAAAACACCTCACAGCCATAAAACACCTCACAGCCATAAAACACGTAATAAAAACACGTCACCACCACAAAATTAAAAACCCCTCACAGCCATAAAACACGTAATAAAAACACCTCACAGCCATAAAACACGTAATAAAAACACCTCACCACCACAAAATTAAAAACCCCTCACAGCCATAAAACACGTAATAAAAACACCTCACAGCCATAAAACACGTAATAAAAACACCTCAGCCATAAAACACGTAATAAAAACACCACACAGCCATAAAACACGTAATAAAAACACCTCACAGCCATAAAACACGTAATAAAAACACCACACAGCCATAAAACACGTAATAAAAACACCTCACCACCACAAAATTAAAAACACCACACAGCCATAAAACACGTAATAAAAACACCACACAGCCATAAAACACGTAATAAAAACACCACACAGCCATAAAACACGTAATAAAAACACCACACAGCCATAAAACACGTAATAAAAACACCACACAGCCATAAAACACGTAATAAAAACACCACACAGCCATAAAACACGTAATAAAAACACCACACAGCCATAAAACACAATAAAAACCCCTCACAGCCATAAAACACGTAATAAAAACACCTCACAGCCATAAAACACGTAATAAAAACACCTCACAGCCATAAAACACGTAATAAAAACCCCTCACAGCCATAAAACACGTAATAAAAACACCTCACAGCCATAAAACCCCTCACAGCCATAAAACACATAATAAAAACACCTCACAGCCATAAAACACGTAATAAAAACCCCTCACAGCCATAAAACACGTAATAAAAACACCTCACAGCCATAAAACACGTAATAAAAACACCTCACAACCATAAAACACGTAATAAAAACACCTCACAGCCATAAAATCCCTCACAGCCATAAAACACGTAATAAAAACCCCTCACAGCCATAAAACACGAAATAAAAACACCTCACAGCCATAAAACACGTAATAAAAACACCTCACAACCATAAAACACGTAATAAAAACACCTCACAGCCATAAAACCCCTCACAGCCATAAAACACGTAATAAAAACACCTCACAGCCATAAAACACATCATAAAAACACCTCACAGCCATAAAACACGTAATAAAAACACCTCACAACCATAAAACACGTAATAAAAACACCTCACAGCCATAAAACCCCTCACAGCCATAAAACACGTCATAAAAACACCTCACAGCCATAAAACACGTAATAAAAACCCCTCACAGCCATAAAACACGTAATAAAAACACCTCACAGCCATAAAACATGTAATAAAAACCCCTCACAGCCATAAAACACGTAATAAAAACACCACACAGCCATAAAGCACGTAATAAAAACACCACACAGCCATAAAACACGTAATAAAAACACCACACAGCCATAAAACACGTAATAAAAACACCACACAGCCATAAAGCACGTAATAAAAACACCACACAGCCATAAAACACGTAATAAAAACACCACACAGCCATAAAACACGTAATAAAAACCCCTCACAGCCATAAAACACGTAATAAAAACACCACACAGCCATAAAACACGTAATAAAAACACCTCACCACCACAAAATTAAAAACTCCTCACAGCCATAAAACACGTAATAAAAACACCTCACAGCCATAAAACACCTCACAGCCATAAAACACGTAATAAAAACACCTCACAGCCATAAAACACGTAATAAAAACACCTCACAGCCATAAAACACCTCACTACCATAAAACACGTAATAAAAACACCTCACAGCCATAAAACCCCTCACAGCCATAAAACACGTAATAAAAACACCTCACAGCCATAAAACACGTAATAAAAACCCCTCACAGCCATAAAACACGTAATAAAAACACCCCACAGCCATAAAACACGTAATAAAAACACCTCACAACCATAAAACAGGTAATAAAAACACCTCACAGCCATAAAACCCCTCACAGCCATAAAACACGTAATAAAAACACCTCACAGCCATAAAACACGTAATAAAAACACCTCACAGCCATAAAACACGTAATAAAAACACCTCACAACCATAAAACACGTAATAAAAACACCTCACAGCCATAAAACCCCTCACAGCCATAAAACACGTAATAAAAACACCTCACAGCCATAAAACACGTAATAAAAACCCCTCACAGCCATAAAACACGTAATAAAAACACCTCACAGCCATAAAACACGTAATAAAAACCCCTCACAGCCATAAAACACGTAATAAAAACACCACACAGCCATAAAACACGTAATAAAAACACCACACAGCCATAAAACACGTAATAAAAACACCTCACAGCCATAAAACATGTAATAAAAACCCCTCACAGCCATAAAACACGTAATAAAAACCCCTCACAGCCATAAAACACGTAATAAAAACATCACACAGCCATAAAACACGTAATAAAAACACCACACAGCCATAAAACACGTAATAAAAACACCTCACAGCCATAAAACCCCTCACAGCCATAAAACACGAAATAAAAACCCCTCACAGCCATAAAACCCCTCACAGCCATAAAACACGTAATAAAAACCCCTCACAGCCATAAAACAAGTAATAAAAACACCTCACAGCCATAAAACACGTAATAAAAACACCACACAGCCATAAAACACGTAATAAAAACACCTCACAGCCATAAAACACGTAATAAAAACACCTCACAGCCATAAAACACGTAATAAAAACACCTCACAGCCATAAAACACATAATAAAAACACCACATAGCCATAAAACACGTAATAAAAACACCACACAGCCATAAAACACGTTATAAAAACCCCTCACAGCCATAAAACACGTAATAAAAACCCCTCACAGCCATAAAACACGTAATAAAAACACCACACAGCCATAAAACACGTAATAAAAACACCACACAGCCATAAAACACGTAATAAAAACACCACACAGCCATAAAACACGTAATAAAAACACCACACAGCCATAAAACACGTAATAAAAACCCCTCACAGCCATAAAACACGTAATAAAAACACCACACAGCCATAAAACACGTAATAAAAACACCTCACCACCACAAAATTAAAAACCCCTCACAGCCATAAAACACGTAATAAAAACACCTCACAGCCATAAAACACCTCACAGCCATAAAACACGTAATAAAAACACCTCACAGCCATAAAACACCTCACAGCCATAAAACACGTAATAAAAACACCTCACAGCCATAAAACACCTCACAGCCATAAAACACGTAATAAAAACACCTCACAGCCATAAAACACCTCACAGCCATAAAACACGTAATAAAAACACCTCACCACCACAAAATTAAAAACCCCTCACAGCCATAAAACACGTAATAAAAACACCTCACAGCCATAAAACACGTAATAAAAACACCTCACCACCACAAAATTAAAAACCCCTCACAGCCATAAAACACGTAATAAAAACACCTCACAGCCATAAAACACGTAATAAAAACACCTCAGCCATAAAACACGTAATAAAAACACCACACAGCCATAAAACACGTAATAAAAACACCTCACAGCCATAAAACACGTAATAAAAACACCACACAGCCATAAAACACGTAATAAAAACACCTCACCACCACGAAATTAAAAACACCACACAGCCATAAAACACGTAATAAAAACACCACACAGCCATAAAACACGTAATAAAAACACCACACAGCCATAAAACACGTAATAAAAACACCACACAGCCATAAAACACGTCATAAAAACACCACACAGCCATAAAACACGTAATAAAAACACCACACAGCCATAAAACACGTAATAAAAACACCACACAGCCATAAAACACTTAATAAAAACCCCTCACAGCCATAAAACACGTAATAAAAACACCACACAGCCATAAAACATGTAATAAAAACACCTCACCACCACAAAATTAAAAACTCCTCACAGCCATAAAACCCCTCACAGCCATAAAACACGTAATAAAAACCCCTCACAGCCATAAAACCCCTCACAGCCATAAAACACGTAATAAAAACACCTCACAGCCATAAAACACGTAATAAAAACACCTCACAGCCATAAAACACGTAATAAAAACCCCTCACAGCCATAAAACACGTAATAAAAACACCTCACAGCCATAAAACCCCTCACAGCCATAAAACACATAATAAAAACACCTCACAGCCATAAAACACGTAATAAAAACCCCTCACAGCCATAAAACACGTAATAAAAACACCTCACAGCCATAAAACACGTAATAAAAACACCTCACAACCATAAAACACGTAATAAAAACACCTCACAGCCATAAAATCCCTCACAGCCATAAAACACGTAATAAAAACCCCTCACAGCCATAAAACACGAAATAAAAACACCTCACAGCCATAAAACACGTAATAAAAACACCTCACAACCATAAAACACGTAATAAAAACACCTCACAGCCATAAAACCCCTCACAGCCATAAAACACGTAATAAAAACACCTCACAGCCATAAAACACATAATAAAAACACCTCACAGCCATAAAACACGTAATAAAAACACCTCACAACCATAAAACACGTAATAAAAACACCTCACAGCCATAAAACCCCTCACAGCCATAAAACACGTCATAAAAACACCTCACAGCCATAAAACACGTAATAAAAACCCCTCACAGCCATAAAACACGTAATAAAAACACCTCACAGCCATAAAACACGTAATAAAAACCCCTCACAGCCATAAAACACGTAATAAAAACACCACACAGCCATAAAGCACGTAATAAAAACACCACACAGCCATAAAACACGTAATAAAAACACCACACAGCCATAAAACACGTAATAAAAACACCACACAGCCATAAAGCACGTAATAAAAACACCACACAGCCATAAAACACGTAATAAAAACACCACACAGCCATAAAACACGTAATAAAAACCCCTCACAGCCATAAAACACGTAATAAAAACACCACACAGCCATAAAACACGTAATAAAAACACCTCACCACCACAAAATTAAAAACTCCTCACAGCCATAAAACACGTAATAAAAACACCTCACAGCCATAAAACACCTCACAGCCATAAAACACGTAATAAAAACACCTCACAGCCATAAAACACGTAATAAAAACACCTCACAGCCATAAAACACCTCACTACCATAAAACACGTAATAAAAACACCTCACAGCCATAAAACCCCTCACAGCCATAAAACACGTAATAAAAACACCTCACAGCCATAAAACACGTAATAAAAACCCCTCACAGCCATAAAACACGTAATAAAAACACCCCACAGCCATAAAACACGTAATAAAAACACCTCACAACCATAAAACAGGTAATAAAAACACCTCACAGCCATAAAACCCCTCACAGCCATAAAACACGTAATAAAAACACCTCACAGCCATAAAACACGTAATAAAAACACCTCACAGCCATAAAACACGTAATAAAAACACCTCACAACCATAAAACACGTAATAAAAACACCTCACAGCCATAAAACCCCTCACAGCCATAAAACACGTAATAAAAACACCTCACAGCCATAAAACACGTAATAAAAACCCCTCACAGCCATAAAACACGTAATAAAAACACCTCACAGCCATAAAACACGTAATAAAAACCCCTCACAGCCATAAAACACGTAATAAAAACACCACACAGCCATAAAACACGTAATAAAAACACCACACAGCCATAAAACACGTAATAAAAACACCTCACAGCCATAAAACACGTAATAAAAACCCCTCACAGCCATAAAACACGTAATAAAAACCCCTCACAGCCATAAAACACGTAATAAAAACACCACACAGCCATAAAACACGTAATAAAAACACCACACAGCCATAAAACACGTAATAAAAACACCTCACAGCCATAAAACCCCTCACAGCCATAAAACACGAAATAAAAACCCCTCACAGCCATAAAACCCCTCACAGCCATAAAACACGTAATAAAAACCCCTCACAGCCATAAAACAAGTAATAAAAACACCTCACAGCCATAAAACACGTAATAAAAACACCACACAGCCATAAAACACGTAATAAAAACACCTCACAGCCATAAAACACGTAATAAAAACACCTCACAGCCATAAAACACGTAATAAAAACCCCTCACAGCCATAAAACACGTAATAAAAACACCTCACAGCCATAAAACACATAATAAAAACACCTCACAACCATAAAACACGTAATAAAAACACCTCACAGCCATAAAACACGTAATAAAAACACCTCACAGCCATAAAACCCCTCACAGCCATAAAACACATAATAAAAACACCTCACAGCCATAAAACACGTAATAAAAACCCCTCACAGCCATAAAACACGTAATAAAAACACCTCACAGCCATAAAACACGAAATAAAAACACCTCACAACCATAAAACACGTAATAAAAACACCTCACAGCCATAAAACCCCTCACAGCCATAAAACACCTAATAAAAACACCTCACAGCCATAAAACACGTAATAAAAACCCCTCACAGCCATAAAACACGTAATTAAAACACCTCACAGCCATAAAACACGTAATAAAAACACCTCACAACCATAAAACACGTAATAAAAACACCTCACAGCCATAAAACCCCTCACAGCCATAAAACACGTAATAAAAACACCTCACAGCCATAAAACCCCTCACAGCCATAAAACACGTGATAAAAACACCTCACAGCCATAAAACACGTCATAAAAACACCTCACAGCCATAAAAACCCCTCAGACATAAAACACGTAATAAAAACACCTCACAGCCATAAAACACCTCACAGCCATAAAACACGTAATAAAAACACCTCACAGCCATAAAACACGTAATAAAAACCCCTCACAGCCATAAAACACGTAATAAAAACACCTCACAGCCATAAAACCCCTCACAGCCATAAAACACGTAATAAAAACACCTCACAGCCATAAAACACGTAATAAAAACACCTCACAGCCATAAAACCCCTCACAGCCATAAAACACGTAATAAAAACCCCTCACAGCCATAAAACACGTAATAAAAACACCTCACAGCCATAAAACCCCTCACAGCCATAAAACACATAATAAAAACACCTCACAGCCATAAAACACGTAATAAAAACGCCTCACAGCCATAAAACACGTAATAAAAACACCTCACAGCCATAAAACACGTAATAAAAACACCTCACAACCATAAAACACGTAATAAAAACACCTCACAGCCATAAAACCCCTCACAGCCATAAAACACGTAATAAAAACACCTCACAGCCATAAAACACGTAATAAAAACCCCTCACAGCCATAAAACACGTAATAAAAACACCTCACAGCCATAAAACACGTAATAAAAACACCTCACAACCATAAAACACGTAATAAAAACACCACACAGCCATAAAACACGTAATAAAAACACCTCACAGCCATAAAACACGGAATAAAAACACCTCAGCCATAAAACACGTAATAAAAACACCTCACCACCACAAAATTAAAAACCCCTCACAGCCATAAAACACGTAATAAAAACACCACACAGCCATAAAACACGTAATAAAAACACCACACAGCCATAAAACACGTAATAAAAACACCACACAGCCATAAAACACGTAATAAAAACACCACACAGCCATAAAACACGTAATAAAAACCCCTCACAGCCATAAAACACGTAATAAAAACACCACACAGCCATAAAACACGTAATAAAAACACCTCACCACCACAAAATTAAAAACCCCTCACAGCCATAAAACACGTAATAAAAACACCTCACAGCCATAAAACACCTCACAGCCATAAAACACGTAATAAAAACACCTCACAGCCATAAAACACCTCACAGCCATAAAACACGTAATAAAAACACCTCACAGCCATAAAACACCTCACAGCCATAAAACACGTAATAAAAACACCTCACAGCCATAAAACACGTAATAAAAACACCTCACCACCACAAAATTAAAAACCCCTCTCAGCCATAAAACACGTAATAAAAACACCTCACAGCCATAAAACACGTAATAAAAACACCTCACCACCACAAAATTAAAAACCCCTCACAGCCATAAAACACGTAATAAAAACACCTCACAGCCATAAAACACGTAATAAAAACACCTCAGCCATAAAACACGTAATAAAAACACCACACAGCCATAAAACACGTAATAAAAACACCACACAGCCATAAAACACGTAATAAAAACACCACACAGCCATAAAGCACGTAATAAAAACACCACACAGCCATAAAACACGTAATAAAAACACCACACAGCCATAAAACACGTAATAAAAACCCCTCACAGCCATAAAACACGTAATAAAAACACCACACAGCCATAAAACACGTAATAAAAACACCTCACCACCACAAAATTAAAAACTCCTCACAGCCATAAAACACGTAATAAAAACACCTCACAGCCATAAAACACCTCACAGCCATAAAACACGTAATAAAAACACCTCACAGCCATAAAACACGTAATAAAAACACCTCACAGCCATAAAACACCTCACTACCATAAAACACGTAATAAAAACACCTCACAGCCATAAAACCCCTCACAGCCATAAAACACGTAATAAAAACACCTCACAGCCATAAAACACGTAATAAAAACCCCTCACAGCCATAAAACACGTAATAAAAACACCCCACAGCCATAAAACACGTAATAAAAACACCTCACAACCATAAAACAGGTAATAAAAACACCTCACAGCCATAAAACCCCTCACAGCCATAAAACACGTAATAAAAACACCTCACAGCCATAAAACACGTAATAAAAACACCTCACAGCCATAAAACACGTAATAAAAACACCTCACAACCATAAAACACGTAATAAAAACACCTCACAGCCATAAAACCCCTCACAGCCATAAAACACGTAATAAAAACACCTCACAGCCATAAAACACGTAATAAAAACCCCTCACAGCCATAAAACACGTAATAAAAACACCTCACAGCCATAAAACACGTAATAAAAACCCCTCACAGCCATAAAACACGTAATAAAAACACCACACAGCCATAAAACACGTAATAAAAACACCACACAGCCATAAAACACGTAATAAAAACACCTCACAGCCATAAAACACGTAATAAAAACCCCTCACAGCCATAAAACACGTAATAAAAACCCCTCACAGCCATAAAACACGTAATAAAAACACCACACAGCCATAAAACACGTAATAAAAACACCACACAGCCATAAAACACGTAATAAAAACACCTCACAGCCATAAAACCCCTCACAGCCATAAAACACGAAATAAAAACCCCTCACAGCCATAAAACCCCTCACAGCCATAAAACACGTAATAAAAACCCCTCACAGCCATAAAACAAGTAATAAAAACACCTCACAGCCATAAAACACGTAATAAAAACACCACACAGCCATAAAACACGTAATAAAAACCCCTCACAGCCATAAAACACGTAATAAAAACACCTCACAGCCATAAAACACATAATAAAAACACCTCACAACCATAAAACACGTAATAAAAACACCTCACAGCCATAAAACACGTAATAAAAACACCTCACAGCCATAAAACACGTAATAAAAACACCTCACAGCCATAAAACACGTAATAAAAACCCCTCACAGCCATAAAACACGTAATAAAAACACCTCACAGCCATAAAACACATAATAAAAACACCTCACAACCATAAAACACGTAATAAAAACACCTCACAGCCATAAAACACGTAATAAAAACACCTCACAGCCATAAACCCCTCACAGCCATAAAACACATAATAAAAACACCTCACAGCCATAAAACACGTAATAAAAACCCCTCACAGCCATAAAACACGTAATAAAAACACCTCACAGCCATAAAACACGAAATAAAAACACCTCACAACCATAAAACACGTAATAAAAACACCTCACAGCCATAAAACCCCTCACAGCCATAAAACACCTAATAAAAACACCTCACAGCCATAAAACACGTAATAAAAACCCCTCACACCCATAAAACACGTAATTAAAACACCTCACAGCCATAAAACACGTAATAAAAACACCTCACAACCATAAAACACGTAATAAAAACACCTCACAGCCATAAAACCCCTCACAGCCATAAAACACGTAATAAAAACACCTCACAGCCATAAAACCCCTCACAGCCATAAAACACGTGATAAAAACACCTCACAGCCATAAAACACGTCATAAAAACACCTCACAGCCATAAAAACCCCTCAGACATAAAACATGTAATAAAAACACCTCACAGCCATAAAACACCTCACAGCCATAAAACACGTAATAAAAACACCTCACAGCCATAAAACACGTAATAAAAACCCCTCACAGCCATAAAACACGTAATAAAAACACCTCACAGCCATAAAACCCCTCACAGCCATAAAACACGTAATAAAAACACCTCACAGCCATAAAACACGTAATAAAAACACCTCACAGCCATAAAACCCCTCACAGCCATAAAACACGTAATAAAAACCCCTGACAGCCATAAAACACGTAATAAAAACACCTCACAGCCATAAAACCCCTCACAGCCATAAAACACATAATAAAAACACCTCACAGCCATAAAACACGTAATAAAAACGCCTCACAGCCATAAAACACGTAATAAAAACACCTCACAGCCATAAAACACGTAATAAAAACACCTCACAACCATAAAACACGTAATAAAAACACCTCACAGCCATAAAACCCCTCACAGCCATAAAACACGTAATAAAAACACCTCACAGCCATAAAACACGTAATAAAAACCCCTCACAGCCATAAAACACGTAATAAAAACACCTCACAGCCATAAAACACGTAATAAAAACACCTCACAACCATAAAACACGTAATAAAAACACCACACAGCCATAAAACACGTAATAAAAACACCTCACAGCCATAAAACACGGAATAAAAACACCTCAGCCATAAAACACGTAATAAAAACACCTCACCACCACAAAATTAAAAACCCCTCACAGCCATAAAACACGTAATAAAAACACCACACAGCCATAAAACACGTAATAAAAACACCACACAGCCATAAAACACGTAATAAAAACACCACACAGCCATAAAACACGTAATAAAAACACCACACAGCCATAAAACACGTAATAAAAACACCTCACAGCCATAAAACACATAATAAAAACACCACATAGCCATAAAACACGTAATAAAAACACCACACAGCCATAAAACACGTTATAAAAACCCCTCACAGCCATAAAACACGTAATAAAAACCCCTCACAGCCATAAAACACGTAATAAAAACACCACACAGCCATAAAACACGTAATAAAAACACCACACAGCCATAAAACACGTAATAAAAACACCACACAGCCATAAAACACGTAATAAAAACACCACACAGCCATAAAACACGTAATAAAAACCCCTCACAGCCATAAAACACGTAATAAAAACACCACACAGCCATAAAACACGTAATAAAAACACCTCACCACCACAAAATTAAAAACCCCTCACAGCCATAAAACACGTAATAAAAACACCTCACAGCCATAAAACACCTCACAGCCATAAAACACGTAATAAAAACACCTCACAGCCATAAAACACCTCACAGCCATAAAACACGTAATAAAAACACCTCACAGCCATAAAACACCTCACAGCCATAAAACACGTAATAAAAACACCTCACAGCCATAAAACACGTAATAAAAACACCTCACCACCACAAAATTAAAAACCCCTCTCAGCCATAAAACACGTAATAAAAACACCTCACAGCCATAAAACACGTAATAAAAACACCTCACCACCACAAAATTAAAAACCCCTCACAGCCATAAAACACGTAATAAAAACACCTCACAGCCATAAAACACGTAATAAAAACACCTCAGCCATAAAACACGTAATAAAAACACCACACAGCCATAAAACACGTAATAAAAACACCTCACAGCCATAAAACACGTAATAAAAACACCACACAGCCATAAAACACCTAATAAAAACACCTCACCACCACGAAATTAAAAACACATCACAGCCATAAAACACGTAATAAAAACACCTCACAGCCATAAAACACATAATAAAAACACCTCACCACCACGAAATTAAAAACACATCACAGCCATAAAACACGTAATAAAAACACCTCACAGCCATAAAACACATAATAAAAACACCTCACCACCACGAAATTAAAAACACATCACAGCTCACCCCCTCACTTCGTCTCCTGGAAAGCAAATCCAATGGAAGGAAATCTCATTTCCTTTCACAAAGCCCGAAACAAGTGTGTGTCCACCCTCAGGAGAGCCAGGAAACAATATCTCTCCGTTCTCAAGACCGAACTCTCTTATCTGTCTCCCTCTTCCAAATCCTGGTGGCGTCTGGTCAAATCCGTTTCTGGTGTTTGTTCCCCCTCCATCCCGTCCCTTACCTCAAACGGCTACACAGCTGACTCCGCACGTGAAAAAGCTGAATGCCTCAACTCTGTGTTTGCCTCTAAATCTTGTGTCCCAAACCCATCCCTCTCTGTACCCACCATACCCAGTCGTACCCTGCTGCTCCTGGACTCCGTGTCCTTTCCTCCTGACAAGGTGGAAAAGTTTCTGTCAACCCTCGACTCTGATTCTGCAACTGGACCCGACGGCATCAGCCCACGGGTCCTAAAATCCTGCTCTGCTGCTCTATCTCACCCTCTCTCTGTTCTCTTCACCCTCTCTTTTGCTCAAGGTCAACTGCCATCTGCTTGGAAATCAGCCAACATCACCGCTTTGCACAAAAAAGGTGCAAAAACAGATCCTAGCAACTACAGACCAATCAGCCTTCTCCCAATTATCAGCAGTCATGGAATCCATCATTGCTTCTGATATGAAATCTTTCCTCTTCTCCAATGGCTTGATCTCTGATCATCAATTTGGTTTCAGACCAGGTCACTCTACTCTGGACATGCTGCTTCTGCTGTCTCAACAATGGATGGAGGTCCTCAATGCCAAACAGGAAATTAGAGCTGTCTCCCTCGACATATCACGTGCCTTCGACACTGTCTGGCACCCCGCTCTGCTCACCAAACTCTCCTCCTTTGGTATCCATGGAAATCTCCACGCATGGCTGGCGGACTTCCTCTCTAGTCGTCGTCAACGTGTGGCCCTGAATGGGTTTCTCTCATCTCCTCTTCCTGTTCAGGCTGCAGTTCCCCAAGGCAGTGTTCTGGGCCCCGTGCTTTTTCTGGTCTTCATCAATGATCTCTCTGACTCTCTCGAAAATCCTCTCTATCTCTTTGCTGATGACTCCACTCTCTGCCGCTCCATTCCTCTTCCCTCAGATCGGCAGTCTGCTGCCTCCTCACTCTCTGAAGACCTGGACAAAATCACAGACTGGTCAAACAAGTGGAACATGTCTTTCAATCCTGACAAATCTCACACTCTTACTATGTCTCTCCGAAAAGATCGACTGGACAACCCTCCCATCTACTTTCTCAACAATCCTCTCCAAGAAGTTCTGTCGCTCAAGATTTTGGGTCTCACTATCTGCCATGATCTTTCTTGGGAAAACCACATTTCCAAGCTGGCCTCCAAAGCCAGTCGCCGACTGGGCATCCTCCGTCGTGCGAAGTCCTTCCTCGGCACACCTGAGCTCCTCACCACATACAAGGCTTTCATCCGCAGCTCAATGGAATACTGTTCTCCCCTATGGGCCGGTGCTCCTGCCTCACACCTAGCTCGGCTTCACGCTGTTGAAACCAAAGCTTTCAGAATTATTGGAATCTCCCGCGATGAAGCTATCTCTGAGGGCCTTTCACTCACTCACCGCAGGCAGGTAGGTGGTCTTTCTGTCTTCTACCGACTCCTCTCCGGCCTTGCACCCCCAGCTCTCTCTGTGCTCTGTCCCCCAAATATTCCTACAGGTCGCACAAGATCTGCCAGCAACCCTCTGATGGTTAAACTGCCGAAATCTCGGCTCTCCGCTCACCTTCACTCTTTCATTCCTCTTTTCTCCCGCCTCTGGAACAAACTCCCTCACTCCCTTCAATCCCACTCCTCCCTCCAGGTCTTTAAAACAGCTGTTCACCACCATCTCTTATCTTCCCCCATCCAAAACCTTGATCTTTTCTACCCCCGCTAATTCACCCCAGATCCTCCTTGTTTGAAATTCCAACTTCTTTCCTGGAAGTCCTGGCAGTGTCCATATATTTTATACCTCTCCCACTGCCCCCTTCCCACGCCCCCCCCCCCCAAAGCCCTCGCCCTCTCTCAGATCTCTCGATGTCTCCATGTCTCTCGGTCCCTGCTCTCAAATGTTGTGTTTGTGTCCTTCCCCCTCTCTCCCCATCTTGTCTACCGCTCCCTATGTTATATGTTTTATGTGTCGGTTTGTCTTTCTGTGTGATTAATGTTCGCTCTTTCACGAGCCTCGATATTGTATACAAAAAAAAAAAAAAAAAAAAAAAAAAAAAGCCATAAAACACGTAATAAAAACACCACACAGCCATAAAACACGTAATAAAAACACCTCACCACCACAAAATTAAAAACCCCTCACAGCCATAAAACACGTAATAAAAACACCTCACAGCCATAAAACACGTAATAAAAACACCTCACAGCCATAAAACCCATAATAAAAACACCTCACAACCATAAAACACGTAATAAAAACACCTTACAGCCATAAAACCCCTCACAGCCATAAAACACGTAATAAAAACACCTCACAGCCATAAAACACGTAATAAAAACACCTCACAGCCATAAAACACGTAATAAAAACACCTCACAGCCATAAAACACGTAATAAAAACACCTCACAACCATAAAACACGTAATAAAAACACCTCACAGCCATAAAACCCCTCATAGCCATAAAACACGTAATAAAAACACCTCACAGCCATAAAACACGTAATAAAAACCCCTCACAGCCATAAAACACGTAATAAAAACACCTCACAGCCATAAAACACGTAATAAAAACCCC
Organism: Myxine glutinosa; assembly: GCF_964187855.1. Taxonomy (NCBI): domain Eukaryota; kingdom Metazoa; phylum Chordata; class Myxini; order Myxiniformes; family Myxinidae; genus Myxine; species Myxine glutinosa. Next base: position 57,433,355 of record NC_136264.1, on the reverse strand, counting down.
TCACAGCCATAAAACACGTAATAAAAACACCACACAGCCATAAAACACGTAATAAAAACACCACACAGCCATAAAACACGTAATAAAAACCCCTCACAGCCATAAAACACGTGATAAAAACACCTCACAGCCATAAAAACACCTCACAGCCATAAAACACGTCATAAAAACACCTCACAGCCATAAAAACCCCTCAGACATAAAACACGTAATAAAAACACCTCACAGCCATAAAAACACCTCACAGCCATAAAACACGTAATAAAAACACCTCACAGCCATAAAACACGTAATAAAAACCCCTCACAGCCATAAAACACGTAATAAAAACACCTCACAGCCATAAAACCCCTCACAGCCATAAAACACGTAATAAAAACACCTCACAGCCATAAAACACGTAATAAAAACACCTCACAGCCATAAAACCCCTCACAGCCATAAAACACGTAATAAAAACCCCTCACAGCCATAAAACACGTAATAAAAACACCTCACAGCCATAAAACCCCTCACAGCCATAAAACACATAATAAAAACACCTCACAGCCATAAAACACGTAATAAAAACCCCTCACAGCCATAAAACACGTAATAAAAACACCTCACAGCCATAAAACACGTAATAAAAACACCTCACAACCATAAAACACGTAATAAAAACACCTCACAGCCATAAAACCCCTCACAGCCATAAAACACGTAATAAAAACACCTCACAGCCATAAAACACGTAATAAAAACCCCTCACAGCCATAAAACACGTAATAAAAACACCTCACAGCCATAAAACACGTAATAAAAACACCTCACAACCATAAAACACGTAATAAAAACACCTCACAGCCATAAAACCCCTCACAGCCATAAAACACATAATAAAAACACCTCACAGCCATAAAACCCCTCACAGCCATAAAACACGTAATAAAAACACCTCACAGCCATAAAACACGTAATAAAAACACCTCACAGCCATAAAACACGTAATAAAAACACCTCACAACCATAAAACACGTAATAAAAACACCTCACAGCCATAAAACCCCTCACAGCCATAAAACACGTAATAAAAACACCTCTCAGCCATAAAACACGTCATAAAAACCCCTCACAGCCATAAAACACGTAATAAAAACACCTCACGGCCATAAAACACGTAATAAAAACCCCTCACAGCCATAAAACACGTAATAAAAACACCACACAGCCATAAAACACGTAATAAAAACACCACACAGCCATAAAACACGTAATAAAAACACCACACAGCCATAAAACACGTAATAAAAACACCACACAGCCATAAAACACGTAATAAAAACACCTCACAGCCATAAAACACGTAATAAAAACCCCTCACAGCCATAAAACCCCTCACAGCCATAAAACACGTAATAAAAACACCTCACAGCCATAAAACACGTAATAAAAACACCTCACAGCCATAAAACACGTAATAAAAACCCCTCACAGCCATAAAACACGTAATAAAAACACCTCACAGCCATAAAACCCCTCACAGCCATAAAACACATAATAAAAACACCTCACAGCCATAAAACACGTAATAAAAACCCCTCACAGCCATAAAACACGTAATAAAACACCTCACAGCCATAAAACACGTAATAAAAACACCTCACAACCATAAAACACGTAATAAAAACACCTCACAGCCATAAAACCCCTCACAGCCATAAAACACGTAATAAAAACCCCTCACAGCCATAAAACACGAAATAAAAACACCTCACAGCCATAAAACACGTAATAAAAACACCTCACAACCATAAAACACGTAATAAAAACACCTCACAGCCATAAAACCCCTCACAGCCATAAAACACGTAATAAAAACACCTCACAGCCATAAAACACATAATAAAAACACCTCACAGCCATAAAACACGTCATAAAAACACCTCACAACCATAAAACACGTAATAAAAACACCTCACAGCCATAAAACCCCTCAGCCATAAAACACGTAATAAAAACACCTCACAGCCATAAAACACGTAATAAAAACCCCTCACAGCCATAAAACACGTAATAAAAACACCTCACAGCCATAAAACACGTAATAAAAACCCCTCACAGCCATAAAACACGTAATAAAAACACCACACAGCCATAAAGCACGTAATAAAAACACCACACAGCCATAAAACACGTAATAAAAACACCACACAGCCATAAAACACGTAATAAAAACACCACACAGCCATAAAGCACGTAATAAAAACACCACACAGCCATAAAACACGTAATAAAAACACCACACAGCCATAAAACACGTAATAAAAACCCCTCACAGCCATAAAACACGTAATAAAAACACCACACAGCCATAAAACACGTAATAAAAACACCTCACCACCACAAAATTAAAAACTCCTCACAGCCATAAAACACGTAATAAAAACACCTCACAGCCATAAAACACCTCACAGCCATAAAACACGTAATAAAAACACCTCACAGCCATAAAACACGTAATAAAAACACCTCACAGCCATAAAACACCTCACTACCATAAAACACGTAATAAAAACACCTCACAGCCATAAAACCCCTCACAGCCATAAAACACGTAATAAAAACACCTCACAGCCATAAAACACGTAATAAAAACCCCTCACAGCCATAAAACACGTAATAAAAACACCCCACAGCCATAAAACACGTAATAAAAACACCTCACAACCATAAAACACGTAATAAAAACACCTCACAGCCATAAAACCCCTCACAGCCATAAAACACGTAATAAAAACACCTCACAGCCATAAAACACGTAATAAAAACACCTCACAGCCATAAAACACGTAATAAAAACACCTCACAACCATAAAACACGTAATAAAAACACCTCACAGCCATAAAACCCCTCACAGCCATAAAACACGTAATAAAAACACCTCACAGCCATAAAATACGTAATAAAAACCCCTCACAGCCATAAAACACGTAATAAAAACACCTCACAGCCATAAAACACGTAATAAAAACACCTCACAGCCATAAAACACGTAATAAAAACCCCTCACAGCCATAAAACACGTAATAAAAACCCCTCACAGCCATAAAACACGTAATAAAAACACCACACAGCCATAAAACACGTAATAAAAACACCACACAGCCATAAAACACGTAATAAAAACACCTCACAGCCATAAAACCCCTCACAGCCATAAAACACGTAATAACAACCCCTCACAGCCATAAAACCCCTCACAGCCATAAAACACGTAATAAAAACCCCTCACAGCCATAAAACAAGTAATAAAAACACCTCACAGCCATAAAACACGTAATAAAAACACCACACAGCCATAAAACACGTAATAAAAACCTCACAGCCATAAAACACGTAATAAAAACACCTCACAGCCATAAAACACGTAATAAAAACCCCTCACAGCCATAAAACATGTAATAAAAACACCTCACAGCCATAAAACACATAATAAAAACACCTCACAACCATAAAACACGTAATAAAAACACCTCACAGCCATAAAACACGTAATAAAAACACCTCACAGCCATAAAACCCCTCACAGCCATAAAACACATAATAAAAACACCTCACAGCCATAAAACACGTAATAAAAACCCCTCACAGCCATAAAACACGTAATAAAAACACCTCACAGCCATAAAACACGAAATAAAAACACCTCACAACCATAAAACACGTAATAAAAACACCTCACAGCCATAAAACCCCCCACAGCCATAAAACACGTAATAAAAACACCTCACAGCCATAAAACACGGAATAAAAACCCCTCACAGCCATAAAACACGTAATTAAAACACCTCACAGCCATAAAACACGTAATAAAAACACCTCACAACCATAAAACACGTAATAAAAACACCTCACAGCCATAAAACCCCTCACAGCCATAAAACACGTAATAAAAACACCTCACAGCCATAAAACCCCTCACAGCCATAAAACACGTAATAAAAACACCTCACAGCCATAAAACACGTAATAAAAACACCTCACAGCCATAAAACACGTAATAAAAACACCTCACAACCATAAAACACGTAATAAAAACACCTCACAGCCATAAAACCCCTCACAGCCATAAAACACGTAATAAAAACACCTCACAGCCATAAAACACGTAATAAAAACCCCTCACAGCCATAAAACACGTAATAAAAACACCTCACAGCCATAAAACCCCTCACAGCCATAAAACACGTCATAAAAACACCTCACAGCCATAAAACACGTAATAAAAACACCTCACAGCCATAAAACACGTAATAAAAACACCTCACAACCATAAAACACGTAATAAAAACACCTCACAGCCATAAAACCCCTCACAGCCATAAAACACGTAATAAAAACACCTCACAGCCATAAAACACGTAATAAAAACCCCTCACAGCCATAAAACACGTAATAAAAACACCTCACAGCCATAAAACACGTAATAAAAACCCCTCACAGCCATAAAACATGTAATAAAAACACCACACAGCCATAAAACACGTAATAAAAACACCTCACAGCCATAAAACCCCTCACAGCCATAAAACACGTAATAAAAACCCCTCACAGCCATAAAACCCCTCACAGCCATAAAACACGTTATAAAAACCCCTCACAGCCATAAAACACGTAATAAAAACACCTCACAGCCATAAAACCCCTCACAGCCATAAAACACGTAATAAAAACACCTCACAGCCATAAAACACGTAATAAAAACACCTCACAGCCATAAAACACGTAATAAAAACCCCTCACAGCCATAAAACACGCAATAAAAACACCTCACAGCCATAAAACCCCTCACAGCCATAAAACACATAATAAAAACACCTCACAGCCATAAAACACGTAATAAAAACCCCTCACAGCCATAAAACACGTAATAAAAATACCTCACAGCCATAAAACACGTAATAAAAACACCTCACAACCATAAAACACGTAATAAAAACACCTCACAGCCATAAAACCCCTCACAGCCATAAAACACGTAATAAAAACACCTCACAGCCATAAAACACGTCATAAAAACACCTCACAGCCATAAAACACGTAATAAAAACACCTCACAACCATAAAACACGTAATAAAAACACCTCACAGCCATAAAACCCCTCACAGCCATAAAACACGTAATAAAAACACCTCACAGCCATAAAACCCCTCACAGCCATAAAACACGTAATAAAAACACCTCACAGCCATAAAACACGTCATAAAAACACCTCACAGCCATAAAACGCGTAATAAAAACACCTCACAACCATAAAACACGTAATAAAAACACCTCACAGCCATAAAACCCCTCACAGCCATAAAACACGTAATAAAAACACCTCACAGCCATAAAACACGTAATAAAAACCCCTCACAGCCATAAAACACGTAATAAAAACACCTCACAGCCATAAAACACGTAATAAAAACCCCTCACAGCCATAATACACATAATAAAAACACCACACAGCCATAAAACACGTAATAAAAACACCACACAGCCATAATACACGTAATAAAAACACCACACAGCCATAAAACACGTAATAAAAACACCACACAGCCATAAAACACATAATAAAAACACCACACAGCCATAAAACACGTAATAAAAACACCACACAGCCATAAAACACGTAATAAAAACACCACACAGCCATAAAACACGTAATAAAAACCCCTCACAGCCATAAAACACGTAATAAAAACACCACACAGCCATAAAACACGTAATAAAAACACCTCACCACCACAAAATTAAAAACTCCTCACAGCCATAAAACACGTAATAAAAACACCTCACAGCCATAAAACACCTCACAGCCATAAAACACGTAATAAAAACACCTCACAGCTATAAAACACCTCACAGCCATAAAACACGTAATAAAAACACCTCACAGCCATAAAACACGTAATAAAAACACCTCACAGCCATAAAACACCTCACAGCCATAAAACACGTAATAAAAACACCTCACCACCACAAAATTAAAAACCCCTCACAGCCATAAAACACGTAATAAAAACACCTCACAGCCATAAAACACGTAATAAAAACACCTCACAGCCATAAAACACGTAATAAAAACCCCTCACAGCCATAAAACACGTAATAAAAACACCTCACAGCCATAAAACACCTCACAGCCATAAAATACGTAATAAAAACACCTCACCACCACAAAATAAAAAACCCCTCACAGCCATAAAACACGTAATAAAAACACCTCACAGCCATAAAACACCTCACAGCCATAAAACACGTAATAAAAACACCTCACAGCTATAAAACACCTCACAGCCATAAAACACGTAATAAAAACACCTCACAACCATAAAACACGTAATAAAAACACCTCACAGCCATAAAACCCCTCACAGCCATAAAACACGTAATAAAAACACCTCACAGCCATAAAACCCCTCACAGCCATAAAACACGTAATAAAAACACCTCACAGCCATAAAACACGTCATAAAAACACCTCACAGCCATAAAACACGTAATAAAAACACCTCACAACCATAAAACACGTAATAAAAACACCTCACAGCCATAAAACCCCTCACAGCCATAAAACACGTAATAAAAACACCTCACAGCCATAAAACACGTAATAAAAACCCCTCACAGCCATAAAACACGTAATAAAAACACCTCACAGCCATAAAACACGTAATAAAAACCCCTCACAGCCATAATACACATAATAAAAACACCACACAGCCATAAAACACGTAATAAAAACACCACACAGCCATAATACACGTAATAAAAACACCACACAGCCATAAAACACGTAATAAAAACACCACACAGCCATAAAACACATAATAAAAACACCACACAGCCATAAAACACGTAATAAAAACACCACACAGCCATAAAACACGTAATAAAAACACCACACAGCCATAAAACACGTAATAAAAACCCCTCACAGCCATAAAACACGTAATAAAAACACCACACAGCCATAAAACACGTAATAAAAACACCTCACCACCACAAAATTAAAAACTCCTCACAGCCATAAAACACGTAATAAAAACACCTCACAGCCATAAAACACCTCACAGCCATAAAACACGTAATAAAAACACCTCACAGCTATAAAACACCTCACAGCCATAAAACACGTAATAAAAACACCTCACAGCCATAAAACACGTAATAAAAACACCTCACAGCCATAAAACACCTCACAGCCATAAAACACGTAATAAAAACACCTCACCACCACAAAATTAAAAACCCCTCACAGCCATAAAACACGTAATAAAAACACCACACAGCCATAAAACACATAATAAAAACACCACACAGCCATAAAACACGTAATAAAAACACCACACAGCCATAAAACACGTAATAAAAACACCACACAGCCATAAAACACGTAATAAAAACCCCTCACAGCCATAAAACACGTAATAAAAACACCACACAGCCATAAAACACGTAATAAAAACACCTCACCACCACAAAATTAAAAACTCCTCACAGCCATAAAACACGTAATAAAAACACCTCACAGCCATAAAACACCTCACAGCCATAAAACACGTAATAAAAACACCTCACAGCTATAAAACACCTCACAGCCATAAAACACGTAATAAAAACACCTCACAGCCATAAAACACGTAATAAAAACACCTCACAGCCATAAAACACCTCACAGCCATAAAACACGTAATAAAAACACCTCACCACCACAAAATTAAAAACCCCTCACAGCCATAAAACACGTAATAAAAACACCTCACAGCCATAAAACACGTAATAAAAACACCTCACAGCCATAAAACACGTAATAAAAACCCCTCACAGCCATAAAACACGTAATAAAAACACCTCACAGCCATAAAACACCTCACAGCCATAAAATACGTAATAAAAACACCTCACCACCACAAAATAAAAAACCCCTCACAGCCATAAAACACGTAATAAAAACACCTCACAGCCATAAAACACGTAATAAAAACCCCTCACAGCCATAAAACACGTAATAAAAACACCTCACAGCCATAAAACACGTAATAAAAACACCTCACAACCATAAAACACGTAATAAAAACACCACACAGCCATAAAACACGTAATAAAAACACCTCACCACCACAAAACTAAAAACTCCTCACAGCCATAAAACACGTAATAAAAACACCTCACAGCCATAAAACACCTCACAGCCATAAAATACGTAATAAAAACACCTCACCACCACAAAATAAAAAACCCCTCACAGCCATAAAACACGTAATAAAAACCCCTCACAGCCATAAAACACGTAATAAAAACACCTCACAGCCATAAAACACGTAATAAAAACACCTCACAACCATAAAACACGTAATAAAAACACCACACAGCCATAAAACACGTAATAAAAACACCACACAGCCATAAAACACGTAATAAAAACCCCTCACAGCCATAAAACACGTAATAAAAACACCTCACAGCCATAAAACACGTAATAAAACACCTCACAACCATAAAACACGTAATAAAAACACCACACAGCCATAAAACACGTAATAAAAACACCACACAGCCATAAAACACGTAATAAAAACCCCTCACAGCCATAAAACACGTAATAAAAACACCACACAGCCATAAAACACGAAATAAAAACACCTCACCACCACAAAATTAAAAACTCCTCACAGCCATAAAACACGTAATAAAAACTCCTCACAGCCATAAAACACCTCACAGCCATAAAACACGTAATAAAACACCTCACAGCCATAAAACACGTAATAAAAACACCTCACAGCCATAAAACACCTCACAACCATAAAACACGTAATAAAAACACCTCACAGCCATAAAACACCTCACAGCCATAAAACACGTAATAAAAACACCTCACAGCCATAAAACACGTAATAAAAACCCCTCACAGCCATAAAACACGTAATAAAAACACCCCACAGCCATAAAACACGTAATAAAAACACCTCACAACCATAAAACACGTAATAAAAACACCTCACAGCCATAAAACCCCTCACAGCCATAAAACACGTAATAAAAACACCTCACAGCCATAAAACACGTAATAAAAACACCTCACAGCCATAAAACACGTAATAAAAACACCTCACAACCATAAAACACGTAATAAAAACCCCTCACAGCCATAAAACCCCTCACAGCCATAAAACACGTAATAAAAACACCTCACAGCCATAAAACACGTAATAAAAACACCTCACAGCCATAAAACACATAATAAAAACCCCTCACAGCCATAAAACACGTAATAAAAACACCTCAAAGCCATAAAACCCCTCACAGCCATAAAACACATAATAAAAACACCTCACAGCCATAAAACACGTAATAAAAACCCCTCACAGCCATAAAACACGTAATAAAAACACCTCACAGCCATAAAACACGTAATAAAAACACCTCACAACCATAAAACACGTAATAAAAACACCTCACAGCCATAAAACCCCTCACAGCCATAAAACACGTAATAAAAACCCCTCACAGCCATAAAACACGAAATAAAAACACCTCACAGCCATAAAACACGTAATAAAAACACCTCACAACCATAAAACACGTAATAAAAACACCTCACAGCCATAAAACCCCTCACAGCCATAAAACACGTAATAAAAACACCTCACAGCCATAAAACACATAATAAAAACACCTCACAGCCATAAAACACGTAATAAAAACACCTCACAACCATAAAACAGGTAATAAAAACACCTCACAGCCATAAAACCCCTCACAGCCATAAAACACGTAATAAAAACACCTCACAGCCATAAAACACGTAATAAAAACCCCTCACAGCCATAAAACACGTAATAAAAACACATCACAGCCATAAAACACGTAATAAAAACCCCTCACAGCCATAAAACACGTAATAAAAACACCACACAGCCATAAAGCACGTAATAAAAACACCACACAGCCATAAAACACGTAATAAAAACACCACACAGCCATAAAACACGTAATAAAAACACCACACAGCCATAAAGCACGTAATAAAAACACCACACAGCCATAAAACACGTAATAAAAACACCACACAGCCATAAAACACGTAATAAAAACCCCTCACAGCCATAGAACACGTAATAAAAACACCACACAGCCATAAAACACGTAATAAAAACACCTCACCACCACAAAATTAAAAACTCCTCACAGCCATAAAACACGTAATAAAAACACCTCACAGCCATAAAACACCTCACAACCATAAAACACGTAATAAAAACACCTCACAGCCATAAAACACGTAATAAAAACACCTCACAGCCATAAAACACCTCACTACCATAAAACACGTAATAAAAACACCTCACAGCCATAAAACCCCTCACAGCCATAAAACACGTAATAAAAACACCTCACAGCCATAAAACACGTAATAAAAACCCCTCACAGCCATAAAACACGTAATAAAAACACCCCACAGCCATAAAACACGTAATAAAAACACCTCACAACCATAAAACACGTAATAAAAACACCTCACAGCCATAAAACCCCTCACAGCCATAAAACACGTAATAAAAACACCTCACAGCCATAAAACACGTAATAAAAACACCTCACAGCCATAAAACACGTAACAAAAACACCTCACAACCATAAAACACGTAATAAAAACACCTCACAGCCATAAAACCCCTCACAGCCATAAAACACGTAATAAAAACACCTCACAGCCATAAAACACGTAATAAAAACCCCTCACAGCCATAAAACACGTAATAAAAACACCTCACAGCCATAAAACACGTAATAAAAACCCCTCACAGCCATAAAACACGTAATAAAAACACCACACAGCCATAAAACACGTAATAAAAACACCACACAGCCATAAAACACGTAATAAAAACACCTCACAGCCATAAAACACGTAATAAAAACCCCTCACAGCCATAAAACACGTAATAAAAACCCCTCACAGCCATAAAACACGTAATAAAAACACCACACAGCCATAAAACACGTAATAAAAACACCACACAGCCATAAAACACGTAATAAAAACACCTCACAGCCATAAAACCCCTCACAGCCATAAAACACGTAATAAAAACTCCTCACAGCCATAAAACCCCTCACAGCCATAAAACACGTAATAAAAACCCCTCACAGCCATAAAACAAGTAATAAAAACACCTCACAGCCATAAAACACGTAATAAAAACACCACACAGCCATAAAACACGTAATAAAAACACCTCACAGCCATAAAACACGTAATAAAAACACCTCACAGCCATAAAACACGTAATAAAAAACCCTCACAGCCATAAAACACGTAATAAAAACACCTCACAGCCATAATACATAATAAAAACACCTCACAACCATAAAACACGTAATAAAAACACCTCACAGCCATAAAACACGTAATAAAAACACCTCACAGCCATAAAACCCCTCACAGCCATAAAACACATAATAAAAACACCTCACAGCCATAAAACACGTATTAAAAACCCCTCACAGCCATAAAACATGTAATAAAAACACCTCACAGCCATAAAACACGAAATAAAAACACCTCACAACCATAAAACACGTAATAAAAACACCTCACAGCCATAAAACCCCCCACAGCCATAAAACACGTAATAAAAACACCTCACAGCCATAAAACACGTAATAAAAACACCTCACAGCCATAAAACACGTAATAAAAACCCCTCACAGCCATAAAACACGTAATAAAAACACCCCACAGCCATAAAACACGTAATAAAAACACCTCACAACCATAAAACACGTAATAAAAACACCTCACAGCCATAAAACCCCTCACAGCCATAAAACACGTAATAAAAACACCTCACAGCCATAAAACACGTAATAAAAACACCTCACAGCCATAAAACACGTAATAAAAACACCTCACAACCATAAAACACGTAATAAAAACCCCTCACAGCCATAAAACCCCTCACAGCCATAAAACACGTAATAAAAACACCTCACAGCCATAAAACACGTAATAAAAACACCTCACAGCCATAAAACACATAATAAAAACCCCTCACAGCCATAAAACACGTAATAAAAACACCTCACAGCCATAAAACCCCTCACAGCCATAAAACACATAATAAAAACACCTCACAGCCATAAAACACGTAATAAAAACCCCTCACAGCCATAAAACACGTAATAAAAACACCTCACAGCCATAAAACACGTAATAAAAACACCTCACAACCATAAAACACGTAATAAAAACACCTCACAGCCATAAAACCCCTCACAGCCATAAAACACGTAATAAAAACCCCTCACAGCCATAAAACACGAAATAAAAACACCTCACAGCCATAAAACACGTAATAAAAACACCTCACAACCATAAAACACGTAATAAAAACACCTCACAGCCATAAAACCCCTCACAGCCATAAAACACGTAATAAAAACACCTCACAGCCATAAAACACATAATAAAAACACCTCACAGCCATAAAACACGTAATAAAAACACCTCACAACCATAAAACAGGTAATAAAAACACCTCACAGCCATAAAACCCCTCACAGCCATAAAACACGTAATAAAAACACCTCACAGCCATAAAACACGTAATAAAAACCCCTCACAGCCATAAAACACGTAATAAAAACACATCACAGCCATAAAACACGTAATAAAAACCCCTCACAGCCATAAAAACACGTAATAAAAACACCACACAGCCATAAAGCACGTAATAAAAACACCACACAGCCATAAAACACGTAATAAAAACACCACACAGCCATAAAACACGTAATAAAAACACCACACAGCCATAAAGCACGTAATAAAAACACCACACAGCCATAAAACACGTAATAAAAACACCACACAGCCATAAAACACGTAATAAAAACCCCTCACAGCCATAGAACACGTAATAAAAACACCACACAGCCATAAAACACGTAATAAAAACACCTCACCACCACAAAATTAAAAACTCCTCACAGCCATAAAACACGTAATAAAAACACCTCACAGCCATAAAACACCTCACAACCATAAAACACGTAATAAAAACACCTCACAGCCATAAAACACGTAATAAAAACACCTCACAGCCATAAAACACCTCACTACCATAAAACACGTAATAAAAACACCTCACAGCCATAAAACCCCTCACAGCCATAAAACACGTAATAAAAACACCTCACAGCCATAAAACACGTAATAAAAACCCCTCACAGCCATAAAACACGTAATAAAAACACCCCACAGCCATAAAACACGTAATAAAAACACCTCACAACCATAAAACACGTAATAAAAACACCTCACAGCCATAAAACCCCTCACAGCCATAAAACACGTAATAAAAACACCTCACAGCCATAAAACACGTAATAAAAACACCTCACAGCCATAAAACACGTAACAAAAACACCTCACAACCATAAAACACGTAATAAAAACACCTCACAGCCATAAAACCCCTCACAGCCATAAAACACGTAATAAAAACACCTCACAGCCATAAAACACGTAATAAAAACCCCTCACAGCCATAAAACACGTAATAAAAACACCTCACAGCCATAAAACACGTAATAAAAACCCCTCACAGCCATAAAACACGTAATAAAAACACCACACAGCCATAAAACACGTAATAAAAACACCACACAGCCATAAAACACGTAATAAAAACACCTCACAGCCATAAAACACGTAATAAAAACCCCTCACAGCCATAAAACACGTAATAAAAACCCCTCACAGCCATAAAACACGTAATAAAAACACACACAGCCATAAAACACGTAATAAAAACACCACACAGCCATAAAACACGTAATAAAAACACCTCACAGCCATAAAACCCCTCACAGCCATAAAACACGTAATAAAAACTCCTCACAGCCATAAAACCCCTCACAGCCATAAAACACGTAATAAAAACCCCTCACAGCCATAAAACAAGTAATAAAAACACCTCACAGCCATAAAACACGTAATAAAAACACCACACAGCCATAAAACACGTAATAAAAACACCTCACAGCCATAAAACACGTAATAAAAACACCTCACAGCCATAAAACACGTAATAAAAAACCCTCACAGCCATAAAACACGTAATAAAAACACCTCACAGCCATAATACATAATAAAAACACCTCACAACCATAAAACACGTAATAAAAACACCTCACAGCCATAAAACACGTAATAAAAACACCTCACAGCCATAAAACCCCTCACAGCCATAAAACACATAATAAAAACACCTCACAGCCATAAAACACGTAATAAAAACCCCTCACAGCCATAAAACATGTAATAAAAACACCTCACAGCCATAAAACACGAAATAAAAACACCTCACAACCATAAAACACGTAATAAAAACACCTCACAGCCATAAAACCCCCCACAGCCATAAAACACGTAATAAAAACACCTCACAGCCATAAAACACGTAATAAAAACCCCTCACAGCCATAAAACACGTAATTAAAACACCTCACAGCCATAAAACACGTAATAAAAACACCTCACAACCATAAAACACGTAATAAAAACACCTCACAGCCATAAAACCCCTCACAGCCATAAAACACGTAATAAAAACACCTCACAGCCATAAAACCCCTCACAGCCATAAAACACGTAATAAAAACACCTCACAGCCATAAAACACGTAATAAAAACACCTCACAGCCATAAAACACGTAATAAAAACACCTCACAACCATAAAACACGTAATAAAAACACCTCACAGCCATAAAACCCCTCACAGCCATAAAACACGTAATAAAAACACCTCACAGCCATAAAACACGTAATAAAAACCCCTCACAGCCATAAAACACGTAATAAAAACACCTCACAGCCATAAAACCCCTCACAGCCATAAAACACGTCATAAAAACACCTCACAGCCATAAAACACGTAATAAAAACACCTCACAGCCATAAAACACGTAATAAAAACACCTCACAACCATAAAACACGTAATAAAAACACCTCACAGCCATAAAACACGTAATAAAAACACCTCACAGCCATAAAACCCCTCACAGCCATAAAACACGTAATAAAAACACCTCACAGCCATAAAACCCCTCACAGCCATAAAACACGTAATAAAAACACCTCACAGCCATAAAACACGTAATAAAAACACCTCACAGCCATAAAACACGTAATAAAAACACCTCACAACCATAAAACACGTAATAAAAACACCTCACAGCCATAAAACCCCTCACAGCCATAAAACACGTAATAAAAACACCTCACAGCCATAAAACACGTAATAAAAACCCCTCACAGCCATAAAACACGTAATAAAAACACCTCACAGCCATAAAACCCCTCACAGCCATAAAACACGTCATAAAAACACCTCACAGCCATAAAACACGTAATAAAAACACCTCACAGCCATAAAACACGTAATTAAAACACCTCACAGCCATAAAACACGTAATAAAAACCCCTCACAGCCATAAAACACGTAATTAAAACACCTCACAGCCATAAAACACGTAATAAAAACACCTCACAGCCATAAAACACGTAATAAAAACCCCTCACAGCCATAAAACACGTAATAAAAACACCCCACAGCCATAAAACACGTAATAAAAACACCTCACAACCATAAAACACGTAATAAAAACACCTCACAGCCATAAAACCCCTCACAGCCATAAAACACGTAATAAAAACACCTCACAGCCATAAAACACGTAATAAAAACACCTCACAGCCATAAAACACGTAATAAAAACACCTCACAACCATAAAACACGTAATAAAAACCCCTCACAGCCATAAAACCCCTCACAGCCATAAAACACGTAATAAAAACACCTCACAGCCATAAAACACGTAATAAAAACACCTCACAGCCATAAAACACATAATAAAAACCCCTCACAGCCATAAAACACGTAATAAAAACACCTCACAGCCATAAAACCCCTCACAGCCATAAAACACATAATAAAAACACCTCACAGCCATAAAACACGTAATAAAAACCCCTCACAGCCATAAAACACGTAATAAAAACACCTCACAGCCATAAAACACGTAATAAAAACACCTCACAACCATAAAACACGTAATAAAAACACCTCACAGCCATAAAACCCCTCACAGCCATAAAACACGTAATAAAAACCCCTCACAGCCATAAAACACGAAATAAAAACACCTCACAGCCATAAAACACGTAATAAAAACACCTCACAACCATAAAACACGTAATAAAAACACCTCACAGCCATAAAACCCCTCACAGCCATAAAACACGTAATAAAAACACCTCACAGCCATAAAACACATAATAAAAACACCTCACAGCCATAAAACACGTAATAAAAACACCTCACAACCATAAAACAGGTAATAAAAACACCTCACAGCCATAAAACCCCTCACAGCCATAAAACACGTAATAAAAACACCTCACAGCCATAAAACACGTAATAAAAACCCCTCACAGCCATAAAACACGTAATAAAAACACATCACAGCCATAAAACACGTAATAAAAACCCCTCACAGCCATAAAACACGTAATAAAAACACCACACAGCCATAAAGCACGTAATAAAAACACCACACAGCCATAAAACACGTAATAAAAACACCACACAGCCATAAAACACGTAATAAAAACACCACACAGCCATAAAGCACGTAATAAAAACACCACACAGCCATAAAACACGTAATAAAAACACCACACAGCCATAAAACACGTAATAAAAACCCCTCACAGCCATAGAACACGTAATAAAAACACCACACAGCCATAAAACACGTAATAAAAACACCTCACCACCACAAAATTAAAAACTCCTCACAGCCATAAAACACGTAATAAAAACACCTCACAGCCATAAAACACCTCACAACCATAAAACACGTAATAAAAACACCTCACAGCCATAAAACACGTAATAAAAACACCTCACAGCCATAAAACACCTCACTACCATAAAACACGTAATAAAAACACCTCACAGCCATAAAACCCCTCACAGCCATAAAACACGTAATAAAAACACCTCACAGCCATAAAACACGTAATAAAAACCCCTCACAGCCATAAAACACGTAATAAAAACACCCCACAGCCATAAAACACGTAATAAAAACACCTCACAACCATAAAACACGTAATAAAAACACCTCACAGCCATAAAACCCCTCACAGCCATAAAACACGTAATAAAAACACCTCACAGCCATAAAACACGTAATAAAAACACCTCACAGCCATAAAACACGTAACAAAAACACCTCACAACCATAAAACACGTAATAAAAACACCTCACAGCCATAAAACCCCTCACAGCCATAAAACACGTAATAAAAACACCTCACAGCCATAAAACACGTAATAAAAACCCCTCACAGCCATAAAACACGTAATAAAAACACCTCACAGCCATAAAACACGTAATAAAAACCCCTCACAGCCATAAAACACGTAATAAAAACACCACACAGCCATAAAACACGTAATAAAAACACCACACAGCCATAAAACACGTAATAAAAACACCTCACAGCCATAAAACACGTAATAAAAACCCCTCACAGCCATAAAACACGTAATAAAAACCCCTCACAGCCATAAAACACGTAATAAAAACACCACACAGCCATAAAACACGTAATAAAAACACCACACAGCCATAAAACACGTAATAAAAACACCTCACAGCCATAAAACCCCTCACAGCCATAAAACACGTAATAAAAACTCCTCACAGCCATAAAACCCCTCACAGCCATAAAACACGTAATAAAAACCCCTCACAGCCATAAAACAAGTAATAAAAACACCTCACAGCCATAAAACACGTAATAAAAACACCACACAGCCATAAAACACGTAATAAAAACACCTCACAGCCATAAAACACGTAATAAAAACACCTCACAGCCATAAAACACGTAATAAAAAACCCTCACAGCCATAAAACACGTAATAAAAACACCTCACAGCCATAATACATAATAAAAACACCTCACAACCATAAAACACGTAATAAAAACACCTCACAGCCATAAAACACGTAATAAAAACACCTCACAGCCATAAAACCCCTCACAGCCATAAAACACATAATAAAAACACCTCACAGCCATAAAACACGTAATAAAAACCCCTCACAGCCATAAAACATGTAATAAAAACACCTCACAGCCATAAAACACGAAATAAAAACACCTCACAACCATAAAACACGTAATAAAAACACCTCACAGCCATAAAACCCCCCACAGCCATAAAACACGTAATAAAAACACCTCACAGCCATAAAACACGTAATAAAAACCCCTCACAGCCATAAAACACGTAATTAAAACACCTCACAGCCATAAAACACGTAATAAAAACACCTCACAACCATAAAACACGTAATAAAAACACCTCACAGCCATAAAACCCCTCACAGCCATAAAACACGTAATAAAAACACCTCACAGCCATAAAACCCCTCACAGCCATAAAACACGTAATAAAAACACCTCACAGCCATAAAACACGTAATAAAAACACCTCACAGCCATAAAACACGTAATAAAAACACCTCACAACCATAAAACACGTAATAAAAACACCTCACAGCCATAAAACCCCTCACAGCCATAAAACACGTAATAAAAACACCTCACAGCCATAAAACACGTAATAAAAACCCCTCACAGCCATAAAACACGTAATAAAAACACCTCACAGCCATAAAACCCCTCACAGCCATAAAACACGTCATAAAAACACCTCACAGCCATAAAACACGTAATAAAAACACCTCACAGCCATAAAACACGTAATAAAAACACCTCACAACCATAAAACACGTAATAAAAACACCTCACAGCCATAAAACCCCTCACAGCCATAAAACACGTAATAAAAACACCTCACAGCCATAAAACACGTAATAAAAACCCCTCACAGCCATAAAACACGTAATAAAAACACCTCACAGCCATAAAACACGTAATAAAAACCCCTCACAGCCATAAAACATGTAATAAAAACACCACACAGCCATAAAACACGTAATAAAAACACCTCACAGCCATAAAACCCCTCACAGCCATAAAACACGTAATAAAAACCCCTCACAGCCATAAAACCCCTCACAGCCATAAAACACGTAATAAAAACACCTCACAGCCATAAAACCCCTCACAGCCATAAAACACATAATAAAAACACCTCACAGCCATAAAACACGTAATAAAAACCCCTCACAGCCATAAAACACGTAATAAAAATACCTCACAGCCATAAAACACGTAATAAAAACACCTCACAACCATAAAACACGTAATAAAAACACCTCACAGCCATAAAACCCCTCACAGCCATAAAACACGTAATAAAAACACCTCACAGCCATAAAACACGTAATAAAAACCCCTCACAGCCATAAAACACGTAATAAAAACACCTCACAGCCATAAAACACGTAATAAAAACACCTCACAACCATAAAACACGTAATAAAAACACCTCACAGCCATAAAACCCCTCACAGCCATAAAACACGTAATAAAAACACCTCACAGCCATAAAACACGTAATAAAAACACCTCACAGCCATAAAACACGTAATAAAAACACCTCACAACCATAAAACACGTAATAAAAACACCTCACAGCCATAAAACCCCTCACAGCCATAAAACACGTAATAAAAACACCTCACAGCCATAAAACACGTAATAAAAACCCCTCACAGCCATAAAACACGTAATAAAAACACCTCACAGCCATAAAACACGTAATAAAAACCCCTCACAGCCATAATACACGTAATAAAAACACCACACAGCCATAAAACACGTAATAAAAACACCACACAGCCATAAAACACGTAATAAAAACACCACACAGCCATAAAACACGTAATAAAAACACCACACAGCCATAAAACACGTAATAAAAACACCACACAGCCATAAAACACGTAATAAAAACACCACACAGCCATAAAACACGTAATAAAAACCCCTCCACAGCCATAAAACACGTAATAAAAACACCACACAGCCATAAAACACGTAATAAAAACACCTCACCACCACAAAATTAAAAACTCCTCACAGCCATAAAACACGTAATAAAAACACCTCACAGCCATAAAACACCTCACAGCATAAAA
This sequence comes from Myxine glutinosa, assembly GCF_964187855.1. Taxonomy (NCBI): domain Eukaryota; kingdom Metazoa; phylum Chordata; class Myxini; order Myxiniformes; family Myxinidae; genus Myxine; species Myxine glutinosa. The sequence goes on along the minus strand of NC_136264.1, from coordinate 57,413,118 downwards.
CACGTAATAAAAACACCTCACAGCCATAAAACACGTAATAAAAACCACACCTCACAGCCATAAAACACCCTCACTACCATAAAACACGTAATAAAAATCACAGCCATAAAACCCCTCACAGCCATAAAACACGTAATAAAAACACCTCACAGCCATAAAACACGTAATAAAAACCCCTCACAGCCATAAAACACGTAATAAAAACACCCCACAGCCATAAAACACGTAATAAAAACACCTCACAACCATAAAACACGTAATAAAAACACCTCACAGCCATAAAACACGTAATAAAAACACCTCACAGCCATAAAACACGTAATAAAAACACCTCACAACCATAAAACACGTAATAAAAACACCTCACAGCCATAAAACACGTAATAAAAACACCTCACAGCCATAAAACACGTAATAAAAACCCCTCACAGCCATAAAACACGTAATAAAAACACCCCACAGCCATAAAACACGTAATAAAAACCCCTCACAGCCATAAAACACGTAATAAAAACACCACACAGCCATAAAACACGTAATAAAAACACCACACAGCCATAAAACACGTAATAAAAACACCTCACAGCCATAAAACACGTAATAAAAACCCCTCACAGCCATAAAACACGTAATAAAAACCCCTCACAGCCATAAAACACGTAATAAAAACACCACACAGCCATAAAACACGTAATAAAAACACCACACAGCCATAAAACACGTAATAAAAACACCTCACAGCCATAAAACCCCTCACAGCCATAAAACACGTAATAAAAACCCCTCACAGCCATAAAACCCCTCACAGCCATAAAACACGGAATAAAAACCCCTCACAGCCATAAAACAAGTAATAAAAACACCTCACAGCCATAAAACACGTAATAAAAACACCACACAGCCATAAAACACGTAATAAAAACACCTCACAGCCATAAAACACGTAATAAAAACACCTCACAGCCATAAAACACGTAATAAAAAACCCTCACAGCCATAAAACACGTAATAAAAACACCTCACAGCCATAATACATAATAAAAACACCTCACAACCATAAAACACGTAATAAAAACACCTCACAGCCATAAAACACGTAATAAAAACACCTCACAGCCATAAAACCCCTCACAGCCATAAAACACATAATAAAAACACCTCACAGCCATAAAACACGTAATAAAAACCCCTCACAGCCATAAAACACGTAATAAAAACACCTCACAGCCATAAAACACGAAATAAAAACACCTCACAACCATAAAACACGTAATAAAAACACCTCACAGCCATAAAACCCCCCACAGCCATAAAACACGTAATAAAAACACCTCACAGCCATAAAACACGTAATAAAAACCCCTCACAGCCATAAAACACGTAATTAAAACACCTCACAGCCATAAAACACGTAATAAAAACACCTCACAACCATAAAACACGTAATAAAAACACCTCACAGCCATAAAACCCCTCACAGCCATAAAACACGTAATAAAAACACCTCACAGCCATAAAACCCCTCACAGCCATAAAACACGTAATAAAAACACCTCACAGCCATAAAACACGTAATAAAAACACCTCACAGCCATAAAACACGTAATAAAAACACCTCACAACCATAAAACACGTAATAAAAACACCTCACAGCCATAAAACCCCTCACAGCCATAAAACACGTAATAAAAACACCTCACAGCCATAAAACACGTAATAAAAACCCCTCACAGCCATAAAACACGTAATAAAAACACCTCACAGCCATAAAACCCCTCACAGCCATAAAACACGTCATAAAAACACCTCACAGCCATAAAACACGTAATAAAAACACCTCACAGCCATAAAACACGTAATAAAAACACCTCACAACCATAAAACACGTAATAAAAACACCTCACAGCCATAAAACCCCTCACAGCCATAAAACACGTAATAAAAACACCTCACAGCCATAAAACACGTAATAAAAACCCCTCACAGCCATAAAACACGTAATAAAAACACCTCACAGCCATAAAACACGTAATAAAAACCCCTCACAGCCATAAAACATGTAATAAAAACCCCTCACAGCCATAAAACACATAATAAAAACACCTCACAGCCATAAAACACGTAATAAAAACCCCTCACAGCCATAAAACACGTAATAAAAACACCTCACAGCCATAAAACACGAAATAAAAACACCTCACAACCATAAAACACGTAATAAAAACACCTCACAGCCATAAAACCCCCCACAGCCATAAAACACGTAATAAAAACACCTCACAGCCATAAAACACGTAATAAAAACCCCTCACAGCCATAAAACACGTAATTAAAACACCTCACAGCCATAAAACACGTAATAAAAACACCTCACAACCATAAAACACGTAATAAAAACACCTCACAGCCATAAAACCCCTCACAGCCATAAAACACGTAATAAAAACACCTCACAGCCATAAAACCCCTCACAGCCATAAAACACGTAATAAAAACACCTCACAGCCATAAAACACGTAATAAAAACACCTCACAGCCATAAAACACGTAATAAAAACACCTCACAACCATAAAACACGTAATAAAAACACCTCACAGCCATAAAACCCCTCACAGCCATAAAACACGTAATAAAAACACCTCACAGCCATAAAACACGTAATAAAAACCCCTCACAGCCATAAAACACGTAATAAAAACACCTCACAGCCATAAAACCCCTCACAGCCATAAAACACGTCATAAAAACACCTCACAGCCATAAAACACGTAATAAAAACACCTCACAGCCATAAAACACGTAATAAAAACACCTCACAACCATAAAACACGTAATAAAAACACCTCACAGCCATAAAACCCCTCACAGCCATAAAACACGTAATAAAAACACCTCACAGCCATAAAACACGTAATAAAAACCCCTCACAGCCATAAAACACGTAATAAAAACACCTCACAGCCATAAAACACGTAATAAAAACCCCTCACAGCCATAAAACATGTAATAAAAACACCACACAGCCATAAAACACGTAATAAAAACACCTCACAGCCATAAAACCCCTCACAGCCATAAAACACGTAATAAAAACCCCTCACAGCCATAAAACCCCTCACAGCCATAAAACACGTAATAAAAACCCCTCACAGCCATAAAACACGTAATAAAAACACCTCACAGCCATAAAACCCCTCACAGCCATAAAACACATAATAAAAACACCTCACAGCCATAAAACACGTAATAAAAACCCCTCACAGCCATAAAACACGTAATAAAAATACCTCACAGCCATAAAACACGTAATAAAAACACCTCACAACCATAAAACACGTAATAAAAACACCTCACAGCCATAAAACCCCTCACAGCCATAAAACACGTAATAAAAACACCTCACAGCCATAAAACACGTAATAAAAACCCCTCACAGCCATAAAACACGTAATAAAAACACCTCACAGCCATAAAACACGTAATAAAAACACCTCACAACCATAAAACACGTAATAAAAACACCTCACAGCCATAAAACCCCTCACAGCCATAAAACACGTAATAAAAACACCTCACAGCCATAAAACCCCTCACAGCCATAAAACACGTAATAAAAACACCTCACAGCCATAAAACACGTAATAAAAACACCTCACAGCCATAAAACACGTAATAAAAACACCTCACAACCATAAAACACGTAATAAAAACACCTCACAGCCATAAAACCCCTCACAGCCATAAAACACGTAATAAAAACACCTCACAGCCATAAAACACGTAATAAAAACCCCTCACAGCCATAAAACACGTAATAAAAACACCTCACAGCCATAAAACACGTAATAAAAACCCCTCACAGCCATAATACACGTAATAAAAACACCACACAGCCATAAAACACGTAATAAAAACACCACACAGCCATAAAACACGTAATAAAAACACCACACAGCCATAAAACACGTAATAAAAACACCACACAGCCATAAAACACGTAATAAAAACACCACACAGCCATAAAACACGTAATAAAAACACCACACAGCCATAAAACACGTAATAAAAACCCCTCACAGCCATAAAACACGTAATAAAAACACCACACAGCCATAAAACACGTAATAAAAACACCTCACCACCACAAAATTAAAAACTCCTCACAGCCATAAAACACGTAATAAAAACACCTCACAGCCATAAAACACCTCACAGCCATAAAACACGTAATAAAAACACCTCACAGCTATAAAACACCTCACAGCCATAAAACACGTAATAAAAACACCTCACAGCCATAAAACACGTAATAAAAACACCTCACAGCCATAAAACACCTCACAGCCATAAAACACGTAATAAAAACACCTCACAGCCATAAAACACGTAATAAAAACACCTCACAGCCATAAAACACGTAATAAAAACCCCTCACAGCCATAAAACACGTAATAAAAACACCTCACAGCCATAAAACACCTCACAGCCATAAAATACGTAATAAAAACACCTCACCACCACAAAATAAAAAACCCCTCACAGCCATAAAACACGTAATAAAAACACCTCACAGCCATAAAACACGTAATAAAAACCCCTCACAGCCATAAAACACGTAATAAAAACACCTCACAGCCATAAAACACGTAATAAAAACACCTCACAACCATAAAACACGTAATAAAAACACCACACAGCCATAAAACACGTAATAAAAACACCTCACCACCACAAAATTAAAAACTCCTCACAGCCATAAAACACGTAATAAAAACACCTCACAGCCATAAAACACCTCACAGCCATAAAATACGTAATAAAAACACCTCACACCACAAAATAAAAAACCCCTCACAGCCATAAAACACGTAATAAAAACCCCTCACAGCCATAAAACACGTAATAAAAACACCTCACAGCCATAAAACACGTAATAAAAACCCCTCACAGCCATAAAACACGTAATAAAAACACCCCACAGCCATAAAACACGTAATAAAAACACCTCACAGCCATAAAACCCCTCACAGCCATAAAACACGTAATAAAAACACCTCACAGCCATAAAACACGTAATAAAAACACCTCACAGCCATAAAACACGTAATAAAAACACCTCACAACCATAAAACACGTAATAAAAACACCTCACAGCCATAAAACCCCTCACAGCCATAAAACACGTAATAAAAACACCTCACAGCCATAAAACACGTAATAAAAACCCCTCACAGCCATAAAACACGTAATAAAAACACCTCACAGCCATAAAACACGTAATAAAAACCCCTCACAGCCATAAAACACGTAATAAAAACACCACACAGCCATAAAACACGTAATAAAAACACCACACAGCCATAAAACACGTAATAAAAACACCTCACAGCCATAAAACACGTAATAAAAACCCCTCACAGCCATAAAACACGTAATAAAAACCCCTCACAGCCATAAAACACGTAATAAAAACACCACACAGCCATAAAACACGTAATAAAAACACCACACAGCCATAAAACACGTAATAAAAACACCTCACAGCCATAAAACCCCTCACAGCCATAAAACACGTAATAAAAACACCTCACAGCCATAAAACACGTAATAAAAACCCCTCACAGCCATAAAACACGTAATAAAAACACCTCACAGCCATAAAACACGAAATAAAAACACCTCACAACCATAAAACACGTAATAAAAACACCTCACAGCCATAAAACCCCCCACAGCCATAAAACACGTAATAAAAACACCTCACAGCCATAAAACACGTAATAAAAACCCCTCACAGCCATAAAACACGTATTTAAAACACCTCACAGCCATAAAACACGTAATAAAAACACCTCACAACCATAAAACACGTAATAAAAACACCTCACAGCCATAAAACCCCTCACAGCCATAAAACACGTAATAAAAACACCTCACAGCCATAAAACCCCTCACAGCCATAAAACACGTAATAAAAACACCTCACAGCCATAAAACACGTAATAAAAACACCTCACAGCCATAAAACACGTAATAAAAACACCTCACAACCATAAAACACGTAATAAAAACACCTCACAGCCATAAAACCCCTCACAGCCATAAAACACGTAATAAAAACACCTCACAGCCATAAAACACGTAATAAAAACCCCTCACAGCCATAAAACACGTAATAAAAACACCTCACAGCCATAAAACCCCTCACAGCCATAAAACACGTCATAAAAACACCTCACAGCCATAAAACACGTAATAAAAACACCTCACAGCCATAAAACACGTAATAAAAACACCTCACAGCCATAAAACACGTAATAAAAACACCTCACAACCATAAAACACGTAATAAAAACCCCTCACAGCCATAAAACACGTAATAAAAACCCCTCACAGCCATAAAACACGTAATAAAAACACCTCACAGCCATAAAACACGTAATAAAAACCCCTCACAGCCATAAAACATGTAATAAAAACACCACACAGCCATAAAACACGTAATAAAAACACCTCACAGCCATAAAACCCCTCACAGCCATAAAACACGTAATAAAAACCCCTCACAGCCATAAAACCCCTCACAGCCATAAAACACGTGATAAAAACCCCTCACAGCCATAAAACACGTAATAAAAACACCTCTCAGCCATAAAACCCCTCACAGCCATAAAACACGTAATAAAAACACCTCACAGCCATAAAACACGTAATAAAAACACCTCACAGCCATAAAACCCCTCACAGCCATAAAACACATAATAAAAACACCTCACAGCCATAAAACACGTAATAAAAACCCCTCACAGCCATAAAACACGTAATAAAAATACCTCACAGCCATAAAACACGTAATAAAAACACCTCACAACCATAAAACACGTAATAAAAACACCTCACAGCCATAAAACCCCTCACAGCCATAAAACACGTTATAAAAACACCTCACAGCCATAAAACACGTAATAAAAACCCCTCACAGCCATAAAACACGTAATAAAAACACCTCACAGCCATAAAACACGTAATAAAAACACCTCACAACCATAAAACACGTAATAAAAACACCTCACAGCCATAAAACCCCTCACAGCCATAAAACACGTAATAAAAACACCTCACAGCCATAAAACCCCTCACAGCCATAAAACACGTAATAAAAACACCTCACAGCCATAAAACACGTAATAAAAACACCTCACAGCCATAAAACACGTAATAAAAACACCTCACAACCATAAAACACGTAATAAAAACACCTCACAGCCATAAAACCCCTCACAGCCATAAAACACGTAATAAAAACACCTCACAGCCATAAAACACGTAATAAAAACCCCTCACAGCCATAAAACACGTAATAAAAACACCTCACAGCCATAAAACACGTAATAAAAACCCCTCACAGCCATAATACACGTAATAAAAACACCACACAGCCATAAAACACGTAATAAAAACACCACACAGCCATAAAACACGTAATAAAAACACCACACAGCCATAAAACACGTAATAAAAACACCACACAGCCATAAAACACGTAATAAAAACACCACACAGCCATAAAACACGTAATAAAAACACCACACAGCCATAAAACACGTAATAAAAACCCCTCACAGCCATAAAACACGTAATAAAAACACCACACAGCCATAAAACACGTAATAAAAACACCTCACCACCACAAAATTAAAAACTCCTCACAGCCATAAAACACGTAATAAAAACACCTCACAGCCATAAAACACGTAATAAAAACACCTCACAGCTATAAAACACCTCACAGCCATAAAACACGTAATAAAAACACCTCACAGCCATAAAACACGTAATAAAAACACCTCACAGCCATAAAACACCTCACAGCCATAAAACACGTAATAAAAACACCTCACCACCACAAAATTAAAAACCCCTCACAGCCATAAAACACGTAATAAAAACACCTCACAGCCATAAAACACGTAATAAAAACACCTCACAGCCATAAAACACGTAATAAAAACCCCTCACAGCCATAAAACACGTAATAAAAACAACTCACAGCCATAAAACACCCCACAGCCATAAAATACGTAATAAAAACACCTCACCACCACAAAATAAAAAACCCCTCACAGCCATAAAACACGTAATAAAAACACCTCACAGCCATAAAACACGTAATAAAAACCCCTCACAGCCATAAAACACGTAATAAAAACACCTCACAGCCATAAAACACGTAATAAAAACACCTCACAACCATAAAACACGTAATAAAAACACCACACAGCCATAAAACACGTAATAAAAACACCTCACCACCACAAAATTAAAAACTCCTCACAGCCATAAAACACGTAATAAAAACACCTCACAGCCATAAAACACCTCACAGCCATAAAATACGTAATAAAAACACCTCACCACCACAAAATAAAAAACCCCTCACAGCCATAAAACACGTAATAAAAACCCCTCACAGCCATAAAACACGTAATAAAAACACCTCACAGCAATAAAATACGTAATAAAAACACCTCACAACCATAAAACACGTAATAAAAACACCACACAGCCATAAAACACGTAATAAAAACACCACACAGCCATAAAACACGTAATAAAAACCCCTCACAGCCATAAAACACGTAATAAAAACACCTCACAGCCATAAAACACGTAATAAAAACACCTCACAACCATAAAACACGTAATAAAAACACCACACAGCCATAAAACACGTAATAAAAACACCACACAGCCATAAAACACGTAATAAAAACCCCTCACAGCCATAAAACACGTAATAAAAACACCACACAGCCATAAAACACGTAATAAAAACACCTCACCACCACAAAATTATAAACTCCTCACAGCCATAAAACACGTAATAAAAACACCTCACAGCCATAAAACACCTCACAGCCATAAAACACGTAATAAAAACACCTCACAGCCATAAAACACGTAATAAAAACACCTCACAGCCATAAAACACCTCACAACCATAAAACACGTAATAAAAACACCTCACAGCCATAAAACCCCTCACAGCCATAAAACACGTAATAAAAACACCTCACAGCCATAAAACACGTAATAAAAACCCCTCACAGCCATAAAACACGTAATAAAAACACCTCACAACCATAAAACACGTAATAAAAACACCTCACAACCATAAAACACGTAATAAAAACACCTCACAGCCATAAAACCCCTCACAGCCATAAAACACGTAATAAAAACACCTCACAGCCATAAAACCCCTCACAGCCATAAAACACGTAATAAAAACACCTCACAGCCATAAAACACGTAATAAAAACACCTCACAGCCATAAAACACGTAATAAAAACACCTCACAACCATAAAACACGTAATAAAAACACCTCACAGCCATAAAACCCCTCACAGCCATAAAACACGTAATAAAAACACCTCACAGCCATAAAACACGTAATAAAAACCCCTCACAGCCATAAAACACGTAATAAAAACACCTCACAGCCATAAAACACGTAATAAAAACCCCTCACAGCCATAATACACGTAATAAAAACACCACACAGCCATAAAACACGTAATAAAAACACCACACAGCCATAAAACACGTAATAAAAACACCACACAGCCATAAAACACGTAATAAAAACACCACACAGCCATAAAACACGTAATAAAAACACCACACAGCCATAAAACACGTAATAAAAACACCACACAGCCATAAAACACGTAATAAAAACCCCTCACAGCCATAAAACACGTAATAAAAACACCACACAGCCATAAAACACGTAATAAAAACACCTCACCACCACAAAATTAAAAACTCCTCACAGCCATAAAACACGTAATAAAAACACCTCACAGCCATAAAACACCTCACAGCCATAAAACACGTAATAAAAACACCTCACAGCTATAAAACACCTCACAGCCATAAAACACGTAATAAAAACACCTCACAGCCATAAAACACGTAATAAAAACACCTCACAGCCATAAAACACCTCACAGCCATAAAACACGTAATAAAAACACCTCACCACCACAAAATTAAAAACCCCTCACAGCCATAAAACACGAAATAAAAACACCTCACAGCCATAAAACACGTAATAAAAACACCTCACAGCCATAAAACACGTAATAAAAACCCCTCACAGCCATAAAACACGTAATAAAAACACCTCACAGCCATAAAACACGTAATAAAAACACCTCACAACCATAAAACACGTAATAAAAACACCTCACAACCATAAAACACGTAATAAAAACACCACACAGCCATAAAACACGTAATAAAAACACCACACAGCCATAAAACACGTAATAAAAACCCCTCACAGCCATAAAACACGTAATAAAAACACCTCACAGCCATAAAACACGTAATAAAAACACCTCACAACCATAAAACACGTAATAAAAACACCACACAGACATAAAACACGTAATAAAAACACCACACAGCCATAAAACACGTAATAAAAACCCCTCACAGCCATAAAACACGTAATAAAAACACCACACAGCCATAAAACACGTAATAAAAACACCTCACCACCACAAAATTAAAAACTCCTCACAGCCATAAAACACGTAATAAAAACACCTCACAGCCATAAAACACCTCACAGCCATAAAACACGTAATAAAAACACCTCACAGCCATAAAACACGTAATAAAAACACCTCACAGCCATAAAACACCTCACAACCATAAAACACGTAATAAAAACACCTCACAGCCATAAAACCCCTCACAGCCATAAAACACGTAATAAAAACACCTCACAGCCATAAAACACGTAATAAAAACCCCTCACAGCCATAAAACACGTAATAAAAACACCTCACAACCATAAAACACGTAATAAAAACACCTCACAACCATAAAACACGTAATAAAAACACCTCACAGCCATAAAACCCCTCACAGCCATAAAACACGTAATAAAAACACCTCACAGCCATAAAACCCCTCACAGCCATAAAACACGTAATAAAAACACCTCACAGCCATAAAACACGTAATAAAAACACCACACAGCCATAAAACACGTAATAAAAACACCACACAGCCATAAAACACGTAATAAAAACACCACACAGCCATAAAACACGTAATAAAAACCCCTCACAGCCATAAAACACGTAATAAAAACACCACACAGCCATAAAACACGTAATAAAAACACCTCACCACCACAAAATTAAAAACTCCTCACAGCCATAAAACACGTAATAAAAACACCTCACAGCCATAAAACACGTAATAAAAACACCTCACAGCTATAAAACACCTCACAGCCATAAAACACGTAATAAAAACACCTCACAGCCATAAAACACGTAATAAAAACACCTCACAGCCATAAAACACCTCACAGCCATAAAACACGTAATAAAAACACCTCACCACCACAAAATTAAAAACCCCTCACAGCCATAAAACACGTAATAAAAACACCTCACAGCCATAAAACACGTAATAAAAACACCTCACAGCCATAAAACACGTAATAAAAACCCCTCACAGCCATAAAACACGTAATAAAAACAACTCACAGCCATAAAACACCCCACAGCCATAAAATACGTAATAAAAACACCTCACCACCACAAAATAAAAAACCCCTCACAGCCATAAAACACGTAATAAAAACACCTCACAGCCATAAAACACGTAATAAAAACCCCTCACAGCCATAAAACACGTAATAAAAACACCTCACAGCCATAAAACACGTAATAAAAACACCTCACAACCATAAAACACGTAATAAAAACACCACACAGCCATAAAACACGTAATAAAAACACCTCACCACCACAAAATTAAAAACTCCTCACAGCCATAAAACACGTAATAAAAACACCTCACAGCCATAAAACACCTCACAGCCATAAAATACGTAATAAAAACACCTCACCACCACAAAATAAAAAACCCCTCACAGCCATAAAACACGTAATAAAAACCCCTCACAGCCATAAAACACGTAATAAAAACACCTCACAGCAATAAAACACGTAATAAAAACACCTCACAACCATAAAACACGTAATAAAAACACCACACAGCCATAAAACACGTAATAAAAACACCACACAGCCATAAAACACGTAATAAAAACCCCTCACAGCCATAAAACACGTAATAAAAACACCTCACAGCCATAAAACACGTAATAAAAACACCTCACAACCATAAAACACGTAATAAAAACACCACACAGCCATAAAACACGTAATAAAAACACCACACAGCCATAAAACACGTAATAAAAACCCCTCACAGCCATAAAACACGTAATAAAAACACCACACAGCCATAAAACACGTAATAAAAACACCTCACCACCACAAAATTATAAACTCCTCACAGCCATAAAACACGTAATAAAAACACCTCACAGCCATAAAACACCTCACAGCCATAAAACACGTAATAAAAACACCTCACAGCCATAAAACACGTAATAAAAACACCTCACAGCCATAAAACACCTCACAACCATAAAACACGTAATAAAAACACCTCACAGCCATAAAACCCCTCACAGCCATAAAACACGTAATAAAAACACCTCACAGCCATAAAACACGTAATAAAAACCCCTCACAGCCATAAAACACGTAATAAAAACACCTCACAACCATAAAACACGTAATAAAAACACCTCACAACCATAAAACACGTAATAAAAACACCTCACAGCCATAAAACCCCTCACAGCCATAAAACACGTAATAAAAACACCTCACAGCCATAAAACCCCTCACAGCCATAAAACACGTAATAAAAACACCTCACAGCCATAAAACACGTAATAAAAACACCTCACAGCCATAAAACACGTAATAAAAACACCTCACAACCATAAAACACGTAATAAAAACACCTCACAGCCATAAAACCCCTCACAGCCATAAAACACGTAATAAAAACACCTCACAGCCATAAAACACGTAATAAAAACCCCTCACAGCCATAAAACACGTAATAAAAACACCTCACAGCCATAAAACACGTAATAAAAACCCCTCACAGCCATAATACACGTAATAAAAACACCACACAGCCATAAAACACGTAATAAAAACACCACACAGCCATAAAACACGTAATAAAAACACCACACAGCCATAAAACACGTAATAAAAACACCACACAGCCATAAAACACGTAATAAAAACACCACACAGCCATAAAACACGTAATAAAAACACCACACAGCCATAAAACACGTAATAAAAACCCCTCACAGCCATAAAACACGTAATAAAAACACCACACAGCCATAAAACACGTAATAAAAACACCTCACCACCACAAAATTAAAAACTCCTCACAGCCATAAAACACGTAATAAAAACACCTCACAGCCATAAAACACCTCACAGCCATAAAACACGTAATAAAAACACCTCACAGCTATAAAACACCTCACAGCCATAAAACACGTAATAAAAACACCTCACAGCCATAAAACACGTAATAAAAACACCTCACAGCCATAAAACACCTCACAGCCATAAAACACGTAATAAAAACACCTCACCACCACAAAATTAAAAACCCCTCACAGCCATAAAACACGAAATAAAAACACCTCACAGCCATAAAACACGTAATAAAAACACCTCACAGCCATAAAACACGTAATAAAAACCCCTCACAGCCATAAAACACGTAATAAAAACACCTCACAGCCATAAAACACGTAATAAAAACACCTCACAACCATAAAACACGTAATAAAAACACCTCACAACCATAAAACACGTAATAAAAACACCACACAGCCATAAAACACGTAATAAAAACACCACACAGCCATAAAACACGTAATAAAAACCCCTCACAGCCATAAAACACGTAATAAAAACACCTCACAGCCATAAAACACGTAATAAAAACACCTCACAACCATAAAACACGTAATAAAAACACCACACAGACATAAAACACGTAATAAAAACACCACACAGCCATAAAACACGTAATAAAAACCCCTCACAGCCATAAAACACGTAATAAAAACACCACACAGCCATAAAACACGTAATAAAAACACCTCACCACCACAAAATTAAAAACTCCTCACAGCCATAAAACACGTAATAAAAACACCTCACAGCCATAAAACACCTCACAGCCATAAAACACGTAATAAAAACACCTCACAGCCATAAAACACGTAATAAAAACACCTCACAGCCATAAAACACCTCACAACCATAAAACACGTAATAAAAACACCTCACAGCCATAAAACCCCTCACAGCCATAAAACACGTAATAAAAACACCTCACAGCCATAAAACACGTAATAAAAACCCCTCACAGCCATAAAACACGTAATAAAAACACCTCACAACCATAAAACACGTAATAAAAACACCTCACAACCATAAAACACGTAATAAAAACACCTCACAGCCATAAAACCCCTCACAGCCATAAAACACGTAATAAAAACACCTCACAGCCATAAAACCCCTCACAGCCATAAAACACGTAATAAAAACACCTCACAGCCATAAAACACGTAATAAAAACACCTCACAGCCATAAAACACGTAATAAAAACACCTCACAACCATAAAACACGTAATAAAAACACCTCACAGCCATAAAACCCCTCACAGCCATAAAACACGTAATAAAAACACCTCACAGCCATAAAACACGTAATAAAAACCCCTCACAGCCATAAAACACGTAATAAAAACACCTCACAGCCATAAAACACGTAATAAAAACCCCTCACAGCCATAATACACGTAATAAAAACACCACACAGCCATAAAACACGTAATAAAAACACCACACAGCCATAAAACACGTAATAAAAACACCACACAGCCATAAAACACGTAATAAAAACACCACACAGCCATAAAACACGTAATAAAAACACCACACAGCCATAAAACACGTAATAAAAACACCACACAGCCATAAAACACGTAATAAAAACCCCTCACAGCCATAAAACACGTAATAAAAACACCACACAGCCATAAAACACGTAATAAAAACACCTCACCACCACAAAATTAAAAACTCCTCACAGCCATAAAACACGTAATAAAAACACCTCACAGCCATAAAACACCTCACAGCCATAAAACACGTAATAAAAACACCTCACAGCTATAAAACACCTCACAGCCATAAAACACGTAATAAAAACACCTCACAGCCATAAAACACGTAATAAAAACACCTCACAGCCATAAAACACCTCACAGCCATAAAACACGTAATAAAAACACCTCACCACCACAAAATTAAAAACCCCTCACAGCCATAAAACACGTAATAAAAACACCTCACAGCCATAAAACACGTAATAAAAACACCTCACAGCCATAAAACACGTAATAAAAACCCCTCACAGCCATAAAACACGTAATAAAAACACCTCACAGCCATAAAACACCCCACAGCCATAAAATACGTAATAAAAACACCTCACCACCACAAAATAAAAAACCCCTCACAGCCATAAAACACGTAATAAAAACACCTCACAGCCATAAAACACGTAATAAAAACCCCTCACAGCCATAAAACACGTAATAAAAACACCTCACAGCCATAAAACACGTAATAAAAACACCTCACAACCATAAAACACGTAATAAAAACACCACACAGCCATAAAACACGTAATAAAAACACCTCACCACCACAAAATTAAAAACTCCTCACAGCCATAAAACACGTAATAAAAACACCTCACAGCCATAAAACACCTCACAGCCATAAAATACGTAATAAAAACACCTCACCACCACAAAATAAAAAACCCCTCACAGCCATAAAACACGTAATAAAAACCCCTCACAGCCATAAAACACGTAATAAAAACACCTCACAGCCATAAAACACGTAATAAAAACACCTCACAACCATAAAACACGTAATAAAAACACCACACAGCCATAAAACACGTAATAAAAACACCACACAGCCATAAAACACGTAATAAAAACCCCTCACAGCCATAAAACACGTAATAAAAACACCTCACAGCCATAAAACACGTAATAAAAACACCTCACAACCATAAAACACGTAATAAAAACACCACACAGCCATAAAACACGTAATAAAAACACCACACAGCCATAAAACACGTAATAAAAACCCCTCACAGCCATAAAACACGTAATAAAAACACCACACAGCCATAAAACACGTAATAAAAACACCTCACCACCACAAAATTAAAAACTCCTCACAGCCATAAAACACGTAATAAAAACACCTCACAGCCATAAAACACCTCACAGCCATAAAACACGTAATAAAAACACCTCACAGCCATAAAACACGTAATAAAAACACCTCACAGCCATAAAACACCTCACAACCATAAAACACGTAATAAAAACACCTCACAGCCATAAAACCCCTCACAGCCATAAAACACGTAATAAAAACACCTCACAGCCATAAAACACGTAATAAAAACCCCTCACAGCCATAAAACACGTAATAAAAACACCTCACAACCATAAAACACGTAATAAAAACACCTCACAGCCATAAAACCCCTCACAGCCATAAAACACGTAATAAAAACACCTCACAGCCATAAAACACGTAATAAAAACCCCTCACAGCCATAAAACACGTAATAAAAACACCTCACAGCCATAAAACACGTAATAAAAACCCCTCACAGCCATAATACACGTAATAAAAACACCACACAGCCATAAAACACGTAATAAAAACACCACACAGCCATAAAACACGTAATAAAAACACCACACAGCCATAAAACACGTAATAAAAACACCACACAGCCATAAAACACGTAATAAAAACACCACACAGCCATAAAACACGTAATAAAAACACCACACAGCCATAAAACACGTAATAAAAACCCCTCACAGCCATAAAACACGTAATAAAAACACCACACAGCCATAAAACACGTAATAAAAACACCTCACCACCACAAAATTAAAAACTCCTCACAGCCATAAAACACGTAATAAAAACACCTCACAGCCATAAAACACCTCACAGCCATAAAACACGTAATAAAAACACCTCACAGCTATAAAACACCTCACAGCCATAAAACACGTAATAAAAACACCTCACAGCCATAAAACACGTAATAAAAACACCTCACAGCCATAAAACACCTCACAGCCATAAAACACGTAATAAAAACACCTCACCACCACAAAATTAAAAACCCCTCACAGCCATAAAACACGTAATAAAAACACCTCACAGCCATAAAACACGTAATAAAAACACCTCACAGCCATAAAACACGTAATAAAAACCCCTCACAGCCATAAAACACGTAATAAAAACACCTCACAGCCATAAAACACCCCACAGCCATAAAATACGTAATAAAAACACCTCACCACCACAAAATAAAAAACCCCTCACAGCCATAAAACACGAAATAAAAACACCTCACAGCCATAAAACACGTAATAAAAACACCTCACAACCATAAAACACGTAATAAAAACACCACACAGCCATAAAACACGTAATAAAAACACCTCACCACCACAAAATTAAAAACTCCTCACAGCCATAAAACACGTAATAAAAACACCTCACAGCCATAAAACACCTCACAGCCATAAAATACGTAATAAAAACACCTCACCACCACAAAATAAAAAACCCCTCACAGCCATAAAACACGTAATAAAAACCCCTCACAGCCATAAAACACGTAATAAAAACACCTCACAGCCATAAAACACGTAATAAAAACACCTCACAACCATAAAACACGTAATAAAAACACCACACAGCCATAAAACACGTAATAAAAACACCACACAGCCATAAAACACGTAATAAAAACCCCTCACAGCCATAAAACACGTAATAAAAACACCTCACAGCCATAAAACACGTAATAAAAACACCTCACAACCATAAAACACGTAATAAAAACACCACACAGCCATAAAACACGTAATAAAAACACCACACAGCCATAAAACACGTAATAAAAACCCCTCACAGCCATAAAACACGTAATAAAAACACCACACAGCCATAAAACACGTAATAAAAACACCTCACCACCACAAAATTAAAAACTCCTCAGCCATAAAACACGTAATAAAAACACCTCACAGCCATAAAACACCTCACAGCCATAAAACACGTAATAAAAACACCTCACAGCCATAAAACACGTAATAAAAACACCTCACAGCCATAAAACACCTCACAACCATAAAACACGTAATAAAAACACCTCACAGCCATAAAACCCCTCACAGCCATAAAACACGTAATAAAAACACCTCACAGCCATAAAACACGTAATAAAAACACCTCACAACCATAAAACACGTAATAAAAACACCTCACAGCCATAAAACCCCTCACAGCCATAAAACACGTAATAAAAACACCTCACAGCCATAAAACACGTAATAAAAACACCTCACAGCCATAAAACACGTAATAAAAACACCTCACAGCCATAAAACCCCTCACAGCCATAAAACACGTAATAAAAACACCTCACAGCCATAAAACACGTAATAAAAACCCCTCACAGCCATAAAACACGTAATAAAAACACCTCACAGCCATAAAACACGTAATATAAACCCCTCACAGCCATAAAACACGTAATAAAAACACCACACAGCCATAAAACACGTAATAAAAACACCACACTGCCATAAAACACGTAATAAAAACACCTCACAGCCATAAAACACGTAATAAAAACACCTCACAGCCATAAAACACGTAATAAAAACCCCTCACAGCCATAAAACACGTAATAAAAACCCCTCACAGCCATAAAACACGTAATAAAAACACCACACAGCCATAAAACACGTAACAAAAACACCACACAGCCATAAAACACGTAATAAAAACACCTCACAGCCATAAAACCCCTCACAGCCATAAAACACGTAATAAAAACCCCTCACAGCCATAAAACCCCTCACAGCCATAAAACACGTAATAAAAACCCCTCACAGCCATAAAACAAGTAATAAAAACACCTCACAGCCATAAAACACGTAATAAAAACACCACACAGCCATAAAACACGTAATAAAAACACCTCACAGCCATAAAACACGTAATAAAAACACCTCACAGCCATAAAACACGTAATAAAAACCCCTCACAGCCATAAAACACGTAATAAAAACACCTCACAGCCATAAAACACATAATAAAAACACCTCACAACCATAAAACACGTAATAAAAACACCTCACAGCCATAAAACACGTAATAAAAACACCTCACAGCCATAAAACCCCTCACAGCCATAAAACACGTAATAAAAACACCACACAGCCATAAAACACGTAATAAAAACCCCTCACAGCCATAAAACACGTAATAAAAACACCTCACAACCATAAAACACGTAATAAAAACACCTCGCAGCCATAAAACCCCTCACAGCCATAAAACACGTCATAAAAACACCTCACAGCCATAAAACACGTAATAAAAACCCCTCACAGCCATAAAACACGTAATAAAAACACCTCACAGCCATAAAACACGTAATAAAAACCCCTCACAGCCATAATACACGTAATAAAAACACCACACAGCCATAAAACACGTAATAAAAACACCACACAGCCATAAAACACGTAATAAAAACACCACACAGCCATAAAACACGTAATAAAAACACCACACAGCCATAAAACACGTAATAAAAACACCACACAGCCATAAAACACGTAATAAAAACACCACACAGCCATAAAACACGTAATAAAAACCCCTCACAGCCATAAAACACGTAATAAAAACACCACACAGCCATAAAACACGTAATAAAAACACCTCACCACCACAAAATTAAAAACTCCTCACAGCCATAAAACACGTAATAAAAACACCTCACAGCCATAAAACACCTCACAGCCATAAAACACGTAATAAAAACACCTCACAGCTATAAAACACCTCACAGCCATAAAACACGTAATAAAAACACCTCACAGCCATAAAACACGTAATAAAAACACCTCACAGCCATAAAACACCTCACAGCCATAAAACACGTAATAAAAACACCTCACCACCACAAAATTAAAAACCCCTCACAGCCATAAAACACGAAATAAAAACACCTCACAGCCATAAAACACGTAATAAAAACACCTCACAGCCATAAAACACGTAATAAAAACCCCTCACAGCCATAAAACACGTAATAAAAACACCTCACAGCCATAAAACACGTAATAAAAACACCTCACAACCATAAAACACGTAATAAAAACACCTCACAACCATAAAACACGTAATAAAAACACCACACAGCCATAAAACACGTAATAAAAACACCACACAGCCATAAAACACGTAATAAAAACCCCTCACAGCCATAAAACACGTAATAAAAACACCTCACAGCCATAAAACACGTAATAAAAACACCTCACAACCATAAAACACGTAATAAAAACACCACACAGACATAAAACACGTAATAAAAACACCACACAGCCATAAAACACGTAATAAAAACCCCTCACAGCCATAAAACACGTAATAAAAACACCACACAGCCATAAAACACGTAATAAAAACACCTCACCACCACAAAATTAAAAACTCCTCACAGCCATAAAACACGTAATAAAAACACCTCACAGCCATAAAACACCTCACAGC
The DNA here is from genome assembly GCF_964187855.1 of Myxine glutinosa. Lineage (NCBI taxonomy): Eukaryota > Metazoa > Chordata > Myxini > Myxiniformes > Myxinidae > Myxine > Myxine glutinosa. Next base: position 57,392,418 of record NC_136264.1, on the reverse strand, counting down.
CATAAAACACGTAATAAAAACACCTCACAGCCATAAAACACGTAATAAAAACACCTCACAGCCATAAAACACCTCACAACCATAAAACACGTAATAAAAACACCTCACAGCCATAAAACCCCTCACAGCCATAAAACACGTAATAAAAACACCTCACAGCCATAAAACACGTAATAAAAACCCCTCACAGCCATAAAACACGTAATAAAAACACCTCACAACCATAAAACACGTAATAAAAACACCTCACAACCATAAAACACGTAATAAAAACACCTCACAGCCATAAAACCCCTCACAGCCATAAAACACGTAATAAAAACACCTCACAGCCATAAAACCCCTCACAGCCATAAAACACGTAATAAAAACACCTCACAGCCATAAAACACGTAATAAAAACACCTCACAGCCATAAAACACGTAATAAAAACACCTCACAACCATAAAACACGTAATAAAAACACCTCACAGCCATAAAACCCCTCACAGCCATAAAACACGTAATAAAAACACCTCACAGCCATAAAACACGTAATAAAAACCCCTCACAGCCATAAAACACGTAATAAAAACACCTCACAGCCATAAAACACGTAATAAAAACCCCTCACAGCCATAATACACATAATAAAAACACCACACAGCCATAAAACACGTAATAAAAACACCACACAGCCATAAAACACGTAATAAAAACACCACACAGCCATAAAACACGTAATAAAAACACCACACAGCCATAAAACACGTAATAAAAACACCACACAGCCATAAAACACGTAATAAAAACACCACACAGCCATAAAACACGTAATAAAAACCCCTCACAGCCATAAAACACGTAATAAAAACACCACACAGCCATAAAACACGTAATAAAAACACCTCACCACCACAAAATTAAAAACTCCTCACAGCCATAAAACACGTAATAAAAACACCTCACAGCCATAAAACACCTCACAGCCATAAAACACGTAATAAAAACACCTCACAGCTATAAAACACCTCACAGCCATAAAACACGTAATAAAAACACCTCACAGCCATAAAACACGTAATAAAAACACCTCACAGCCATAAAACACCTCACAGCCATAAAACACGTAATAAAAACACCTCACCACCACAAAATTAAAAACCCCTCACAGCCATAAAACACGTAATAAAAACACCTCACAGCCATAAAACACGTAATAAAAACACCTCACAGCCATAAAACACGTAATAAAAACCCCTCACAGCCATAAAACACGTAATAAAAACACCTCACAGCCATAAAACACGTAATAAAAACACCTCACAACCATAAAACACGTAATAAAAACACCACACAGCCATAAAACACGTAATAAAAACACCTCACCACCACAAAATTAAAAACTCCTCACAGCCATAAAACACGTAATAAAAACACCTCACAGCCATAAAACACCTCACAGCCATAAAATACGTAATAAAAACACCTCACCACCACAAAATAAAAAACCCCTCACAGCCATAAAACACGTAATAAAAACCCCTCACAGCCATAAAACACGTAATAAAAACACCTCACAGCCATAAAACACGTAATAAAAACACCTCACAACCATAAAACACGTAATAAAAACACCACACAGCCATAAAACACGTAATAAAAACACCACACAGCCATAAAACACGTAATAAAAACCCCTCACAGCCATAAAACACGTAATAAAAACACCTCACAGCCATAAAACACGTAATAAAAACACCTCACAACCATAAAACACGTAATAAAAACACCACACAGCCATAAAACACGTAATAAAAACACCACACAGCCATAAAACACGTAATAAAAACCCCTCACAGCCATAAAACACGTAATAAAAACACCACACAGCCATAAAACACGTAATAAAAACACCTCACCACCACAAAATTAAAAACTCCTCACAGCCATAAAACACGTAATAAAAACACCTCACAGCCATAAAACACCTCACAGCCATAAAACACGTAATAAAAACACCTCACAGCCATAAAACACGTAATAAAAACACCTCACAGCCATAAAACACCTCACAACCATAAAACACGTAATAAAAACACCTCACAGCCATAAAACCCCTCACAGCCATAAAACACGTAATAAAAACACCTCACAGCCATAAAACACGTAATAAAAACCCCTCACAGCCATAAAACACGTAATAAAAACACCTCACAACCATAAAACACGTAATAAAAACACCTCACAGCCATAAAACCCCTCACAGCCATAAAACACGTAATAAAAACACCTCACAGCCATAAAACACGTAATAAAAACCCCTCACAGCCATAAAACACGTAATAAAAACACCTCACAGCCATAAAACACGTAATAAAAACCCCTCACAGCCATAATACACGTAATAAAAACACCACACAGCCATAAAACACGTAATAAAAACACCACACAGCCCTAAAACACGTAATAAAAACACCACACAGCCATAAAACACGTAATAAAAACACCACACAGCCATAAAACACGTAATAAAAACACCACACAGCCATAAAACACGTAATAAAAACACCACACAGCCATAAAACACGTAATAAAAACCCCTCACAGCCATAAAACACGTAATAAAAACACCACACAGCCATAAAACACGTAATAAAAACACCTCACCACCACAAAATTAAAAACTCCTCACAGCCATAAAACACGTAATAAAAACACCTCACAGCCATAAAACACCTCACAGCCATAAAACACGTAATAAAAACACCTCACAGCTATAAAACACCTCACAGCCATAAAACACGTAATAAAAACACCTCACAGCCATAAAACACGTAATAAAAACACCTCACAGCCATAAAACACCTCACAGCCATAAAACACGTAATAAAAACACCTCACCACCACAAAATTAAAAACCCCTCACAGCCATAAAACACGTAATAAAAACACCTCACAGCCATAAAACACGTAATAAAAACACCTCACAGCCATAAAACACGTAATAAAAACCCCTCACAGCCATAAAACACGTAATAAAAACACCTCACAGCCATAAAACACCCCACAGCCATAAAATACGTAATAAAAACACCTCACCACCACAAAATAAAAAACCCCTCACAGCCATAAAACACGTAATAAAAACACCTCACAGCCATAAAACACGTAATAAAAACACCTCACAACCATAAAACACGTAATAAAAACACCACACAGCCATAAAACACGTAATAAAAACACCTCACCACCACAAAATTAAAAACTCCTCACAGCCATAAAACACGTAATAAAAACACCTCACAGCCATAAAACACCTCACAGCCATAAAATACGTAATAAAAACACCTCACCACCACAAAATAAAAAACCCCTCACAGCCATAAAACACGTAATAAAAACCCCTCACAGCCATAAAACACGTAATAAAAACACCTCACAGCCATAAAACACGTAATAAAAACACCTCACAACCATAAAACACGTAATAAAAACACCACACAGCCATAAAACACGTAATAAAAACACCACACAGCCATAAAACACGTAATAAAAACCCCTCACAGCCATAAAACACGTAATAAAAACACCTCACAGCCATAAAACACGTAATAAAAACACCTCACAACCATAAAACACGTAATAAAAACACCACACAGCCATAAAACACGTAATAAAAACACCACACAGCCATAAAACACGTAATAAAAACCCCTCACAGCCATAAAACACGTAATAAAAACACCACACAGCCATAAAACACGTAATAAAAACACCTCACCACCACAAAATTAAAAACTCCTCAGCCATAAAACACGTAATAAAAACACCTCACAGCCATAAAACACCTCACAGCCATAAAACACGTAATAAAAACACCTCACAGCCATAAAACACGTAATAAAAACACCTCACAGCCATAAAACACCTCACAACCATAAAACACGTAATAAAAACACCTCACAGCCATAAAACCCCTTACAGCCATAAAACACGTAATAAAAACACCTCACAGCCATAAAACACGTAATAAAAACCCCTCACAGCCATAAAACACGTAATAAAAACACCCCACAGCCATAAAACACGTAATAAAAACACCTCACAACCATAAAACACGTAATAAAAACACCTCACAGCCATAAAACCCCTCACAGCCATAAAACACGTAATAAAAACACCTCACAGCCATAAAACACGTAATAAAAACACCTCACAGCCATAAAACACGTAATAAAAACACCTCACAACCATAAAACACGTAATAAAAACACCTCACAGCCATAAAACCCCTCACAGCCATAAAACACGTAATAAAAACACCTCGCAGCCATAAAACACGTAATAAAAACCCCTCACAGCCATAAAACACGTAATAAAAACACCTCACAGCCATAAAACACGTAATAAAAACCCCTCACAGCCATAAAACACGTAATAAAAACACCACACAGCCATAAAACACGTAATAAAAACACCACACTGCCATAAAACACGTAATAAAAACACCTCACAGCCATAAAACACGTAATAAAAACCCCTCACAGCCATAAAACACGTAATAAAAACCCCTCACAGCCATAAAACACGTAATAAAAACACCACACAGCCATAAAACACGTAACAAAAACACCACACAGCCATAAAACACGTAATAAAAACACCTCACAGCCATAAAACCCCTCACAGCCATAAAACACGTAATAAAAACCCCTCACAGCCATAAAACCCCTCACAGCCATAAAACACGTAATAAAAACCCCTCACAGCCATAAAACAAGTAATAAAAACACCTCACAGCCATAAAACACGTAATAAAAACACCACACAGCCATAAAACACGTAATAAAAACACCTCACAGCCATAAAACACGTAATAAAAACACCTCACAGCCATAAAACACGTAATAAAAACCCCTCACAGCCATAAAACACGTAATAAAAACACCTCACAGCCATAAAACACATAATAAAAACACCTCACAACCATAAAACACGTAATAAAAACACCTCACAGCCATAAAACACGTAATAAAAACACCTCACAGCCATAAAACCCCTCACAGCCATAAAACACATAATAAAAACACCTCACAGCCATAAAACACGTAATAAAAACCCCTCACAGCCATAAAACACGTAATAAAAACACCTCACAGCCATAAAACACGAAATAAAAACACCTCACAACCATAAAACACGTAATAAAAACACCTCACAGCCATAAAACCCCTCACAGCCATAAAACACGTAATAAAAACACCTCACAGCCATAAAACACGTAATAAAAACCCCTCACAGCCATAAAACACGTAAATAAAACACCTCACAGCCATAAAACACGTAATAAAAACACCTCACAACCATAAAACACGTAATAAAAACACCTCACAGCCATAAAACCCCTCACAGCCATAAAACACGTAATAAAAACACCTCACAGCCATAAAACCCCTCACAGCCATAAAACACGTAATAAAAACACCTCACAGCCATAAAACACGTAATAAAAACACCTCACAGCCATAAAACACGTAATAAAAACACCTCACAACCATAAAACACGTAATAAAAACACCTCACAGCCATAAAACCCCTCACAGCCATAAAACACGTAATAAAAACCCCTCACAGCCATAAAACACGTAATAAAAACACCTCACAGCCATAAAACACGTAATAAAAACCCCTCACAGCCATAAAACACGTAATAAAAACCCCTCACAGCCATAAAACACGTAATAAAAACACCTCACAGCCATAAAACCCCTCACAGCCATAAAACACGTCATAAAAACACCTCACAGCCATAAAACACGTAATAAAAACACCTCACAGCCATAAAACACGTAATAAAAACACCTCACAACCATAAAACACGTAATAAAAACACCTCACAGCCATAAAACCCCTCACAGCCATAAAACACGTAATAAAAACACCTCACAGCCATAAAACACGTAATAAAAACCCCTCACAGCCATAAAACACGTAATAAAAACACCTCACAGCCATAAAACACGTAATAAAAACCCCTCACAGCCATAAAACATGTAATAAAAACACCACACAGCCATAAAACACGTAATAAAAACACCTCACAGCCATAAAACCCCTCACAGCCATAAAACACGTAATAAAAACCCCTCACAGCCATAAAACCCCTCACAGCCATAAAACACGTAACAAAAACCCCTCAGCCATAAAACACGTAATAAAAACACCTCACAGCCATAAAACCCCTCACAGCCATAAAACACGTAATAAAAACACCTCACAGCCATAAAACACGTAATAAAAACACCTCACAGCCATAAAACCCCTCACAGCCATAAAACACGTAATAAAAACCCCTCACAGCCATAAAACCCCTCACAGCCATAAAACACGTAATAAAAACCCCTCACAGCCATAAAACCCCTCACAGCCATAAAACACGTAATAAAAACCCCTCACAGCCATAAAACAAGTAATAAAAACACCTCACAGCCATAAAACACGTAATAAAAACACCACACAGCCATAAAACACGTAATAAAAACACCTCACAGCCATAAAACACGTAATAAAAACACCTCACAGCCATAAAACACGTAATAAAAACCCCTCACAGCCATAAAACACGTAATAAAAACACCTCACAGCCATAAAACACATAATAAAAACACCTCACAACCATAAAACACGTAATAAAAACACCTCACAGCCATAAAACACGTAATAAAAACACCTCACAGCCATAAAACCCCTCACAGCCATAAAACACATAATAAAAACACCTCACAGCCATAAAACACGTAATAAAAACCCCTCACAGCCATAAAACACGTAATAAAAACACCTCACAGCCATAAAACACGAAATAAAAACACCTCACAACCATAAAACACGTAATAAAAACACCTCACAGCCATAAAACCCCTCACAGCCATAAAACACGTAATAAAAACACCTCACAGCCATAAAACACGTAATAAAAACCCCTCACAGCCATAAAACACGTAAATAAAACACCTCACAGCCATAAAACACGTAATAAAAACACCTCACAACCATAAAACACGTAATAAAAACACGTCACAGCCATAAAACCCCTCACAGCCATAAAACACGTAATAAAAACACCTCACAGCCATAAAACCCCTCACAGCCATAAAACACGTAATAAAAACACCTCACAGCCATAAAACACGTAATAAAAACACCTCACAGCCATAAAACACGTAATAAAAACACCTCACAACCATAAAACACGTAATAAAAACACCTCACAGCCATAAAACCCCTCACAGCCATAAAACACGTAATAAAAACACCTCACAGCCATAAAACACGTAATAAAAACCCCTCACAGCCATAAAACACGGAATAAAAACACCTCACAGCCATAAAACCCCTCACAGCCATAAAACACGTCATAAAAACACCTCACAGCCATAAAACACGTAATAAAAACACCTCACAGCCATAAAACACGTAATAAAAACACCTCACAACCATAAAACACGTAATAAAAACACCTCACAGCCATAAAACCCCTCACAGCCATAAAACACGTAATAAAAACACCTCACAGCCATAAAACACGTAATAAAAACCCCTCACAGCCATAAAACACGTAATAAAAACACCTCACAGCCATAAAACACGTAATAAAAACCCCTCACAGCCATAAAACACGTAATAAAAACACCTCACAACCATAAAACACGTAATAAAAACACCTCACAGCCATAAAACCCCTCACAGCCATAAAACACGTAATAAAAACACCTCACAGCCATAAAACCCCTCACAGCCATAAAACACGTAATAAAAACACCTCACAGCCATAAAACACGTAATAAAAACCCCTCACAGCCATAAAACACGTAATAAAAACACCACACAGCCATAAAACACGTAATAAAAACCCCTCACAGCCATAATACACGTAATAAAAACACCACACAGCCATAAAACACGTAATAAAAACCCCTCACAGCCATAAAACACGTAATAAAAACACCACACAGCCATAAAACACGTAATAAAAACCCCTCACAGCCATAATACACGCAATAAAAACACCTCACAGCCATAAAACCCCTCACAGCCATAAAACACATAATAAAAACACCTCACAGCCATAAAACACGTAATAAAAACCCCTCACAGCCATAAAACACGTAATAAAAATACCTCAGCCATAAAACACGTAATAAAAACACCTAACAACCATAAAACACGTAATAAAAACACCTCACAGCCATAAAACCCCTCACAGCCATAAAACACGTAATAAAAACACCTCACAGCCATAAAACACGTAATAAAAACCCCTCACAGCCATAAAACACGTAATAAAAACACCTCACAGCCATAAAACACGTAATAAAAACACCTCACAACCATAAAACACGTAATAAAAACACCTCACAGCCATAAAACCCCTCACAGCCATAAAACACGTAATAAAAACACCTCACAGCCATAAAACCCCTCACAGCCATAAAACACGTAATAAAAACACCTCACAGCCATAAAACACGAAATAAAAACACCTCACAGCCATAAAACACGTAATAAAAACACCTCACAACCATAAAACACGTAATAAAAACACCTCACAGCCATAAAACCCCTCACAGCCATAAAACACGTAATAAAAACACCTCACAGCCATAAAACACGTAATAAAAACCCCTCACAGCCATAAAACACGTAATAAAAACACCTCACAGCCATAAAACACGTAATAAAAACCCCTCACAGCCATAATACACGTAATAAAAACACCACACAGCCATAAAACACGTAATAAAAACACCACACAGCCATAAAACACGTAATAAAAACACCACACAGCCATAAAACACGTAATAAAAACACCACACAGCCATAAAACACGTAATAAAAACACCACACAGCCATAAAACACGTAATAAAAACACCACACAGCCATAAAACACGTAATAAAAACCCCTCACAGCCATAAAACACGTAATAAAAACACCACACAGCCATAAAACACGTAATAAAAACACCTCACCACCACAAAATTAAAAACTCCTCACAGCCATAAAACACGTAATAAAAACACCTCACAGCCATAAAACACCTCACAGCCATAAAACACGTAATAAAAACACCTCACAGCCATAAAACACCTCACAGCCATAAAACACGTAATAAAAACACCTCACAGCCATAAAACACCTCACAGCCATAAAACACGTAATAAAAACACCTCACCGCCATAAAACACCGCACAGCCATAAAACACGTAATAAAAACACCTCACCACCACAAAATTAAAAACCCCTCACAGCCATAAAACACGTAATAAAAACACCTCACAGCCATAAAACACGTAATAAAAACACCTCACAGCCATAAAACACGTAATAAAAACCCCTCACAGCCATAAAACACGTAATAAAAACACCTCACAGCCATAAAACACCTCACAGCCATAAAATACGTAATAAAAACACCTCACAACCATAAAACACGTAATAAAAACACCACACAGCCATAAAACACGTAATAAAAACACCACACAGCCATAAAACACGTAATAAAAACACCACACAGCCATAAAACACGTAATAAAAACCCCTCACAGCCATAAAACACGTAATAAAAACACCACACAGCCATAAAACACGTAATAAAAACACCTCACCACCACAAAATTAAAAACTCCTCACAGCCATAAAACACGTAATAAAAACACCTCACAGCCATAAAACACCTCACAGCCATAAAACACGTAATAAAAACACCTCACAGCTATAAAACACCTCACAGCCATAAAACATGTAATAAAAACACCTCACAGCCATAAAACACGTAATAAAAACACCTCACAGCCATAAAACACCTCACAGCCATAAAACACGTAATAAAAACACCTCACCACCACAAAATTAAAAACCCCTCACAGCCATAAAACACGTAATAAAAACACCTCACAGCCATAAAACACGTAATAAAAACACCTCACAGCCATAAAACACGTAATAAAAACCCCTCACAGCCATAAAACACGTAATAAAAACACCTCACAGCCATAAAACACCTCACAGCCATAAAATACGTAATAAAAACACCTCACCACCACAAAATAAAAAACCCCTCACAGACATAAAACACGTAATAAAAACACCTCACAGCCATAAAACACGTAATAAAAACCCCTCACAGCCATAAAACACGTAATAAAAACACCTCACAGCCATAAAACACGTAATAAAAACACCTCACAACCATAAAACACGTAATAAAAACACCACACAGCCATAAAACACGTAATAAAAACACCTCACCACCACAAAATTAAAAACTCCTCACAGCCATAAAACACGTAATAAAAACACCTCACAGCCATAAAACACCTCACAGCCATAAAATACGTAATAAAAACACCTCACCACCACAAAATAAAAAACCCCTCACAGCCATAAAACACGTAATAAAAACCCCTCACAGCCATAAAACACGTAATAAAAACACCTCACAGCCATACAACACGTAATAAAAACACCTCACAACCATAAAACACGTAATAAAAACACCACACAGCCATAAAACATGTAATAAAAACACCACACAGCCATAAAACACGTAATAAAAACCCCTCACAGCCATAAAACACGTAATAAAAACACCTCACAGCCATAAAACACGTAATAAAACACCTCACAACCATAAAACACGTAATAAAAACACCACACAGCCATAAAACACGTAATAAAAACACCACACAGCCATAAAACACGTAATAAAAACCCCTCACAGCCATAAAACACGTAATAAAAACACCACACAGCCATAAAACACGTAATAAAAACACCTCACCACCACAAAATTAAAAACTCCTCACAGCCATAAAACACGTAATAAAAACTCCTCACAGCCATAAAACACCTCACAGCCATAAAACACGTAATAAAACACCTCACAGCCATAAAACACGTAATAAAAACACCTCACAGCCATAAAACACCTCACAACCATAAAACACGTAATAAAAACACCTCACAGCCATAAAACACCTCACAGCCATAAAACACGTAATAAAAACACCTCACAGCCATAAAACACGTAATAAAAACCCCTCACAGCCATAAAACACGTAATAAAAACACCCCACAGCCATAAAACACGTAATAAAAACACCTCACAACCATAAAACACGTAATAAAAACACCTCACAGCCATAAAACCCCTCACAGCCATAAAACACGTAATAAAAACACCTCACAGCCATAAAACACGTAATAAAAACACCTCACAGCCATAAAACACGTAATAAAAACACCTCACAACCATAAAACACGTAATAAAAACCCCTCACAGCCATAAAACCCCTCACAGCCATAAAACACGTAATAAAAACACCTCACAGCCATAAAACACGTAATAAAAACACCTCACAGCCATAAAACACATAATAAAAACCCCTCACAGCCATAAAACACGTAATAAAAACACCTCACAGCCATAAAACCCCTCACAGCCATAAAACACATAATAAAAACACCTCACAGCCATAAAACACGTAATAAAAACCCCTCACAGCCATAAAACACGTAATAAAAACACCTCACAGCCATAAAACACGTAATAAAAACACCTCACAACCATAAAACACGTAATAAAAACACCTCACAGCCATAAAACCCCTCACAGCCATAAAACACGTAATAAAAACCCCTCACAGCCATAAAACACGAAATAAAAACACCTCACAGCCATAAAACACGTAATAAAAACACCTCACAACCATAAAACACGTAATAAAAACACCTCACAGCCATAAAACCCCTCACAGCCATAAAACACGTAATAAAAACACCTCACAGCCATAAAACACATAATAAAAACACCTCACAGCCATAAAACACGTAATAAAAACACCTCACAACCATAAAACAGGTAATAAAAACACCTCACAGCCATAAAACCCCTCACAGCCATAAAACACGTAATAAAAACACCTCACAGCCATAAAACACGTAATAAAAACCCCTCACAGCCATAAAACACGTAATAAAAACACATCACAGCCATAAAACACGTAATAAAAACCCCTCACAGCCATAAAACACGTAATAAAAACACCACACAGCCATAAAGCACGTAATAAAAACACCACACAGCCATAAAACACGTAATAAAAACACCACACAGCCATAAAACACGTAATAAAAACACCACACAGCCATAAAGCACGTAATAAAAACACCACACAGCCATAAAGCACGTAATAAAAACACCACACAGCCATAAAACACGTAATAAAAACCCCTCACAGCCATAGAACACGTAATAAAAACCCCTCACAGCCATAGAACACGTAATAAAAACACCACACAGCCATAAAACACGTAATAAAAACACCTCACCACCACAAAATTAAAAACTCCTCACAGCCATAAAACACGTAATAAAAACACCTCACAGCCATAAAACACCTCACAACCATAAAACACGTAATAAAAACACCTCACAGCCATAAAACACGTAATAAAAACACCTCACAGCCATAAAACACCTCACTACCATAAAACACGTAATAAAAACACCTCACAGCCATAAAACCCCTCACAGCCATAAAACACGTAATAAAAACACCTCACAGCCATAAAACACGTAATAAAAACCCCTCACAGCCATAAAACACGTAATAAAAACACCCCACAGCCATAAAACACGTAATAAAAACACCTCACAACCATAAAACACGTAATAAAAACACCTCACAGCCATAAAACCCCTCACAGCCATAAAACACGTAATAAAAACACCTCACAGCCATAAAACACGTAATAAAAACACCTCACAGCCATAAAACACGTAACAAAAACACCTCACAACCATAAAACACGTAATAAAAACACCTCACAGCCATAAAACCCCTCACAGCCATAAAACACGTAATAAAAACACCTCACAGCCATAAAACACGTAATAAAAACCCCTCACAGCCATAAAACACGTAATAAAAACACCTCACAGCCATAAAACACGTAATAAAAACCCCTCACAGCCATAAAACACGTAATAAAAACACCACACAGCCATAAAACACGTAATAAAAACACCACACAGCCATAAAACACGTAATAAAAACACCTCACAGCCATAAAACACGTAATAAAAACCCCTCACAGCCATAAAACACGTAATAAAAACCCCTCACAGCCATAAAACACGTAATAAAAACACCACACAGCCATAAAACACGTAATAAAAACACCACACAGCCATAAAACACGTAATAAAAACACCTCACAGCCATAAAACCCCTCACAGCCATAAAACACGTAATAAAAACTCCTCACAGCCATAAAACCCCTCACAGCCATAAAACACGTAATAAAAACCCCTCACAGCCATAAAACAAGTAATAAAAACACCTCACAGCCATAAAACACGTAATAAAAACACCACACAGCCATAAAACACGTAATAAAAACACCTCACAGCCATAAAACACGTAATAAAAACACCTCACAGCCATAAAACACGTAATAAAAAACCCTCACAGCCATAAAACACGTAATAAAAACACCTCACAGCCATAATACATAATAAAAACACCTCACAACCATAAAACACGTAATAAAAACACCTCACAGCCATAAAACACGTAATAAAAACACCTCACAGCCATAAAACCCCTCACAGCCATAAAACACATAATAAAAACACCTCACAGCCATAAAACATGTAATAAAAACCCCTCACAGCCATAAAACATGTAATAAAAACACCTCACAGCCATAAAACACGAAATAAAAACACCTCACAACCATAAAACACGTAATAAAAACACCTCACAGCCATAAAACCCCCCACAGCCATAAAACACGTAATAAAAACACCTCACAGCCATAAAACACGTAATAAAAACCCCTCACAGCCATAAAACACGTAATTAAAACACCTCACAGCCATAAAACACGTAATAAAAACACCTCACAACCATAAAACACGTAATAAAAACACCTCACAGCCATAAAACCCCTCACAGCCATAAAACACGTAATAAAAACACCTCACAGCCATAAAACCCCTCACAGCCATAAAACACGTAATAAAAACACCTCACAGCCATAAAACACGTAATAAAAACACCTCACAGCCATAAAACACGTAATAAAAACACCTCACAACCATAAAACACGTAATAAAAACACCTCACAGCCATAAAACCCCTCACAGCCATAAAACACGTAATAAAAACACCTCACAGCCATAAAACACGTAATAAAAACCCCTCACAGCCATAAAACACGTAATAAAAACACCTCACAGCCATAAAACCCCTCACAGCCATAAAACACGTCATAAAAACACCTCACAGCCATAAAACACGTAATAAAAACACCTCACAGCCATAAAACACGTAATAAAAACACCTCACAACCATAAAACACTTAATAAAAACACCTCACAGCCATAAAACCCCTCACAGCCATAAAACACGTAATAAAAACACCTCACAGCCATAAAACACGTAATAAAAACCCCTCACAGCCATAAAACACGTAATAAAAACACCTCACAGCCATAAAACACGTAATAAAAACCCCTCACAGCCATAAAACATGTAATAAAAACACCACACAGCCATAAAACACGTAATAAAAACACCTCACAGCCATAAAACCCCTCACAGCCATAAAACACGTAATAAAAACCCCTCACAGCCATAAAACCCCTCACAGCCATAAAACACGTAATAAAAACACCTCACAGCCATAAAACCCCTCACAGCCATAAAACACATAATAAAAACACCTCACAGCCATAAAACACGTAATAAAAACCCCTCACAGCCATAAAACACGTAATAAAAATACCTCACAGCCATAAAACACGTAATAAAAACACCTCACAACCATAAAACACGTAATAAAAACACCTCACAGCCATAAAACCCCTCACAGCCATAAAACACGTAATAAAAACACCTCACAGCCATAAAACACGTAATAAAAACCCCTCACAGCCATAAAACACGTAATAAAAACACCTCACAGCCATAAAACACGTAATAAAAACACCTCACAACCATAAAACACGTAATAAAAACACCTCACAGCCATAAAACCCCTCACAGCCATAAAACACGTAATAAAAACACCTCACAGCCATAAAACACGTAATAAAAACACCTCACAGCCATAAAACACGTAATAAAAACACCTCACAACCATAAAACACGTAATAAAAACACCTCACAGCCATAAAACCCCTCACAGCCATAAAACACGTAATAAAAACACCTCACAGCCATAAAACACGTAATAAAAACCCCTCACAGCCATAAAACACGTAATAAAAACACCTCACAGCCATAAAACACGTAATAAAAACCCCTCACAGCCATAATACACGTAATAAAAACACCACACAGCCATAAAACACGTAATAAAAACACCACACAGCCATAAAACACGTAATAAAAACACCACACAGCCATAAAACACGTAATAAAAACACCACACAGCCATAAAACACGTAATAAAAACACCACACAGCCATAAAACACGTAATAAAAACACCACACAGCCATAAAACACGTAATAAAAACCCCTCACAGCCATAAAACACGTAATAAAAACACCACACAGCCATAAAACACGTAATAAAAACACCTCACCACCACAAAATTAAAAACTCCTCACAGCCATAAAACACGTAATAAAAACACCTCACAGCCATAAAACACCTCACAGCCATAAAACACGTAATAAAAACACCTCACAGCCATAAAACACGTAATAAAAACACCTCACAGCCATAAAACACCTCACTACCATAAAACACGTAATAAAAACACCTCACAGCCATAAAACCCCTCACAGCCATAAAACACGTAATAAAAACACCTCACAGCCATAAAACACGTAATAAAAACCCCTCACAGCCATAAAACACGTAATAAAAACACCCCACAGCCATAAAACACGTAATAAAAACACCTCACAACCATAAAACACGTAATAAAAACACCTCACAGCCATAAAACCCCTCACAGCCATAAAACACGTAATAAAAACACCTCACAGCCATAAAACACGTAATAAAAACACCTCACAGCCATAAAACACGTAATAAAAACACCTCACAACCATAAAACACGTAATAAAAACACCTCACAGCCATAAAACCCCTCACAGCCATAAAACACGTAATAAAAACACCTCACAGCCATAAAACACGTAATAAAAACCCCTCACAGCCATAAAACACGTAATAAAAACACCCCACAGCCATAAAACACGTAATAAAAACCCCTCACAGCCATAAAACACGTAATAAAAACACCACACAGCCATAAAACACGTAATAAAAACACCACACAGCCATAAAATACGTAATAAAAACACCTCACAGCCATAAAACACGTAATAAAAACCCCTCACAGCCATAAAACACGTAATAAAAACCCCTCACAGCCATAAAACACGTAATAAAAACACCACACAGCCATAAAACACGTAATAAAAACACCACACAGCCATAAAACACGTAATAAAAACACCTCACAGCCATAAAACCCCTCACAGCCATAAAACACGTAATAAAAACCCCTCACAGCCATAAAACCCCTCACAGCCATAAAACACGGAATAAAAACCCCTCACAGCCATAAAACAAGTAATAAAAACACCTCACAGCCATAAAACACGTAATAAAAACACCACACAGCCATAAAACACGTAATAAAAACACCTCACAGCCATAAAACACGTAATAAAAACACCTCACAGCCATAAAACACGTAATAAAAAACCCTCACAGCCATAAAACACGTAATAAAAACACCTCACAGCCATAATACATAATAAAAACACCTCACAACCATAAAACACGTAATAAAAACACCTCACAGCCATAAAACACGTAATAAAAACACCTCACAGCCATAAAACCCCTCACAGCCATAAAACACATAATAAAAACACCTCACAGCCATAAAACACGTAATAAAAACCCCTCACAGCCATAAAACACGTAATAAAAACACCTCACAGCCATAAAACACGAAATAAAAACACCTCACAACCATAAAACACGTAATAAAAACACCTCACAGCCATAAAACCCCCCACAGCCATAAAACACGTAATAAAAACACCTCACAGCCATAAAACACGTAATAAAAACCCCTCACAGCCATAAAACACGTAATTAAAACACCTCACAGCCATAAAACACGTAATAAAAACACCTCACAACCATAAAACACGTAATAAAAACACCTCACAGCCATAAAACCCCTCACAGCCATAAAACACGTAATAAAAACACCTCACAGCCATAAAACCCCTCACAGCCATAAAACACGTAATAAAAACACCTCACAGCCATAAAACACGTAATAAAAACACCTCACAGCCATAAAACACGTAATAAAAACACCTCACAACCATAAAACACGTAATAAAAACACCTCACAGCCATAAAACCCCTCACAGCCATAAAACACGTAATAAAAACACCTCACAGCCATAAAACACGTAATAAAAACCCCTCACAGCCATAAAACACGTAATAAAAACACCTCACAGCCATAAAACCCCTCACAGCCATAAAACACGTCATAAAAACACCTCACAGCCATAAAACACGTAATAAAAACACCTCACAGCCATAAAACACGTAATAAAAACACCTCACAACCATAAAACACGTAATAAAAACACCTCACAGCCATAAAACCCCTCACAGCCATAAAACACGTAATAAAAACACCTCACAGCCATAAAACACGTAATAAAAACCCCTCACAGCCATAAAACACGTAATAAAAACACCTCACAGCCAGAAAACACGTAATAAATACCCCTCACAGCCATAAAACATGTAATAAAAACACCACACAGCCATAAAACACGTAATAAAAACACCTCACAGCCATAAAACCCCTCACAGCCATAAAACACGTAATAAAAACCCCTCACAGCCATAAAACCCCTCACAGCCATAAAACACGTAATAAAAACCCCTCACAGCCATAAAACCCCTCACAGCCATAAAACACGTAATAAAAACCCCTCACAGCCATAAAACACGTAATAAAAACCCCTCACAGCCATAAAACACGTAATAAAAACACCTCACAGCCATAAAACACGTAATAAAAACCCCTCACAGCCATAAAACACGTAATAAAAATACCTCACAGCCATAAAACACGTAATAAAAACACCTCACAACCATAAAACACGTAATAAAAACACCTCACAGCCATAAAACCCCTCACAGCCATAAAACACGTAATAAAAACACCTCACAGCCATAAAACACGTAATAAAAACCCCTCACAGCCATAAAACACGTAATAAAAACACCTCACAGCCATAAAACACGTAATAAAAACACCTCACAACCATAAAACACGTAATAAAAACACCTCACAGCCATAAAACCCCTCACAGCCATAAAACACGTAATAAAAACACCTCACAGCCATAAAACCCCTCACAGCCATAAAACACGTAATAAAAACACCTCACAGCCATAAAACACGTAATAAAAACACCTCACAGCCATAAAACACGTAATAAAAACACCTCACAACCATAAAACACGTAATAAAAACACCTCACAGCCATAAAACCCCTCACAGCCATAAAACACGTAATAAAAACACCTCACAGCCATAAAACACGTAATAAAAACCCCTCACAGCCATAAAACACGTAATAAAAACACCTCACAGCCATAAAACACGTAATAAAAACCCCTCACAGCCATAATACACGTAATAAAAACACCACACAGCCATAAAACACGTAATAAAAACACCACACAGCCATAAAACACGTAATAAAAACACCACACAGCCATAAAACACGTAATAAAAACACCACACAGCCATAAAACACGTAATAAAAACACCACACAGCCATAAAACACGTAATAAAAACACCACACAGCCATAAAACACGTAATAAAAACCCCTCACAGCCATAAAACACGTAATAAAAACACCACACAGCCATAAAACACGTAATAAAAACACCTCACCACCACAAAATTAAAAACTCCTCACAGCCATAAAACACGTAATAAAAACACCTCACAGCCATAAAACACCTCACAGCCATAAAACACGTAATAAAAACACCTCACAGCTATAAAACAACTCACAGCCATAAAACACGTAATAAAAACACCTCACAGCCATAAAACACGTAATAAAAACACCTCACAGCCATAAAACACCTCACAGCCATAAAACACGTAATAAAAACACCTCACAGCCATAAAACACGTAATAAAAACACCTCACAGCCATAAAACACGTAATAAAAACCCCTCACAGCCATAAAACACGTAATAAAAACACCTCACAGCCATAAAACACCTCACAGCCATAAAATACGTAATAAAAACACCTCACCACCACAAAATAAAAAACCCCTCACAGCCATAAAACACGTAATAAAAACACCTCACAGCCATAAAACACGTAATAAAAACCCCTCACAGCCATAAAACACGTAATAAAAACACCTCACAGCCATAAAACACGTAATAAAAACACCTCACAACCATAAAACACGTAATAAAAACACCACACAGCCATAAAACACGTAATAAAAACACCTCACCACCACAAAATTAAAAACTCCTCACAGCCATAAAACACGTAATAAAAACACCTCACAGCCATAAAACACCTCACAGCCATAAAATACGTAATAAAAACACCTCACACCACAAAATAAAAAACCCCTCACAGCCATAAAACACGTAATAAAAACCCCTCACAGCCATAAAACACGTAATAAAAACACCTCACAGCCATAAAACACGTAATAAAAACCCCTCACAGCCATAAAACACGTAATAAAAACACCCCACAGCCATAAAACACGTAATAAAAACACCTCACAGCCATAAAACCCCTCACAGCCATAAAACACGTAATAAAAACACCTCACAGCCATAAAACACGTAATAAAAACACCTCACAGCCATAAAACACGTAATAAAAACACCTCACAACCATAAAACACGTAATAAAAACACCTCACAGCCATAAAACCCCTCACAGCCATAAAACACGTAATAAAAACACCTCACAGCCATAAAACACGTAATAAAAACCCCTCACAGCCATAAAACACGTAATAAAAACACCTCACAGCCATAAAACACGTAATAAAAACCCCTCACAGCCATAAAACACGTAATAAAAACACCACACAGCCATAAAACACGTAATAAAAACACCACACAGCCATAAAACACGTAATAAAAACACCTCACAGCCATAAAACACGTAATAAAAACCCCTCACAGCCATAAAACACGTAATAAAAACCCCTCACAGCCATAAAACACGTAATAAAAACACCACACAGCCATAAAACACGTAATAAAAACACCACACAGCCATAAAACACGTAATAAAAACACCACACAGCCATAAAACACGTAATAAAAACACCTCACAGCCATAAAACCCCTCACAGCCATAAAACACGTAATAAAAACACCTCACAGCCATAAAACACGTAATAAAAACCCCTCACAGCCATAAAACACGTAATAAAAACACCTCACAGCCATAAAACACGAAATAAAAACACCTCACAACCATAAAACACGTAATAAAAACACCTCACAGCCATAAAACCCCCCACAGCCATAAAACACGTAATAAAAACACCTCACAGCCATAAAACACGTAATAAAAACCCCTCACAGCCATAAAACACGTATTTAAAACACCTCACAGCCATAAAACACGTAATAAAAACACCTCACAACCATAAAACACGTAATAAAAACACCTCACAGCCATAAAACCCCTCACAGCCATAAAACACGTAATAAAAACACCTCACAGCCATAAAACCCCTCACAGCCATAAAACACGTAATAAAAACACCTCACAGCCATAAAACACGTAATAAAAACACCTCACAGCCATAAAACACGTAATAAAAACACCTCACAACCATAAAACACGTAATAAAAACACCTCACAGCCATAAAACCCCTCACAGCCATAAAACACGTAATAAAAACACCTCACAGCCATAAAACACGTAATAAAAACCCCTCACAGCCATAAAACACGTAATAAAAACACCTCACAGCCATAAAACCCCTCACAGCCATAAAACACGTCATAAAAACACCTCACAGCCATAAAACACGTAATAAAAACACCTCACAGCCATAAAACACGTAATAAAAACACCTCACAGCCATAAAACACGTAATAAAAACACCTCACAACCATAAAACACGTAATAAAAACCCCTCACAGCCATAAAACACGTAATAAAAACCCCTCACAGCCATAAAACACGTAATAAAAACACCTCACAGCCATAAAACACGTAATAAAAACCCCTCACAGCCATAAAACATGTAATAAAAACACCACACAGCCATAAAACACGTAATAAAAACACCTCACAGCCATAAAACCCCTCACAGCCATAAAACACGTAATAAAAACCCCTCACAGCCATAAAACCCCTCACAGCCATAAAACACGTAATAAAAACCCCTCACAGCCATAAAACACGTAATAAAAACACCTCACAGCCATAAAACCCCTCACAGCCATAAAACACGTAATAAAAACACCTCACAGCCATAAAACACGTAATAAAAACACCTCACAGCCATAAAACCCCTCACAGCCATAAAACACATAATAAAAACACCTCACAGCCATAAAACACGTAATAAAAACCCCTCACAGCCATAAAACACGTAATAAAAATACCTCACAGCCATAAAACACGTAATAAAAACACCTCACAACCATAAAACACGTAATAAAAACACCTCACAGCCATAAAACCCCTCACAGCCATAAAACACGTTATAAAAACACCTCACAGCCATAAAACACGTAATAAAAACCCCTCACAGCCATAAAACACGTAATAAAAACACCTCACAGCCATAAAACACGTAATAAAAACACCTCACAACCATAAAACACGTAATAAAAACACCTCACAGCCATAAAACCCCTCACAGCCATAAAACACGTAATAAAAACACCTCACAGCCATAAAACCCCTCACAGCCATAAAACACGTAATAAAAACACCTCACAGCCATAAAACACGTAATAAAAACACCTCACAGCCATAAAACACGTAATAAAAACACCTCACAACCATAAAACACGTAATAAAAACACCTCACAGCCATAAAACCCCTCACAGCCATAAAACACGTAATAAAAACACCTCACAGCCATAAAACACGTAATAAAAACCCCTCACAGCCATAAAACACGTAATAAAAACACCTCACAGCCATAAAACACGTAATAAAAACCCCTCACAGCCATAATACACGTAATAAAAACACCACACAGCCATAAAACACGTAATAAAAACACCACACAGCCATAAAACACGTAATAAAAACACCACACAGCCATAAAACACGTAATAAAAACACCACACAGCCATAAAACACGTAATAAAAACACCACACAGCCATAAAACACGTAATAAAAACACCACACAGCCATAAAACACGTAATAAAAACCCCTCACAGCCATAAAACACGTAATAAAAACACCACACAGCCATAAAACACGTAATAAAAACACCTCACCACCACAAAATTAAAAACTCCTCACAGCCATAAAACACGTAATAAAAACACCTCACAGCCATAAAACACGTAATAAAAACACCTCACAGCTATAAAACACCTCACAGCCATAAAACACGTAATAAAAACACCTCACAGCCATAAAACACGTAATAAAAACACCTCACAGCCATAAAACACCTCACAGCCATAAAACACGTAATAAAAACACCTCACCACCACAAAATTAAAAACCCCTCACAGCCATAAAACACGTAATAAAAACACCTCACAGCCATAAAACACGTAATAAAAACACCTCACAGCCATAAAACACGTAATAAAAACCCCTCACAGCCATAAAACACGTAATAAAAACAACTCACAGCCATAAAACACCCCACAGCCATAAAATACGTAATAAAAACACCTCACCACCACAAAATAAAAAACCCCTCACAGCCATAAAACACGTAATAAAAACACCTCACAGCCATAAAACACGTAATAAAAACCCCTCACAGCCATAAAACACGTAATAAAAACACCTCACAGCCATAAAACACGTAATAAAAACACCTCACAACCATAAAACACGTAATAAAAACACCACACAGCCATAAAACACGTAATAAAAACACCTCACCACCACAAAATTAAAAACTCCTCACAGCCATAAAACACGTAATAAAAACACCTCACAGCCATAAAACACCTCACAGCCATAAAATACGTAATAAAAACACCTCACCACCACAAAATAAAAAACCCCTCACAGCCATAAAACACGTAATAAAAACCCCTCACAGCCATAAAACACGTAATAAAAACACCTCACAGCAATAAAACACGTAATAAAAACACCTCACAACCATAAAACACGTAATAAAAACACCACACAGCCATAAAACACGTAATAAAAACACCACACAGCCATAAAACACGTAATAAAAACCCCTCACAGCCATAAAACACGTAATAAAAACACCTCACAGCCATAAAACACGTAATAAAAACACCTCACAACCATAAAACACGTAATAAAAACACCACACAGCCATAAAACACGTAATAAAAACACCACACAGCCATAAAACACGTAATAAAAACCCCTCACAGCCATAAAACACGTAATAAAAACACCACACAGCCATAAAACACGTAATAAAAACACCTCACCACCACAAAATTATAAACTCCTCACAGCCATAAAACACGTAATAAAAACACCTCACAGCCATAAAACACCTCACAGCCATAAAACACGTAATAAAAACACCTCACAGCCATAAAACACGTAATAAAAACACCTCACAGCCATAAAACACCTCACAACCATAAAACACGTAATAAAAACACCTCACAGCCATAAAACCCCTCACAGCCATAAAACACGTAATAAAAACACCTCACAGCCATAAAACACGTAATAAAAACCCCTCACAGCCATAAAACACGTAATAAAAACACCTCACAACCATAAAACACGTAATAAAAACACCTCACAACCATAAAACACGTAATAAAAACACCTCACAGCCATAAAACCCCTCACAGCCATAAAACACGTAATAAAAACACCTCACAGCCATAAAACCCCTCACAGCCATAAAACACGTAATAAAAACACCTCACAGCCATAAAACACGTAATAAAAACACCTCACAGCCATAAAACACGTAATAAAAACACCTCACAACCATAAAACACGTAATAAAAACACCTCACAGCCATAAAACCCCTCACAGCCATAAAACACGTAATAAAAACACCTCACAGCCATAAAACACGTAATAAAAACCCCTCACAGCCATAAAACACGTAATAAAAACACCTCACAGCCATAAAACACGTAATAAAAACCCCTCACAGCCATAATACACGTAATAAAAACACCACACAGCCATAAAACACGTAATAAAAACACCACACAGCCATAAAACACGTAATAAAAACACCACACAGCCATAAAACACGTAATAAAAACACCACACAGCCATAAAACACGTAATAAAAACACCACACAGCCATAAAACACGTAATAAAAACACCACACAGCCATAAAACACGTAATAAAAACCCCTCACAGCCATAAAACACGTAATAAAAACACCACACAGCCATAAAACACGTAATAAAAACACCTCACCACCACAAAATTAAAAACTCCTCACAGCCATAAAACACGTAATAAAAACACCTCACAGCCATAAAACACCTCACAGCCATAAAACACGTAATAAAAACACCTCACAGCTATAAAACACCTCACAGCCATAAAACACGTAATAAAAACACCTCACAGCCATAAAACACGTAATAAAAACACCTCACAGCCATAAAACACCTCACAGCCATAAAACACGTAATAAAAACACCTCACCACCACAAAATTAAAAACCCCTCACAGCCATAAAACACGAAATAAAAACACCTCACAGCCATAAAACACGTAATAAAAACACCTCACAGCCATAAAACACGTAATAAAAACCCCTCACAGCCATAAAACACGTAATAAAAACACCTCACAGCCATAAAACACGTAATAAAAACACCTCACAACCATAAAACACGTAATAAAAACACCTCACAACCATAAAACACGTAATAAAAACACCACACAGCCATAAAACACGTAATAAAAACACCACACAGCCATAAAACACGTAATAAAAACCCCTCACAGCCATAAAACACGTAATAAAAACACCTCACAGCCATAAAACACGTAATAAAAACACCTCACAACCATAAAACACGTAATAAAAACACCACACAGACATAAAACACGTAATAAAAACACCCCACAGCCATAAAACACGTAATAAAAACCCCTCACAGCCATAAAACACGTAATAAAAACACCACACAGCCATAAAACACGTAATAAAAACACCTCACCACCACAAAATTAAAAACTCCTCACAGCCATAAAACACGTAATAAAAACACCTCACAGCCATAAAACACCTCACAGCCATAAAACACGTAATAAAAACACCTCACAGCCATAAAACACGTAATAAAAACACCTCACAGCCATAAAACACCTCACAACCATAAAACACGTAATAAAAACACCTCACAGCCATAAAACCCCTCACAGCCATAAAACACGTAATAAAAACACCTCACAGCCATAAAACACGTAATAAAAACCCCTCACAGCCATAAAACACGTAATAAAAACACCTCACAACCATAAAACACGTAATAAAAACACCTCACAGCCATAAAACCCCTCACAGCCATAAAACACGTAATAAAAACACCTCACAGCCATAAAACCCCTCACAGCCATAAAACACGTAATAAAAACACCTCACAGCCATAAAACACGTAATAAAAACACCACACAGCCATAAAACACGTAATAAAAACACCACACAGCCATAAAACACGTAATAAAAACACCACACAGCCATAAAACACGTAATAAAAACCCCTCACAGCCATAAAACACGTAATAAAAACACCACACAGCCATAAAACACGTAATAAAAACACCTCACCACCACAAAATTAAAAACTCCTCACAGCCATAAAACACGTAATAAAAACACCTCACAGCCATAAAACACGTAATAAAAACACCTCACAGCTATAAAACACCTCACAGCCATAAAACACGTAATAAAAACACCTCACAGCCATAAAACACGTAATAAAAACACCTCACAGCCATAAAACACCTCACAGCCATAAAACACGTAATAAAAACACCTCACCACCACAAAATTAAAAACCCCTCACAGCCATAAAACACGTAATAAAAACACCTCACAGCCATAAAACACGTAATAAAAACACCTCACAGCCATAAAACACGTAATAAAAACCCCTCACAGCCATAAAACACGTAATAAAAACAACTCACAGCCATAAAACACCCCACAGCCATAAAATACGTAATAAAAACACCTCACCACCACAAAATAAAAAACCCCTCACAGCCATAAAACACGTAATAAAAACACCTCACAGCCATAAAACACGTAATAAAAACCCCTCACAGCCATAAAACACGTAATAAAAACACCTCACAGCCATAAAACACGTAATAAAAACACCTCACAACCATAAAACACGTAATAAAAACACCACACAGCCATAAAACACGTAATAAAAACACCTCACCACCACAAAATTAAAAACTCCTCACAGCCATAAAACACGTAATAAAAACACCTCACAGCCATAAAACACCTCACAGCCATAAAATACGTAATAAAAACACCTCACCACCACAAAATAAAAAACCCCTCACAGCCATAAAACACGTAATAAAAACCCCTCACAGCCATAAAACACGTAATAAAAACACCTCACAGCAATAAAACACGTAATAAAAACACCTCACAACCATAAAACACGTAATAAAAACACCACACAGCCATAAAACACGTAATAAAAACACCACACAGCCATAAAACACGTAATAAAAACCCCTCACAGCCATAAAACACGTAATAAAAACACCTCACAGCCATAAAACACGTAATAAAAACACCTCACAACCATAAAACACGTAATAAAAACACCACACAGCCATAAAACACGTAATAAAAACACCACACAGCCATAAAACACGTAATAAAAACCCCTCACAGCCATAAAACACGTAATAAAAACACCACACAGCCATAAAACACGTAATAAAAACACCTCACCACCACAAAATTATAAACTCCTCACAGCCATAAAACACGTAATAAAAACACCTCACAGCCATAAAACACCTCACAGCCATAAAACACGTAATAAAAACACCTCACAGCCATAAAACACGTAATAAAAACACCTCACAGCCATAAAACACCTCACAACCATAAAACACGTAATAAAAACACCTCACAGCCATAAAACCCCTCACAGCCATAAAACACGTAATAAAAACACCTCACAGCCATAAAACACGTAATAAAAA
Organism: Myxine glutinosa; assembly: GCF_964187855.1. NCBI lineage: Eukaryota > Metazoa > Chordata > Myxini > Myxiniformes > Myxinidae > Myxine > Myxine glutinosa. Next base: position 57,364,914 of record NC_136264.1, on the reverse strand, counting down.
CCCCTCACAGCCATAAAACACGTAATAAAAACACCTCACAACCATAAAACACGTAATAAAAACACCTCACAACCATAAAACACGTAATAAAAACACCTCACAGCCATAAAACCCCTCACAGCCATAAAACACGTAATAAAAACACCTCACAGCCATAAAACCCCTCACAGCCATAAAACACGTAATAAAAACACCTCACAGCCATAAAACACGTAATAAAAACACCTCACAGCCATAAAACACGTAATAAAAACACCTCACAACCATAAAACACGTAATAAAAACACCTCACAGCCATAAAACCCCTCACAGCCATAAAACACGTAATAAAAACACCTCACAGCCATAAAACACGTAATAAAAACCCCTCACAGCCATAAAACACGTAATAAAAACACCTCACAGCCATAAAACACGTAATAAAAACCCCTCACAGCCATAATACACGTAATAAAAACACCACACAGCCATAAAACACGTAATAAAAACACCACACAGCCATAAAACACGTAATAAAAACACCACACAGCCATAAAACACGTAATAAAAACACCACACAGCCATAAAACACGTAATAAAAACACCACACAGCCATAAAACACGTAATAAAAACACCACACAGCCATAAAACACGTAATAAAAACCCCTCACAGCCATAAAACACGTAATAAAAACACCACACAGCCATAAAACACGTAATAAAAACACCTCACCACCACAAAATTAAAAACTCCTCACAGCCATAAAACACGTAATAAAAACACCTCACAGCCATAAAACACCTCACAGCCATAAAACACGTAATAAAAACACCTCACAGCTATAAAACACCTCACAGCCATAAAACACGTAATAAAAACACCTCACAGCCATAAAACACGTAATAAAAACACCTCACAGCCATAAAACACCTCACAGCCATAAAACACGTAATAAAAACACCTCACCACCACAAAATTAAAAACCCCTCACAGCCATAAAACACGAAATAAAAACACCTCACAGCCATAAAACACGTAATAAAAACACCTCACAGCCATAAAACACGTAATAAAAACCCCTCACAGCCATAAAACACGTAATAAAAACACCTCACAGCCATAAAACACGTAATAAAAACACCTCACAACCATAAAACACGTAATAAAAACACCTCACAACCATAAAACACGTAATAAAAACACCACACAGCCATAAAACACGTAATAAAAACACCACACAGCCATAAAACACGTAATAAAAACCCCTCACAGCCATAAAACACGTAATAAAAACACCTCACAGCCATAAAACACGTAATAAAAACACCTCACAACCATAAAACACGTAATAAAAACACCACACAGACATAAAACACGTAATAAAAACACCACACAGCCATAAAACACGTAATAAAAACCCCTCACAGCCATAAAACACGTAATAAAAACACCACACAGCCATAAAACACGTAATAAAAACACCTCACCACCACAAAATTAAAAACTCCTCACAGCCATAAAACACGTAATAAAAACACCTCACAGCCATAAAACACCTCACAGCCATAAAACACGTAATAAAAACACCTCACAGCCATAAAACACGTAATAAAAACACCTCACAGCCATAAAACACCTCACAACCATAAAACACGTAATAAAAACACCTCACAGCCATAAAACCCCTCACAGCCATAAAACACGTAATAAAAACACCTCACAGCCATAAAACACGTAATAAAAACCCCTCACAGCCATAAAACACGTAATAAAAACACCTCACAACCATAAAACACGTAATAAAAACACCTCACAACCATAAAACACGTAATAAAAACACCTCACAGCCATAAAACCCCTCACAGCCATAAAACACGTAATAAAAACACCTCACAGCCATAAAACCCCTCACAGCCATAAAACACGTAATAAAAACACCTCACAGCCATAAAACACGTAATAAAAACACCTCACAGCCATAAAACACGTAATAAAAACACCTCACAACCATAAAACACGTAATAAAAACACCTCACAGCCATAAAACCCCTCACAGCCATAAAACACGTAATAAAAACACCTCACAGCCATAAAACACGTAATAAAAAACCCTCACAGCCATAAAACACGTAATAAAAACACCTCACAGCCATAAAACACGTAATAAAAACCCCTCACAGCCATAATACACGTAATAAAAACACCACACAGCCATAAAACACGTAATAAAAACACCACACAGCCATAAAACACGTAATAAAAACACCACACAGCCATAAAACACGTAATAAAAACACCACACAGCCATAAAACACGTAATAAAAACACCACACAGCCATAAAACACGTAATAAAAACACCACACAGCCATAAAACACGTAATAAAAACCCCTCACAGCCATAAAACACGTAATAAAAACACCACACAGCCATAAAACACGTAATAAAAACACCTCACCACCACAAAATTAAAAACTCCTCACAGCCATAAAACACGTAATAAAAACACCTCACAGCCATAAAACACCTCACAGCCATAAAACACGTAATAAAAACACCTCACAGCTATAAAACACCTCACAGCCATAAAACACGTAATAAAAACACCTCACAGCCATAAAACACGTAATAAAAACACCTCACAGCCATAAAACACCTCACAGCCATAAAACACGTAATAAAAACACCTCACCACCACAAAATTAAAAACCCCTCACAGCCATAAAACACGTAATAAAAACACCTCACAGCCATAAAACACGTAATAAAAACACCTCACAGCCATAAAACACGTAATAAAAACCCCTCACAGCCATAAAACACGTAATAAAAACACCTCACAGCCATAAAACACCCCACAGCCATAAAATACGTAATAAAAACACCTCACCACCACAAAATAAAAAACCCCTCACAGCCATAAAACACGTAATAAAAACACCTCACAGCCATAAAACACGTAATAAAAACCCCTCACAGCCATAAAACACGTAATAAAAACACCTCACAGCCATAAAACACGTAATAAAAACACCTCACAACCATAAAACACGTAATAAAAACACCACACAGCCATAAAACACGTAATAAAAACACCACACAGCCATAAAACACGTAATAAAAACCCCTCACAGCCATAAAACACGTAATAAAAACACCTCACAGCCATAAAACACGTAATAAAAACACCTCACAACCATAAAACACGTAATAAAAACACCACACAGCCATAAAACACGTAATAAAAACACCACACAGCCATAAAACACGTAATAAAAACCCCTCACAGCCATAAAACACGTAATAAAAACACCACACAGCCATAAAACACGTAATAAAAACACCTCACCACCACAAAATTAAAAACTCCTCACAGCCATAAAACACGTAATAAAAACACCTCACAGCCATAAAACACCTCACAGCCATAAAACACGTAATAAAAACACCTCACAGCCATAAAACACGTAATAAAAACACCTCACAGCCATAAAACACCTCACAACCATAAAACACGTAATAAAAACACCTCACAGCCATAAAACCCCTCACAGCCATAAAACACGTAATAAAAACACCTCACAGCCATAAAACACGTAATAAAAACCCCTCACAGCCATAAAACACGTAATAAAAACACCTCACAACCATAAAACACGTAATAAAAACACCTCACAGCCATAAAACCCCTCACAGCCATAAAACACGTAATAAAAACACCTCACAGCCATAAAACACGTAATAAAAACCCCTCACAGCCATAAAACACGTAATAAAAACACCTCACAGCCATAAAACACGTAATAAAAACCCCTCACAGCCATAATACACGTAATAAAAACACCACACAGCCATAAAACACGTAATAAAAACACCACACAGCCATAAAACACGTAATAAAAACACCACACAGCCATAAAACACGTAATAAAAACACCACACAGCCATAAAACACGTAATAAAAACACCACACAGCCATAAAACACGTAATAAAAACACCACACAGCCATAAAACACGTAATAAAAACCCCTCACAGCCATAAAACACGTAATAAAAACACCACACAGCCATAAAACACGTAATAAAAACACCTCACCACCACAAAATTAAAAACTCCTCACAGCCATAAAACACGTAATAAAAACACCTCACAGCCATAAAACACCTCACAGCCATAAAACACGTAATAAAAACACCTCACAGCTATAAAACACCTCACAGCCATAAAACACGTAATAAAAACACCTCACAGCCATAAAACACGTAATAAAAACACCTCACAGCCATAAAACACCTCACAGCCATAAAACACGTAATAAAAACACCTCACCACCACAAAATTAAAAACCCCTCACAGCCATAAAACACGTAATAAAAACACCTCACAGCCATAAAACACGTAATAAAAACACCTCACAGCCATAAAACACGTAATAAAAACCCCTCACAGCCATAAAACACGTAATAAAAACACCTCACAGCCATAAAACACCCCACAGCCATAAAATACGTAATAAAAACACCTCACCACCACAAAATAAAAAACCCCTCACAGCCATAAAACACGTAATAAAAACACCTCACAGCCATAAAACACGTAATAAAAACACCTCACAACCATAAAACACGTAATAAAAACACCACACAGCCATAAAACACGTAATAAAAACACCTCACCACCACAAAATTAAAAACTCCTCACAGCCATAAAACACGTAATAAAAACACCTCACAGCCATAAAACACCTCACAGCCATAAAATACGTAATAAAAACACCTCACCACCACAAAATAAAAAACCCCTCACAGCCATAAAACACGTAATAAAAACCCCTCACAGCCATAAAACACGTAATAAAAACACCTCACAGCCATAAAACACGTAATAAAAACACCTCACAACCATAAAACACGTAATAAAAACACCACACAGCCATAAAACACGTAATAAAAACACCACACAGCCATAAAACACGTAATAAAAACCCCTCACAGCCATAAAACACGTAATAAAAACACCTCACAGCCATAAAACACGTAATAAAAACACCTCACAACCATAAAACACGTAATAAAAACACCACACAGCCATAAAACACGTAATAAAAACACCACACAGCCATAAAACACGTAATAAAAACCCCTCACAGCCATAAAACACGTAATAAAAACACCACACAGCCATAAAACACGTAATAAAAACACCTCACCACCACAAAATTAAAAACTCCTCAGCCATAAAACACGTAATAAAAACACCTCACAGCCATAAAACACCTCACAGCCATAAAACACGTAATAAAAACACCTCACAGCCATAAAACACGTAATAAAAACACCTCACAGCCATAAAACACCTCACAACCATAAAACACGTAATAAAAACACCTCACAGCCATAAAACCCCTCACAGCCATAAAACACGTAATAAAAACACCTCACAGCCATAAAACACGTAATAAAAACCCCTCACAGCCATAAAACACGTAATAAAAACACCCCACAGCCATAAAACACGTAATAAAAACACCTCACAACCATAAAACACGTAATAAAAACACCTCACAGCCATAAAACCCCTCACAGCCATAAAACACGTAATAAAAACACCTCACAGCCATAAAACACGTAATAAAAACACCTCACAGCCATAAAACACGTAATAAAAACACCTCACAACCATAAAACACGTAATAAAAACACCTCACAGCCATAAAACCCCTCACAGCCATAAAACACGTAATAAAAACACCTCACAGCCATAAAACACGTAATAAAAACCCCTCACAGCCATAAAACACGTAATAAAAACACCTCACAGCCATAAAACACGTAATAAAAACCCCTCACAGCCATAAAACACGTAATAAAAACACCACACAGCCATAAAACACGTAATAAAAACACCACACTGCCATAAAACACGTAATAAAAACACCTCACAGCCATAAAACACGTAATAAAAACACCTCACAGCCATAAAACACGTAATAAAAACCCCTCACAGCCATAAAACACGTAATAAAAACCCCTCACAGCCATAAAACACGTAATAAAAACACCACACAGCCATAAAACACGTAACAAAAACACCACACAGCCATAAAACACGTAATAAAAACACCTCACAGCCATAAAACCCCTCACAGCCATAAAACACGTAATAAAAACCCCTCACAGCCATAAAACCCCTCACAGCCATAAAACACGTAATAAAAACCCCTCACAGCCATAAAACAAGTAATAAAAACACCTCACAGCCATAAAACACGTAATAAAAACACCACACAGCCATAAAACACGTAATAAAAACACCTCACAGCCATAAAACACGTAATAAAAACACCTCACAGCCATAAAACACGTAATAAAAACCCCTCACAGCCATAAAACACGTAATAAAAACACCTCACAGCCATAAAACACATAATAAAAACACCTCACAACCATAAAACACGTAATAAAAACACCTCACAGCCATAAAACACGTAATAAAAACACCTCACAGCCATAAAACCCCTCACAGCCATAAAACACGTAATAAAAACACCACACAGCCATAAAACACGTAATAAAAACCCCTCACAGCCATAAAACACGTAATAAAAACACCTCACAACCATAAAACACGTAATAAAAACACCTCACAGCCATAAAACCCCTCACAGCCATAAAACACGTCATAAAAACACCTCACAGCCATAAAACACGTAATAAAAACCCCTCACAGCCATAAAACACGTAATAAAAACACCTCACAGCCATAAAACACGTAATAAAAACCCCTCACAGCCATAATACACGTAATAAAAACACCACACAGCCATAAAACACGTAATAAAAACACCACACAGCCATAAAACACGTAATAAAAACACCACACAGCCATAAAACACGTAATAAAAACACCACACAGCCATAAAACACGTAATAAAAACACCACACAGCCATAAAACACGTAATAAAAACACCACACAGCCATAAAACACGTAATAAAAACCCCTCACAGCCATAAAACACGTAATAAAAACACCACACAGCCATAAAACACGTAATAAAAACACCTCACCACCACAAAATTAAAAACTCCTCACAGCCATAAAACACGTAATAAAAACACCTCACAGCCATAAAACACCTCACAGCCATAAAACACGTAATAAAAACACCTCACAGCTATAAAACACCTCACAGCCATAAAACACGTAATAAAAACACCTCACAGCCATAAAACACGTAATAAAAACACCTCACAGCCATAAAACACCTCACAGCCATAAAACACGTAATAAAAACACCTCACCACCACAAAATTAAAAACCCCTCACAGCCATAAAACACGAAATAAAAACACCTCACAGCCATAAAACACGTAATAAAAACACCTCACAGCCATAAAACACGTAATAAAAACCCCTCACAGCCATAAAACACGTAATAAAAACACCTCACAGCCATAAAACACGTAATAAAAACACCTCACAACCATAAAACACGTAATAAAAACACCTCACAACCATAAAACACGTAATAAAAACACCACACAGCCATAAAACACGTAATAAAAACACCACACAGCCATAAAACACGTAATAAAAACCCCTCACAGCCATAAAACACGTAATAAAAACACCTCACAGCCATAAAACACGTAATAAAAACACCTCACAACCATAAAACACGTAATAAAAACACCACACAGACATAAAACACGTAATAAAAACACCACACAGCCATAAAACACGTAATAAAAACCCCTCACAGCCATAAAACATGTAATAAAAACACCACACAGCCATAAAACACGTAATAAAAACACCTCACCACCACAAAATTAAAAACTCCTCACAGCCATAAAACACGTAATAAAAACACCTCACAGCCATAAAACACCTCACAGCCATAAAACACGTAATAAAAACACCTCACAGCCATAAAACACGTAATAAAAACACCTCACAGCCATAAAACACCTCACAACCATAAAACACGTAATAAAAACACCTCACAGCCATAAAACCCCTCACAGCCATAAAACACGTAATAAAAACACCTCACAGCCATAAAACACGTAATAAAAACCCCTCACAGCCATAAAACACGTAATAAAAACACCTCACAACCATAAAACACGTAATAAAAACACCTCACAACCATAAAACACGTAATAAAAACACCTCACAGCCATAAAACCCCTCACAGCCATAAAACACGTAATAAAAACACCTCACAGCCATAAAACCCCTCACAGCCATAAAACACGTAATAAAAACACCTCACAGCCATAAAACACGTAATAAAAACACCTCACAGCCATAAAACACGTAATAAAAACACCTCACAACCATAAAACACGTAATAAAAACACCTCACAGCCATAAAACCCCTCACAGCCATAAAACACGTAATAAAAACACCTCACAGCCATAAAACACGTAATAAAAACCCCTCACAGCCATAAAACACGTAATAAAAACACCTCACAGCCATAAAACACGTAATAAAAACCCCTCACAGCCATAATACACGTAATAAAAACACCACACAGCCATAAAACACGTAATAAAAACACCACACAGCCATAAAACACGTAATAAAAACACCACACAGCCATAAAACACGTAATAAAAACACCACACAGCCATAAAACACGTAATAAAAACACCACACAGCCATAAAACACGTAATAAAAACACCACACAGCCATAAAACACGTAATAAAAACCCCTCACAGCCATAAAACACGTAATAAAAACACCACACAGCCATAAAACACGTAATAAAAACACCTCACCACCACAAAATTAAAAACTCCTCACAGCCACAAAACACGTAATAAAAACACCTCACAGCCATAAAACACCTCACAGCCATAAAACACGTAATAAAAACACCTCACAGCTATAAAACACCTCACAGCCATAAAACACGTAATAAAAACACCTCACAGCCATAAAACACGTAATAAAAACACCTCACAGCCATAAAACACCTCACAGCCATAAAACACGTAATAAAAACACCTCACCACCACAAAATTAAAAACCCCTCACAGCCATAAAACACGTAATAAAAACACCTCACAGCCATAAAACACGTAATAAAAACACCTCACAGCCATAAAACACGTAATAAAAACCCCTCACAGCCATAAAACACGTAATAAAAACACCTCACAGCCATAAAACACCCCACAGCCATAAAATACGTAATAAAAACACCTCACCACCACAAAATAAAAAACCCCTCACAGCCATAAAACACGTAATAAAAACACCTCACAGCCATAAAACACGTAATAAAAACCCCTCACAGCCATAAAACACGTAATAAAAACACCTCACAGCCATAAAACACGTAATAAAAACACCTCACAACCATAAAACACGTAATAAAAACACCACACAGCCATAAAACACGTAATAAAAACACCTCACCACCACAAAATTAAAAACTCCTCACAGCCATAAAACACGTAATAAAAACACCTCACAGCCATAAAACACCTCACAGCCATAAAATACGTAATAAAAACACCTCACCACCACAAAATAAAAAACCCCTCACAGCCATAAAACACGTAATAAAAACCCCTCACAGCCATAAAACACGTAATAAAAACACCTCACAGCCATAAAACACGTAATAAAAACACCTCACAACCATAAAACACGTAATAAAAACACCACACAGCCATAAAACACGTAATAAAAACACCACACAGCCATAAAACACGTAATAAAAACCCCTCACAGCCATAAAACACGTAATAAAAACACCTCACAGCCATAAAACACGTAATAAAAACACCTCACAACCATAAAACACGTAATAAAAACACCACACAGCCATAAAACACGTAATAAAAACACCACACAGCCATAAAACACGTAATAAAAACCCCTCACAGCCATAAAACACGTAATAAAAACACCACACAGCCATAAAACACGTAATAAAAACACCTCACCACCACAAAATTAAAAACTCCTCACAGCCATAAAACACGTAATAAAAACACCTCACAGCCATAAAACACCTCACAGCCATAAAACACGTAATAAAAACACCTCACAGCCATAAAACACGTAATAAAAACACCTCACAGCCATAAAACACCTCACAACCATAAAACACGTAATAAAAACACCTCACAGCCATAAAACCCCTCACAGCCATAAAACACATAATAAAAACACCTCACAGCCATAAAACACGTAATAAAAACCCCTCACAGCCATAAAACACGTAATAAAAACACCTCACAACCATAAAACACGTAATAAAAACACCTCACAGCCATAAAACCCCTCACAGCCATAAAACACGTAATAAAAACACCTCACAGCCATAAAACACGTAATAAAAACCCCTCACAGCCATAAAACACGTAATAAAAACACCTCACAGCCATAAAACACGTAATAAAAACCCCTCACAGCCATAATACACGTAATAAAAACACCACACAGCCATAAAACACGTAATAAAAACACGACACAGCCCTAAAACACGTAATAAAAACACCACACAGCCATAAAACACGTAATAAAAACACCACACAGCCATAAAACACGTAATAAAAACACCACACAGCCATAAAACACGTAATAAAAACACCACACAGCCATAAAACACGTAATAAAAACCCCTCACAGCCATAAAACACGTAATAAAAACACCACACAGCCATAAAACACGTAATAAAAACACCTCACCACCACAAAATTAAAAACTCCTCAGCCATAAAACACGTAATAAAAACACCTCACAGCCATAAAACACCTCACAGCCATAAAACACGTAATAAAAACACCTCACAGCTATAAAACACCTCACAGCCATGAAACACGTAATAAAAACACCTCACAGCCATAAAACACGTAATAAAAACACCTCACAGCCATAAAACACCTCACAGCCATAAAACACGTAATAAAAACACCTCACCACCACAAAATTAAAAACCCCTCACAGCCATAAAACACGTAATAAAAACACCTCACAGCCATAAAACACGTAATAAAAACACCTCACAGCCATAAAACACGTAATAAAAACCCCTCACAGCCATAAAACACGTAATAAAAACACCTCACAGCCATAAAACACCCCACAGCCATAAAATACGTAATAAAAACACCTCACCACCACAAAATAAAAAACCCCTCACAGCCATAAAACACGTAATAAAAACACCTCACAGCCATAAAACACGTAATAAAAACACCTCACAACCATAAAACACGTAATAAAAACACCACACAGCCATAAAACACGTAATAAAAACACCTCACCACCACAAAATTAAAAACTCCTCACAGCCATAAAACACGTAATAAAAACACCTCACAGCCATAAAACACCTCACAGCCATAAAATACGTAATAAAAACACCTCACCACCACAAAATATAAAACCCCTCACAGCCATAAAACACGTAATAAAAACCCCTCACAGCCATAAAACACGTAACAAAAACACCTCACAGCCATAAAACACGTAATAAAAACACCTCACAACCATAAAACACGTAATAAAAACACCACACAGCCATAAAACACGTAATAAAAACACCACACAGCCATAAAACACGTAATAAAAACCCCTCACAGCCATAAAACACGTAATAAAAACACCTCACAGCCATAAAACACGTAATAAAAACACCTCACAACCATAAAACACGTAATAAAAACACCACACAGCCATAAAACACGTAATAAAAACACCACACAGCCATAAAACACGTAATAAAAACCCCTCACAGCCATAAAACACGTAATAAAAACACCACACAGCCATAAAACACGTAATAAAAACACCTCACCACCACAAAATTAAAAACTCCTCAGCCATAAAACACGTAATAAAAACACCTCACAGCCATAAAACACCTCACAGCCATAAAACACGTAATAAAAACACCTCACAGCCATAAAACACGTAATAAAAACACCTCACAGCCATAAAACACCTCACAACCATAAAACACGTAATAAAAACACCTCACAGCCATAAAACCCCTTACAGCCATAAAACACGTAATAAAAACACCTCACAGCCATAAAACACGTAATAAAAACCCCTCACAGCCATAAAACACGTAATAAAAACACCCCACAGCCATAAAACACGTAATAAAAACACCTCACAACCATAAAACACGTAATAAAAACACCTCACAGCCATAAAACCCCTCACAGCCATAAAACACGTAATAAAAACACCTCACAGCCATAAAACACGTAATAAAAACACCTCACAGCCATAAAACACGTAATAAAAACACCTCACAACCATAAAACACGTAATAAAAACACCTCACAGCCATAAAACCCCTCACAGCCATAAAACACGTAATAAAAACACCTCGCAGCCATAAAACACGTAACAAAAACCCCTCACAGCCATAAAACACGTAATAAAAACACCTCACAGCCATAAAACACGTAATAAAAACCCCTCACAGCCATAAAACACGTAATAAAAACACCACACAGCCATAAAACACGTAATAAAAACACCACACTGCCATAAAACACGTAATAAAAACACCTCACAGCCATAAAACACGTAATAAAAACCCCTCACAGCCATAAAACACGTAATAAAAACCCCTCACAGCCATAAAACACGTAATAAAAACACCACACAGCCATAAAACACGTAACAAAAACACCACACAGCCATAAAACACGTAATAAAAACACCTCACAGCCATAAAACCCCTCACAGCCATAAAACACGTAATAAAAACCCCTCACAGCCATAAAACCCCTCACAGCCATAAAACACGTAATAAAAACCCCTCACAGCCATAAAACAAGTAATAAAAACACCTCACAGCCATAAAACACGTAATAAAAACACCACACAGCCATAAAACACGTAATAAAAACACCTCACAGCCATAAAACACGTAATAAAAACACCTCACAGCCATAAAACACGTAATAAAAACCCCTCACAGCCATAAAACACGTAATAAAAACACCTCACAGCCATAAAACACATAATAAAAACACCTCACAACCATAAAACACGTAATAAAAACACCTCACAGCCATAAAACACGTAATAAAAACACCTCACAGCCATAAAACCCCTCACAGCCATAAAACACATAATAAAAACACCTCACAGCCATAAAACACGTAATAAAAACCCCTCACAGCCATAAAACACGTAATAAAAACACCTCACAGCCATAAAACACGAAATAAAAACACCTCACAACCATAAAACACGTAATAAAAACACCTCACAGCCATAAAACCCCTCACAGCCATAAAACACGTAATAAAAACACCTCACAGCCATAAAACACGTAATAAAAACCCCTCACAGCCATAAAACACGTAAATAAAACACCTCACAGCCATAAAACACGTAATAAAAACACCTCACAACCATAAAACACGTAATAAAAACACCTCACAGCCATAAAACCCCTCACAGCCATAAAACACATAATAAAAACACCTCACAGCCATAAAACCCCTCACAGCCATAAAACACGTAATAAAAACACCTCACAGCCATAAAACACGTAATAAAAACACCTCACAGCCATAAAACACGTAATAAAAACACCTCACAACCATAAAACACGTAATAAAAACACCTCACAGCCATAAAACCCCTCACAGCCATAAAACACGTAATAAAAACACCTCACAGCCATAAAACACGTAATAAAAACCCCTCACAGCCATAAAACACGTAATAAAAACACCTCACAGCCATAAAACCCCTCACAGCCATAAAACACGTCATAAAAACACCTCACAGCCATAAAACACGTAATAAAAACACCTCACAGCCATAAAACACGTAATAAAAACACCTCACAACCATAAAACACGTAATAAAAACACCTCACAGCCATAAAACCCCTCACAGCCATAAAACACGTAATAAAAACACCTCACAGCCATAAAACACGTAATAAAAACCCCTCACAGCCATAAAACACGTAATAAAAACACCTCACAGCCATAAAACACGTAATAAAAACCCCTCACAGCCATAAAACATGTAATAAAAACACCACACAGCCATAAAACACGTAATAAAAACACCTCACAGCCATAAAACCCCTCACAGCCATAAAACACGTAATAAAAACCCCTCACAGCCATAAAACCCCTCACAGCCATAAAACACGTAACAAAAACCCCTCAGCCATAAAACACGTAATAAAAACACCTCACAGCCATAAAACCCCTCACAGCCATAAAACACGTAATAAAAACACCTCACAGCCATAAAACACGTAATAAAAACACCTCACAGCCATAAAACCCCTCACAGCCATAAAACACGTAATAAAAACCCCTCACAGCCATAAAACCCCTCACAGCCATAAAACACGTAATAAAAACCCCTCACAGCCATAAAACCCCTCACAGCCATAAAACACGTAATAAAAACCCCTCACAGCCATAAAACAAGTAATAAAAACACCTCACAGCCATAAAACACGTAATAAAAACACCACACAGCCATAAAACACGTAATAAAAACACCTCACAGCCATAAAACACGTAATAAAAACACCTCACAGCCATAAAACACGTAATAAAAACCCCTCACAGCCATAAAACACGTAATAAAAACACCTCACAGCCATAAAACACATAATAAAAACACCTCACAACCATAAAACACGTAATAAAAACACCTCACAGCCATAAAACACGTAATAAAAACACCTCACAGCCATAAAACCCCTCACAGCCATAAAACACATAATAAAAACACCTCACAGCCATAAAACACGTAATAAAAACCCCTCACAGCCATAAAACACGTAATAAAAACACCTCACAGCCATAAAACACGAAATAAAAACACCTCACAACCATAAAACACGTAATAAAAACACCTCACAGCCATAAAACCCCTCACAGCCATAAAACACGTAATAAAAACACCTCACAGCCATAAAACACGTAATAAAAACCCCTCACAGCCATAAAACACGTAAATAAAACACCTCACAGCCATAAAACACGTAATAAAAACCCCTCACAACCATAAAACACGTAATAAAAACACCTCACAGCCATAAAACCCCTCACAGCCATAAAACACGTAATAAAAACACCTCACAGCCATAAAACCCCTCACAGCCATAAAACACGTAATAAAAACACCTCACAGCCATAAAACACGTAATAAAAACACCTCACAGCCATAAAACACGTAATAAAAACACCTCACAACCATAAAACACGTAATAAAAACACCTCACAGCCATAAAACCCCTCACAGCCATAAAACACGTAATAAAAACACCTCACAGCCATAAAACACGTAATAAAAACCCCTCACAGCCATAAAACACGTAATAAAAACACCTCACAGCCATAAAACCCCTCACAGCCATAAAACACGTCATAAAAACACCTCACAGCCATAAAACACGTAATAAAAACACCTCACAGCCATAAAACACGTAATAAAAACACCTCACAACCATAAAACACGTAATAAAAACACCTCACAGCCATAAAACCCCTCACAGCCATAAAACACGTAATAAAAACACCTCACAGCCATAAAACACGTAATAAAAACCCCTCACAGCCATAAAACACGTAATAAAAACACCTCACAGCCATAAAACACGTAATAAAAACCCCTCACAGCCATAAAACACGTAATAAAAACACCTCACAACCATAAAACACGTAATAAAAACACCTCACAGCCATAAAACCCCTCACAGCCATAAAACACGTAATAAAAACACCTCACAGCCATAAAACCCCTCACAGCCATAAAACACGTAATAAAAACACCTCACAGCCATAAAACACGTAATAAAAACCCCTCACAGCCATAAAACACGTAATAAAAACACCACACAGCCATAAAACACGTAATAAAAACCCCTCACAGCCATAATACACGTAATAAAAACACCACACAGCCATAAAACACGTAATAAAAACCCCTCACAGCCATAAAACACGTAATAAAAACACCACACAGCCATAAAACACGTAATAAAAACCCCTCACAGCCATAATACACGCAATAAAAACACCTCACAGCCATAAAACCCCTCACAGCCATAAAACACATAATAAAAACACCTAACAACCATAAAACACGTAATAAAAACACCTCACAGCCATAAAACCCCTCACAGCCATAAAACACGTAATAAAAACACCTCACAGCCATAAAACACGTAATAAAAACCCCTCACAGCCATAAAACACGTAATAAAAACACCTCACAGCCATAAAACACGTAATAAAAACACCTCACAACCATAAAACACGTAATAAAAACACCTCACAGCCATAAAACCCCTCACAGCCATAAAACACGTAATAAAAACACCTCACAGCCATAAAACCCCTCACAGCCATAAAACACGTAATAAAAACACCTCACAGCCATAAAACACGTAATAAAAACACCTCACAGCCATAAAACACGTAATAAAAACACCTCACAACCATAAAACACGTAATAAAAACACCTCACAGCCATAAAACCCCTCACAGCCATAAAACACGTAATAAAAACACCTCACAGCCATAAAACACGTAATAAAAACCCCTCACAGCCATAAAACACGTAATAAAAACACCTCACAGCCATAAAACACGTAATAAAAACCCCTCACAGCCATAATACACGTAATAAAAACACCAGACAGCCATAAAACACGTAATAAAAACACCACACAGCCATAAAACACGTAATAAAAACACCACACAGCCATAAAACACGTAATAAAAACACCACACAGCCATAAAACACGTAATAAAAACACCACACAGCCATAAAACACGTAATAAAAACACCACACAGCCATAAAACACGTAATAAAAACCCCTCACAGCCATAAAACACGTAATAAAAACACCACACAGCCATAAAACACGTAATAAAAACACCTCACCACCACAAAATTAAAAACTCCTCACAGCCATAAAACACGTAATAAAAACACCTCACAGCCATAAAACACCTCACAGCCATAAAACACGTAATAAAAACACCTCACAGCCATAAAACACCTCACAGCCATAAAACACGTAATAAAAACACCTCACAGCCATAAAACACCTCACAGCCATAAAACACGTAATAAAAACACCTCACCGCCATAAAACACCGCACAGCCATAAAACACGTAATAAAAACACCTCACCACCACAAAATTAAAAACCCCTCACAGCCATAAAACACGTAATAAAAACACCTCACAGCCATAAAACACGTAATAAAAACACCTCACAGCCATAAAACACGTAATAAAAACCCCTCACAGCCATAAAACACGTAATAAAAACACCTCACAGCCATAAAACACCTCACAGCCATAAAATACGTAATAAAAACACCTCACAACCATAAAACACGTAATAAAAACACCTCACCACCACAAAATAAAAAACCCCTCACAGCCATAAAACACGTAATAAAAACACCTCACAACCATAAAACACGTAATAAAAACACCTCACAGCCATAAAACCCCTCACAGCCATAAAACACGTAATAAAAACACCTCACAGCCATAAAACCCTTCACAGCCATAAAACACGTCATAAAAACACCTCACAGCCATAAAACACGTAATAAAAACACCTCACAGCCATAAAACACGTAATAAAAACACCTCACAACCATAAAACACGTAATAAAAACACCTCACAGCCATAAAACCCCTCACAGCCATAAAACACGTAATAAAAACACCTCACAGCCATAAAACACGTAATAAAAACCCCTCACAGCCATAAAACACGTAATAAAAACACCTCACAGCCATAAAACACGTAATAAAAACCCCTCACAGCCATAAAACACGTAATAAAAACACCACACAGCCATAAAACACGTAATAAAAACACCACACAGCCATAAAACACGTAATAAAAACACCACACAGCCATAAAACACGTAATAAAAACACCACACAGCCATAAAACACGTAACAAAAACACCACACAGCCATAAAACACGTAATAAAAACACCACACAGCCATAAAACACGTAATAAAAACCCCTCACAGCCATAAAACACGTAATAAAAACACCACACAGCCATAAAACACGTAATAAAAACACCTCACCACCACAAAATTAAAAACTCCTCACAGCCATAAAACACGTAATAAAAACACCTCACAGCCATAAAACACCTCACAGCCATAAAACACGTAATAAAAACACCTCACAGCCATAAAACACCTCACAGCCATAAAACACGTAATAAAAACACCTCACAGCCATAAAACACGTAATAAAAACACCTCACAGCCATAAAACACCTCACAGCCATAAAATACGTAATAAAAACACCTCACCACCACAAAATAAAAAACCCCTCACAGCCATAAAACACGTAATAAAAACACCTCACAGCCATAAAACACGTAATAAAAACCCCTCACAGCCATAAAACACGTGATAAAAACACCTCACAGCCATAAAAACACCTCACAGCCATTAAACACGTAATAAAAACACCTCACAGCCATAAAAACCCCTCAGACATAAAACACGTAATAAAAACACCTCACAGCCATAAAAACACCTCACAGCCATAAAACACGTAATAAAAACACCTCACAGCCATAAAACACCTCACAGCCATAAAACACGTAATAAAAACACCTCACAGCCATAAAACACCTCACAGCCATAAAACACGTATTAAAAACCCCTCACAGCCATAATACACGCAATAAAAACACCTCACAGCCATAAAACCCCTCACAGCCATAAAACACATAATAAAAACACCTAACAACCATAAAACACGTAATAAAAACACCTCACAGCCATAAAACCCCTCACAGCCATAAAACACGTAATAAAAACACCTCACAGCCATAAAACACGTAATAAAAACCCCTCACAGCCATAAAACACGTAATAAAAACACCTCACAGCCATAAAACACGTAATAAAAACACCTCACAACCATAAAACACGTAATAAAAACACCTCACAGCCATAAAACCCCTCACAGCCATAAAACACGTAATAAAAACACCTCACAGCCATAAAACCCCTCACAGCCATAAAACACGTAATAAAAACACCTCACAGCCATAAAACACGTAATAAAAACACCTCACAGCCATAAAACACGTAATAAAAACACCTCACAACCATAAAACACGTAATAAAAACACCTCACAGCCATAAAACCCCTCACAGCCATAAAACACGTAACAAAAACACCTCACAGCCATAAAACACGTAATAAAAACCCCTCACAGCCATAAAACACGTAATAAAAACACCTCACAGCCATAAAACACGTAATAAAAACCCCTCACAGCCATAATACACGTAATAAAAACACCACACAGCCATAAAACACGTAATAAAAACACCACACAGCCATAAAACACGTAATAAAAACACCACACAGCCATAAAACACGTAATAAAAACACCACACAGCCATAAAACACGTAATAAAAACACCACACAGCCATAAAACACGTAATAAAAACACCACACAGCCATAAAACACGTAATAAAAACCCCTCACAGCCATAAAACACGTAATAAAAACACCACACAGCCATAAAACACGTAATAAAAACACCTCACCACCACAAAATTAAAAACTCCTCACAGCCATAAAACACGTAATAAAAACACCTCACAGCCATAAAACACCTTACAGCCATAAAACACGTAATAAAAACACCTCACAACCATAAAACACCTCACAGCCATAAAACACGTAATAAAAACACCTCACAGCCATAAAACACCTCACAGCCATAAAACACGTAATAAAAACACCTCACCGCCATAAAACACCGCACAGCCATAAAACACGTAATAAAAACACCTCACCACCACAAAATTAAAAACCCCTCACAGCCATAAAACACGTAATAAAAACACCTCACAGCCATAAAACACGTAATAAAAACACCTCACAGCCATAAAACACGTAATAAAAACCCCTCACAGCCATAAAACACGTAATAAAAACACCTCACAGCCATAAAACACCTCACAGCCATAAAATACGTAATAAAAACACCTCACAACCATAAAACACGTAATAAAAACACCTCACCACCACAAAATAAAAAACCCCTCACAGCCATAAAACACGTAATAAAAACACCTCACAACCATAAAACACGTAATAAAAACACCTCACAGCCATAAAACCCCTCACAGCCATAAAACACGTAATAAAAACACCTCACAGCCATAAAACCCTTCACAGCCATAAAACACGTCATAAAAACACCTCACAGCCATAAAACACGTAATAAAAACACCTCACAGCCATAAAACACGTAATAAAAACACCTCACAACCATAAAACACGTAATAAAAACACCTCACAGCCATAAAACCCCTCACAGCCATAAAACACGTAATAAAAACACCTCACAGCCATAAAACACGTAATAAAAACCCCTCACAGCCATAAAACACGTAATAAAAACACCTCACAGCCATAAAACACGTAATAAAAACCCCTCACAGCCATAAAACACGTAATAAAAACACCACACAGCCATAAAACACGTAATAAAAACACCACACAGCCATAAAACACGTAATAAAAACACCACACAGCCATAAAACACGTAATAAAAACACCACACAGCCATAAAACACGTAACAAAAACACCACACAGCCATAAAACACGTAATAAAAACACCACACAGCCATAAAACACGTAATAAAAACCCCTCACAGCCATAAAACACGTAATAAAAACACCACACAGCCATAAAACACGTAATAAAAACACCTCACCACCACAAAATTAAAAACTCCTCACAGCCATAAAACACGTAATAAAAACACCTCACAGCCATAAAACACCTCACAGCCATAAAACACGTAATAAAAACACCTCACAGCCATAAAACACCTCACAGCCATAAAACACGTAATAAAAACACCTCACAGCCATAAAACACGTAATAAAAACACCTCACAGCCATAAAACACCTCACAGCCATAAAATACGTAATAAAAACACCTCACCACCACAAAATAAAAAACCCCTCACAGCCATAAAACACGTAATAAAAACACCTCACAGCCATAAAACACGTAATAAAAACCCCTCACAGCCATAAAACACGTGATAAAAACACCTCACAGCCATAAAAACACCTCACAGCCATTAAACACGTAATAAAAACACCTCACAGCCATAAAAACCCCTCAGACATAAAACACGTAATAAAAACACCTCACAGCCATAAAAACACCTCACAGCCATAAAACACGTAATAAAAACACCTCACAGCCATAAAACACGTAATAAAAACCCCTCACAGCCATAAAACACGTAATAAAAACACCTCACAGCCATAAAACCCCTCACAGCCATAAAACACGTAATAAAAACACATCACAGCCATAAAACACGTAATAAAAACACCTCACAGCCATAAAACCCCTCACAGCCATAAAACACGTAATAAAAACACCTCACAGCCATAAAACCCCTCACAGCCATAAAACACCTCACAGCCATAAAACACGTAATAAAAACACCTCACAGCCATAAAACACCTCACAGCCATAAAACACGTAATAAAAACACCTCACAGCCATAAAACACCTCACAGCCATAAAACACGTAATAAAAACACCTCACAGCCATAAAACCCCTCACAGCCATAAAACACGTAATAAAAACACCTCACAGCCATAAAACACGTAATAAAAACACCTCACAGCCATAAAACCCCTCACAGCCATAAAACACATAATAAAAACACCTCACAGCCATAAAACACGTAATAAAAACCCCTCACAGCCATAAAACATGTAATAAAAACACCTCACAGCCATAAAACACGTAATAAAAACACCTCACAACCATAAAACACGTAATAAAAACACCTCACAGCCATAAAACCCCTCACAGCCATAAAACACGTAATAAAAACACCTCACAGCCATAAAACACGTAATAAAAACCCCTCACAGCCATAAAACACGTAATAAAAACACCTCACAGCCATAAAACACGTAATAAAAACACCTCACAACCATAAAACACGTAATAAAAACACCTCACAGCCATAAAACCCCTCACAGCCATAAAACACGTAATAAAAACACCTCACAGCCATAAAACCCCTCACAGCCATAAAACACGTAATAAAAACACCTCACAGCCATAAAACACGTAATAAAAACACCTCACAGCCATAAAACACGTAATAAAAACACCTCACAGCCATAAAACACGTAATAAAAACACCTCACAGCCATAAAACACGTAATAAAAACACCTCACAGCCATAAAACACGTAATAAAAACACCTCCCAACCATAAAACACGTAATAAAAACACCTCACAGCCATAAAACCCCTCACAGCCATAAAACACGTAATAAAAACACCTCACAGCCATAAAACCCCTCACAGCCATAAAACACGTAATAAAAACACCTCACAGCCATAAAACCCCTCACAGCCATAAAACCCCTCACAGCCATAAAACACGTAATAAAAACACCTCACAGCCATAAAACACGTAATAAAAACACCTCACAGCCATAAAACACGTAATAAAAACACCTCCCAACCATAAAACACGTAATAAAAACACCTCACAGCCATAAAACCCCTCACAGCCATAAAACACGTAATAAAAACACCTCACAGCCATAAAACACGTAATAAAAACACCTCACAGCCATAAAACCCCTCACAGCCATAAAACACGTAATAAAAACACCTCACAGCCATAAAACCCCTCACAGCCATAAAACCCCTCACAGCCATAAAACACGTAATAAAAACACCTCACAGCCATAAAACACGTAATAAAAACACCTCACAGCCATAAAACACGTAATAAAAACACCTCACAGCCATAAAACACGTAATAAAAACACCTCACAGCCATAAAACACGTAATAAAAACACCTCACAGCCATAAAACACGTAATAAAAACACCTCCCAACCATAAAACACGTAATAAAAACACCTCACAGCCATAAAACCCCTCACAGCCATAAAACACGTAATAAAAACACCTCACAGCCATAAAACCCCTCACAGCCATAAAACACGTAATAAAAACACCTCACAGCCATAAAACCCCTCACAGCCATAAAACCCCTCACAGCCATAAAACACGTAATAAAAACACCTCACAGCCATAAAACACGTAATAAAAACACCTCACAGCCATAAAACACGTAATAAAAACACCTCCCAACCATAAAACACGTAATAAAAACACCTCACAGCCATAAAACCCCTCACAGCCATAAAACACGTAATAAAAACACCTCACAGCCATAAAACCCCTCACAGCCATAAAACACGTAATAAAAACACCTCACAGCCATAAAACCCATTAGACAAGTAAAAATTTGAGAATTTTCGAATAGTGTAGGCATTTTGTGTTAAAAGTGATTAAACAAGTTTTTTAGGATAATTCGAGGGTGCTGAATTCAAAAATGCTGTTTAACCGGTTCAATTTTGGAGTCTTAACCTTCAAATTGTAAAAAACAAAATGCCCGCCATTTTCAGCATATTTTTTTGCCATAACTTGAATTTTAAGCAACATAGAAGGCTCAAAATAGTGGCAATACCCATGTTTGTGATACTGAGGATTCCAAATTTACTGTTACCTAAGTTGTAACTAGTTTGGTTTCGCCGCCATGTTGAATTCCAAGATGGCCGCCATATTTTTGGTAATTTCTGGGGTGTATTTTTTTATGTACATCACTTTCACTGGTCAAATGCGCTTTTAATTTCTTTAGAACAAAAAAAATGATATTAAATCATTTCTAAAGTGCATTTAAAAAAGGGGTAAAGTTTCAAAATGGCTGCCTTTTAGTAATTATACTTTATAAATACCGTATAGCTCAATATTGGCATTCTCAAATGTTTACCTGTCTATCTTAGTCTGTTCTGGTTCTGCATTCTAGTTGTCTGTTGTATGCACATGCACATCCTCCTGTGCATGTTAGCCCAGCTTTTCTGCAGCTGCAACGGCCATTTATACATCCTTTGGTACATCCGCATGTTACTATCTCGCGACACGCCTTAGGAATTGGAGATAGCGTCATCAACTTCGGCACCAAGTTCCCATCGATGTATGTCCATCCCATGTCTGTTACTTGGGGGAGTACTGGAGTAGCGATGGTTGCGCGCTTCCAAATAAAAGCCTGGTAATGTGCGCGCCTTATGTGTAGTCTCACTGCATCTGATGTTGGTGGCAGAGTCTCCTGTGGACAACCCTTAGAGAAGAGTATTACACGTGCCTTGTCGCATCTGTCCACATCATCGGGTACCTTGTAAAGACGGCATATGAACTTTTCTGCATCGTTGATTACTTCTTCAGTGATATCTTCTGTGCCTAGATCTGTCAACAATTGGCTGTGTGTTTGAAACACCTTCCAGGCTGTCTTTTTGCCGTGGCCAGCAAGCTGTGACACACTTAGTAAGGGCATTTTATGAGATATTTCACAAATCTGTTAACTAAATTGTTACCAAAAAATTTCTTCACCAATATGTTTGTAAAGGTGTGTAATAACATGTATTAAAATGTTGAAGTTCAACTCCCGTGGGAAACCCAGAAAAAAAGCAGTTGAATTCGGTTACCGAAAAATTATTTTCGAGAATTTTTATTTTTTTTCATCGGCCCTTAAGTAACTTATGAGGGGTCAAATAAGGGTTTTTCATGATTCTGAGTTGATTGTTAACATTTATATTTTCACTTTTACATTTACACACAAAGTAGCTTTTATTTCACATACATATATAATACTCAAGAGTTATTTCTCATTCACAATGTCAGAAGTTTCAACAGTCATTGTCTATGTCTTCTTCAGACTCAACAACATCATGACTGCAGTTTCTGCATGTAATGCCATTACAGACTCCACAGGCCGAGATGCACGTGACCCCATTCTTCTTGCAGCTGCATCGCCGGTTGCTGCAATCTCCATGACAATTACAGCTCGTGAACTGCAATAGCTCCTCAGGAGCCGTGGGGTCCAGTGTTGGAACTGGCTCATACCCATGCACACCTATTGTCCATCCATAGTCACTGGGGTTCAGAGACATGCTCTGTAGAAGGATCCAGTCCCGGGTCTGCAGGTAGGCACGGAGTGAATGTTGTGCAGCTGCACCCTCTGTTGGAGGTAGAGTCTCTGGTTTGATCACTCCTGCCGCTGCCTTCCTTGAGAACATGTTGTACCGAATTTCACCCAATGTAGTATCCTCGCTGCCCAGAGTGTGTCACCTGGAGTGAGGAGTGGCTGATCATGAGCTAGGGAGGAGGAAAG
Source organism: Myxine glutinosa (assembly GCF_964187855.1). Taxonomy (NCBI): domain Eukaryota; kingdom Metazoa; phylum Chordata; class Myxini; order Myxiniformes; family Myxinidae; genus Myxine; species Myxine glutinosa. Next base: position 57,339,637 of record NC_136264.1, on the reverse strand, counting down.
CTCAGCGAGGGGGAGAAACATGATCGCGTTCGTTCCTATCTGTTTCCTGTTCGTAAATGGAATAATCTTTACTTCAGTTCCTCTCAGGATCTTAGCTTTGTCGAGTGCCTTCAACTTCACCCGGGGGGAAGCTGCTGTTGTCTGTGGATCTGGCAAAGGTGGTGCCGGAGAGGTGACTTCGATCCAACCCATTGAGTGAAAGGGAGCGTTTCCGTGAATAGAGACAATGTTTAAATCTATATTGTCTCCAACAAACTGAGTGACTGCATTGTTTGTTTCCCCAACCTCCATAAAGACCACCTGATCATTACTTGACAATTCACTTTCACTGGCTGGCACTTTGGCTGTCATCACTGATTGATCCTCAAGCGCAGCATCAACCGCAACCTCATCATTGATCTGTTCATCGGTTTCCTCCACAATGGTGTCAAGAGTGCCAGAAGTATCTGGAACATCATCTCCACTCCTACTATTAAGGAAGCAGTATTTGTAGTTTTGTGTCTCCGTGTAAGACTCAGTGTATCCCAGGTGGTGGAACTTGTTGAGCATCCATTTTGACCCAAATCTATGATCAAGTTGTATGGCAAGCCCCATTTGGTGTGGCAATACTCCAGACCGAGGTCGACAGGCCTTAATAAAATTCTGCCCCCAAACGGCAACTCTTTCGTCTGTCTTGACAATCGGTCTCAAGAACATCTGAAGGCTTGCAGGAACAAGTGTCAGCTGACTATCGATGTCAGTCATACTGTGTGTGGTGGGGTATGACTTTGGACCTAAATCAATCAAGGCAATATCATTGGATATGAACTTGAGTGCCGTCTTTATGATCTGAGTCTTCTCATCTCCATGGTCAAGATTAGCATGATGCTCTCGCAGAATATTGTCGGTGCCATCTTTGAGACAGAGTACATCTGCCCTTCTTTCCTGTGTTGTGAAATACAAGGTGTCTTCGTATTTCTCTAGAAGTTTTATCTTTAGCCAATGCTTTGAATAAGAAAGGCTCTTCTCTGGTGACTGATCAAACTCCTGCAGCTTTTCATGGACTTGGTCCATGTTCATTACCCCATGCTCTAATTCTGAGTCTAACCATTCGCAGAATTCAATAAAAACTGCCTCTCGCTCCTCATCAATACTCCTCTGTCCTCTCTTCCTTTTTCCTTCCTCATCAGTCCTGGACAAATCCTGGTGTTGGGCTAGCGGCTAGGGTGCCGGCTTAGGATCCTAGGATCCTGGGTTCGAATCCCGGTCGATCGCTGAATTAACGCCAGGGGGGTTGACTCAGCCTGTCATCCTTCCGAGGTCGGCTAATTGAGTACCAGTTCACTGGTAATTCCCTGTTTGTCGTTAAAGGTGGCAAAAAGGGTTGGCGTCAGGAAGGGCATCCGGCCGTAAAACATTGCTTCAAAAAGGGGACCAAAAAACAACAACAACAACCACGGTTCCCGAAAAAGGCCAACCCCCGCTTTGCGGGGAAAAATGGCCTCTAAAGGTGGTTATTTTTTTTTTTTTTATCAGTCTTGGACAAACTGTCACCTCTCGCAAACATAAGTTTGCATCGCAAATGGTACAGTGTTTCTTCTGCTACCAAGTCGTTGATCCCTTCCAGGCGTCCAGTGACTTCAGTGCCCCAGTCATCCCCGCGACTCCGTGCTGTCTTCAGCAAGCTTGCCTTCAGTGTATCTGCGGTCAAATTATCTGGCACTCTGTATTTCTTTCTAGCTTGTGCTGGATTATTTTTGTAGAGCTGGGCTGGTTGGTTGCAAAGAATGCATACATCCTTATACAGGAGGTCAACTGACTGTGATCTTCTAGAACTGCAGCCAGTTGATGAACTGAACTCACAAGTAGTGCGTCTTCTCTTCAACTTTGATGACTCTTTCTCTGCCTTTGATGCTTGAGCTGACTTCTTGGTGGTTGCAACAAAGTTGTTGTACAGATCATTTTTACACTTCTGGTGGTACCTCAGTTTTCCTTCCTTTTGAGCCTCCTTCATACGTTCCACAACAGTAACATTTTCGACAGTTTCTGCTTGTTTCAATAAAGTTGAGTATCCCTTTGGAGTTGCCTGTATGAGCCTTTCAGCTGGTGTATCCGAGCGTGCACAGATGAAGCAATTGAGCACAGGTGGAGTAACGTCTTCATCCATATTGCTAGACTCCATGTCCTGCAAAGTAGAAAATGAGATATATTTAGAAATTATTTTTCCACAAAGGAGTGTCTGTGGTGAAATATAAATGTTAACAATCAACTCAGAATCATGAAAAACCCTTATTTGACCCCTCATAAGTTACTTAAGGGCCGATTTAAAAAAATAAAAATTCTCGAAAATAATTTTTCGGTACCCGAATTCAACAGCTTTTTTTCTGGGTTTCCCACGGGAGTTGACCTTCAACATTTTAACACATGTTATTACACACCTTTACAAACATATTGGTGAAGAAATTTTTTGGTAACAATTTAGTTAACAGATTTTCATATGTTTCCCTTACTAACTGTCACAACCAGTAATTGCATGGAATGGCAGCAACGCTTCCACTTGGCAAGGTGGCAGTTTCTGGTGGAGTTTGTAGATGGGAATGTATTTTGGCTTCTTAAGAGTTCCTGCCTTCATCCACAGCTGAGTGCATGGCATCTTATCAAAATGAGCAGCTAACAAGACCAGCACGTCAGTGTCACGCACTAAAACCACCACTGTTTCAGCATTTGTGTCGACGCAATGAAGAACAAGTCGTGTGTCCGCCTCCTCATGGTTGGCCTGTAGGGATGATGTGTCCATCTCTGGATCTGAAGATTTCACGTCTGTGATCTGTGCAAATCCTCCAGCCACTACAAGTGTTGTGGGTGCAATAGACACCGCATTTGTCATGAGCTGCTGAGAAAGAAACTCTGCTAGATTTGCCTTATTCTCTCCAAGTGAGAGAAAGTTGGTCCATTTGTCTGGTAGAGGAACGTTTTGGTTTTCTATTACCTGACGTATTGGTCGAGAGGCCCGGGTACGTTTCATTCTGGTTCCAGTCTTGATGGAATCCTGCTGGTATCGGTCGAAAGTTACGTCAACTCTCTCAAATTTTTTCCCCATGGCAAACACTGAATTCACAAACGCATCTGCATATTCACCAAATGTGGTTTATTCCGCTGGGCTTTCCAAGAGCCATCACCAGTGCTTGACCATCAATTACTAAGCAAGTACTTCCAGTTAATGTCACTTGTTCTGGGGTTGAGACTTCTTGAATCAACTAATTTGCCAGTCGAGATTTACCGCTACTGCCTGTATGTAGACTCCCATTCATGGCAGCAAGTGAAATTGGCACAGGCATAAGCTCATGCTGCAGAATCAGGTCCAGGTTTATCACACGCCCTGCTTTGGAAGCTGTCACAAGTCGCTGAAGAATGTTTCTATCTGCCTTGATGGTCGTTTCTTTGCCTTTGCTTTCTTTGCAGTCTACAGAGACGAGAAAGTCTGTGCTTTGTTCCTATGTAAAGCGGCATTGAAATTGATATGACATGTGCCATCAGGAGGCTGAAGAAGGCGCTGATCAACAAACTCATCCAGCTGCACCTGTCCAAGTTTTTCTGCATTAAGCAAAGAATGTTGAATGCTCTCCGATGCCAAATCCTTGGTAGCAATATTCTGCAGTACAGAAGATGACATTCCCTCGCTGAATACATCGAATCGTCGGAAAGCTGAGACGACTTTCTCCTCATCAAGGTTGTCACGCCCGTTCCTGGAAGGTGTAATCTCGTTGTACACATACTCACTTTCCTCCCCTTCGATCATCAGCATTTGTCTAGTTTTACTCGATATGCAAGTTCTCAAGTTATATGATAGTGCCCATCTGCCTACATCATAAAAACACCTCACAGCCACGAAATTAAAAACACCTCACCACCACGTAATTATAAATACCTCACCACCACGTAATTCAAAACACCTCACCACCACGTAATTCAAAACACCTCACCACCACGAAATTAAAAACACCTCACCACCACGTAATTATAAATACCTCACCACCACGTAATTCAAAACACCTCACCACCACATAATTCAAAATACCTCACCACCACGTGATTCAAAACCACCACAACATTATTATAAACACTTCACAACCACGGAAACAAAAGTTTGTGGGAGTCATTAAGTGACAACACAGACACTGCCCAGATGTGTCGATATCTATCTATAATTCCAGTAATCTCTGTGTGTCTGTCTGTGTGTCTGTGTGTCTGTGTGTCTGTGTGTCTGTGTGTTTGTCTGTGACCGCTGTTTCTCGACAACCACGGGTCCGATATACTTGAAACTTGCCAGGTATATTGCTGGGGACCCGAGGATGTGCCTTTTCAAGGTTTGAAATTAATCGGACAAGTACCTACCGAGCTATGTCCAAAAAACGCTTCAACCAATCAGAGAGCAGCGAGCTATCACGTGTGCCGAACCGTTAATGCAATGCAAGCGTTAATGCGTTAATGCAAGGCTTTTCTTTTTTTCCCTCTTCTCTTTCTACTTTTCCTTGCGATTAAATTGCAAACAGCCAAAATACGTTGGCGCTAATTGAATAATTGGCCATTAACACTAAAATAATCGTAACTGCGATATGCCAACTTCCGGACAGTGCAGCCTTCCCTGTTGTTGTTGTTTGCAGCAGCTGTTTGCAGCAAGGCAAGGCTTTTCTTTTTTTCCCTCTTCTCTTTCTACTTTGCCTTGCGATTAAATTGCAAACAGCCAAAATACGTTGGCGCTAATTGAATAATTGGGCATTATGTTTTACAACTAATAAAAACGAATTTGCGATTCATTCGCTTTCCTGCGCGTTTGTGTACGCGATGGCGATTTCTTTACCAAACTCCGGAAGCCGTTCGCTTTGGACCGAACCATTGCATGTAAATAGAGGGGGGGGGATTGTCACCACTCGCAAGCCGTTCGCTTTGGACCAAACCATTTCATGTAAATAGGGGGGGGGATATAATTTTAGATATATATATAGTACGGGCATGCCCTAGTCTATCTATAATTCCAGTAATCTCTGTCTGTACGTTTGTACGTCTGTTTGTCTGTGACCGCTGTTTCTCGACAACCACGGGTCCGATATACTTTTAACTTGCCAGGTATATTGCTGGGGACCCGAGGATGTGCCTTTTCAAGGTTTCATATTAATCGGACAATTACTTACCGAGCTATGTCCAAAAAACGATTCAACCAATCAGAGAGCAGCGAACTATCGCGTGATTAGCCGTTCGCCGTTCGCTTTGGCGTTGCGAATGGACCAAACCATTGCATGTAAATAGAGGGGGGGGGTTCTGTGGTCGTTGCGAATGGACCAAACCATTCATGTAAATAGAGGGGGGGGGGGGTTCTGTGGTCGTTACTGCCACGTGGTTTCAAAGTTTTTTTTTGTTGTTGTTGTTTGCACGCATGTTTTTTTGCACCCACGTACGGGCACGCCCTAGGATGTTTACACACACACACCCCTACACAAATTTTTTTTTTTTTTTTTTTGGCAAGGAACGGGCACCCACGTACGGGCACGTCCTAGCTTATATATAGTACGGGCATGCCCTAGTATAGATAAATGACTGTACCCGAGTTGCCGTTTTGTTATGGTTTAAACCAATCATAATTCAAACAATTATTTTGCACAAATGTATTTGTAATATACGTGATATCACATTTTATAAACAATTGAAGTTGAAAACTAAAGTTGAAAAAAAAAAATTCTCCCCCAAAAAAAAAAAAAAAAAGCAGAAGGAAAAAACAAAAACAAACCCTTAGGTCATACCGACGGGAGAGATATGTGCATACCAGAAGTTTGGTACGATTTCACAAAAGTTTGAGAAAGTAGTTCAGTGACCCAACACAGGACAGGACAGACGCTGCACAAATATATATATATATATATATATATATATATATATATATATATATATATATATAGATATATATATATATATATATATATATATATATATATATATATATATGTATGTATGTATGTATGTATGTATATATATATATAATTATGTATATATATATATAATATATATATATATATATATATATATATATATATATATATATATACACACACAGGCAGTCCCAGACTTACGAACGCCCGTACTTACGAACCGACCTCCGTAAAGCCTATTATTTTTTTTAAAAGTTTTTTTTTTTTTGGTTGTATACAGAATCGAGGCTCATGAAAGAGCTAACATTTATCACACAGAAAAAAAAAAATCAAACAGACACACATAGTATACAATAAGGGGAGCGGTAGACAAGAGAAATATGAGAAAAGCTCTGTTCAAGCCGCCCTTGATGTTTACTTTAAGAAAATTGACCAGCACCAGGTCCATCCTCTCCAGCACCAGGTCCATCCTCTCCAATACCAGGCCCATCATCTCAGAGAGATATATCAAGGTATGATCGTTTCAAGGTTTGCAAGACATCAATTGGAACGAGAGTAAGTGTCAACCTATATAATCATTGTCTTTTCTTTTCTATCTAAACAGTTTAAGAAATGTTTTTCATACCTATAGATGTTTTAGGTAAAATACATACTATATACTAAGACAAACATTTGACTAATTGACACTAGATGTGAACCGTACGTAACTGTTCCGACTTAACATACAAATTCGACTTAGACAGACTTAAAAACGGAACTCGTTCGTAACCCGGGGACTGCCTGTGTGTGTGTATATATATATATCTATATATTGTTACGGATACGGGGGACGGCTCTCCCGTTAGCAAAGGGTGATTAGCCCCTTGTCCTGTTAAGCTGGCCGTCTCCCCGGTCCTGGTACTTGTAACGCTATCCCGCGGGATGGAACGGATCAGGGTTATGGGTCCAGGGTCTATCCCGAATACCTTTATCCATCCCTCCGCAGACTAGGGAGACAAGTACCACTCGAACCCCGGTTTGGATGGTCTAGTTAGTTGCCGAGCGGTTTTTTTAGCAACCCGAAGTTCGAGTCATTAGCCTTCACTAAACCCGATCCTGAACGTTGGCCGAATCGCGCCACGTACACTCAATATGGAAACCTCTAAAGCGACCAAAAGGTCATGAAGAAGTAAAGACAAAGTAGGGAATAACAAGATTTATTACTATTTATACACACTAAGCAGAAAGGAAAAGAAAGATGATTTATAAGGCAATGGAAGGAGCAGGAGACATAGTGCAATGATTAGCTTATATATATGGCAGTCTTAATTAATACCCCAAGACAACATGAAAGACGGACAAACGGGCACACTTACACGGGGAAATGATGGCAGGAATCACTGGAGGGAGGAGAAGGTCCAAGCCGATGGCAGGGCAGGAAGGTCCGGGCAATTCCACACCGTCGAGGTCTACGTTCCGTGCTCGAAGCGAACAGCAGCTGGCAGCTCCGCGTCTCCACAACCGGCAATAGGGCCTAGAGGGTCTCGGCGTATTGCTGCAGTATCAGCACCCCCTCACGTCTCGTTCTCTCTTGGCTGCTTTAGCTGGATCGCGCATCTGCCGCACCTCTCTCTCAATCTTCTCCGGACCTCTCAATCTTTTCTCAGGACTCTGTGACTTCTCCAAGACCTCAATCTTCTCCGAAAAGCCCTATAGAAACCCGCACGTGTCCTTTTATAACGTGCTTTTGGGTTTCTTACCCGCGTGCGTTGTAAACGCCCCTCGGTCAGCTCACCTCGGCCTTGATTGGTCGCGAGGGCTACCGATCCCGCCCCTCTTGATGACGCGTTGGCAAAGCCACGCCTTGTTCCTCGCGCTTGGCTGACTCCTCCCCCCGATGATGAGGTGGACACGCCTTCTCCGTTGGTTACCTCATGCGTAATGGAGTCAAATGCAGCAAACAGTGGACAGGGGATGAAATGCAGCAAAGTGGCTAAAGAAGTCAATTGCAGCAAACCTGGCAAACCTGACACTTGGAAGCTGCCATGGGGTGTCGGAGGGACCTACTCTTATTTAATTCGGTGCAATGAAGAGTCAAACTATTGGGAAACACATCCTTAACCTACATAAAATAAGGGACTAACTATTTAAAAGGATATATGGTGCCCTGTGTGTAGGTTTATGGAATTAACTAAGAGGACGAGCTTCGACCTTTCTTTACATTATGGAGGGTGCCATGTACACAACAAAACCATAATTCTCACATTCTTTACATTTTCTCAAATTCGTTACACTTCTCAAATTCGTTACACTGCACCCTACTTCCTTCAGGCCCGTACTCGGGCCTATAAAACTTTACTTTTAGTGTGACACGTAGGTGTAATTCCCTCTACAATTAACCTGACCCTGAGTGCGACAATTTTAAAACACAAATAAATATGTCCCCCTGCTGCATTGCACCCTGCCTAACAGATTTGCACCCACAGGATGACCGAATTACGGAATTGTTTTCAAGCTATACATTTACGGTGGGGAGCATTATTTACAGTGACGTGATTCCTTATTTACAACGCAACCCAGGACCTGTGTTTTTTTTGTTTTTTTTTAGGGAAACAAAGAGAAGGAAATTCCTGTTGGGAGGGAGGAGACAGCACGCATTGCATCGATGCACCAGTACCAATAACACCAAAGCACCCAAAAGCACCATCCACCAATCGCACCAACCAGTGCACAGTCATTACTGTTTGTAATAAACACACAAAAAAACAACTGGTGGTGGTCTTCTCCTTCTCTGCTGAGCCGATGTTCTTCCCGATGACTTCTTGCTTCATGCGGCCTACTTGGAAATATAAAAAGCACAAACCGTGTCCATTTTTATTTAGGGCCACAGGGGCCAACTAAGGGTGGTCCACCTGTTTGGCATAGGTGCCACCTTACCGAGGTCCGCAAGCAAGATTCCCTGGACCACTATGGCCGGTCTCCAACAGAGGGGCCCTGCCCCAGAACCTGGGGTCCATCAAGTGGTACTTGGCCGCAGAACAGCGGTCCATAAAGTGGTACATCAATGCAATGCATGCTGGTTGCGAGGGTCCTGGCACACAAGGCGACCTCCGCACGCTCCCCTCGACACCCAGTGGCGTGGTGTCCTCGTGTGGGAGTCAAGGGCGGGGAAAAGACAGGTGAGCGAGGGGTAAGGTCACAAGGGTACACATCAATAAAGGCAATGCAAGGCGAGGTGCGTATGGAGACGGAGCGGAGAAAAGCTCGTCCCTACCGTACGTCACCCCCCCCCCCTCCCCCCCGTCACCTACTCTACCCTTGCCCTTACCCCATATGTACAAAATCTACACATTACAAATTCGTCACTACTGTCACGTCTCCCTATATCTCTCCTATACCAAATTCGTCCCCACAATCCCTCCAACCAAAATTTGCCATCACCCATTTCAACATCAATCCTCATAAGGAGGAAGAGATGGAACATCAGCACAATGTCACACCCACGTCATGATGCGTCTCACATTCCAAACATTTGCACAATAAAATAATAAAAACATGGCATGGTGTGGAGTCCTGTCACCTCAGGTGAGTGGATGTAGATGGTGCAAGGAGATTCTTAATCCTAACTACCTTCTAAATGACTTTAACACACTTTACACTACCTGGGGTCTTTCCCTGCCAATCCATTGGCCAACTTACACTATGGGTTCTAAAAACCAATTCCCATTGACCAAACTGTGGTGCTTCTCAATTTGGGGTCTCACTCCCCCGATTCATCTCCCGGTGCCCTTGCACAATTTCCGGGCTGAGTCGTGTAGCTCTCCCAGCAGGTCTACCCACTTGCACACCTCCACCACTGTAGTTGCCACCCGAGCTTACCTAGCTCCTCACCCTAACCTATCTAATTGGGGAAGGCCCCTCCTGGCTCTGTCACCCTTCGGTGCCCTCTGGCACTGGGCTACCCGGGTCCGTCCTCCGGATCCTCGGGCCCCATCCACCACAACTCTACCGGCTCCCAGAGCCCACCTGCGGCCTCACCTGGCCGACATCCTCACAGTGGTGGAGTGCCCATCCGACTACACGCACTAACAGGCTACACGCCCAGCCATTTCCACAACACTAATGCACCCAGTCAACCATCATTCTTCCACCACGCACCACAGATGCCAATATCCAACCACAATTTACCTGTACCCTCTACCTAACTCTTACACTACCCTCCCCGGGTATTCGTGATGGGGTCCATCCTCCTTTCCCCCATCCACACCTTCGCACCATCCACTCCACTCCACAGTCTCCACCATACTCACTCCACGACCATCCATTCCATACTCCATATACTCCAGACCATTTATTCCATACACCTGTTCTCCATTCACCTGTTGTTGCACACCTGTGCAATCACACCTGGTGCCACCTGCACCCTCCTTCCTCCCTGGACCATTTGGGTCAACACAACACACATCACCATCACTCCCTCATACACTGCTCCATACACCTGTTCAGTTGCACACCTGTGCAATCACACCTTTTAACCACACACACGGCATCATCTGAACTACATGTTGCCCTGCTAACTTAGTGCTCCCCGTCTTCCCTTTAAACTAAGCACATACCACGTCATTATCATCCACACTAATCTACCTGCGTCCCCACTACAGGTATTATTGTCACTACCTAATCTTACCGTTACCTAAGGTCATCTTCTCTAGATCCCTACACACTATATCCTAACCCTCCCGGGCTAGTTTTCACTGCCAAACCCCATAACCTAGTGCTCCTTTGCCCCCATTGTGAGGGATGGCAGAGTTGCCATCCCACCACATCGGGCACCTCTCACTACCAATTTGGCTCATCTAATTGCAACCAATCAAAAATTTTCCAATTACTGCCAATTCTATTCACTTTTTTAAATTTCGGATCAAGAACACTATCATCATCATCACAGTCCGCTTTATCTGAGCCTCGGTGCGTCGTCACATCATTAAAACTCGGCTTCGCAAAGCCGAGCAATGAATTCGGGTGGTTTGGTCGCCTGCAGTTGGATCCGTCCGGCATTCACGATTCTGGGGAGGAGGCATGCTCGGGCCGAGGTTCCACGCATCATCGCGGCTCAGAACCTTGCGGTCCCGGGTCCGATGGCTCACTCTCGCCCGGTCGGAACCCCGCCTCCGCCAGGGGGCTCCGTTCCGCTTCCTCCTACTCACCCTTGAACCGGACCGGTCGCCTCGCCCGACAAGGCCCGGACTCGACCGTGCGGGGCCCAGCATCCAACAAAGCGCACCGCGCACCGAGCGCCCACGTCGGCTATCCATCACCCTAAACGCTAACCCGTTCAATGTCGATGCTTCACTTGCATACGAGACCCGTTTCACACTCACAAAACTTGGCGTCTCGGCGCCTCCAGTGCATCCCACACACTCCGTCCATTCCACCACCGCACTCCCTGTTACACACCACATGTCCCACGCACCTTCTTGCGCACACTCGCCGTTCGCACACTTCGGTCCACACCTCTCCTCCATTACGTCCTCCGTAACACTCACCATGGGCGTGCACTCTTGCATCCACCCACTAACGTGCTCAGATGGGCTCTCCCACACCCGCGCCACAACCAACTCAGGTGTGCTTCCTCGCACACGTTCCACCACCACCTTACTCTCCGTGTCACACTCCTCACACGTACACTCCGTATCGCTCTCACTCCCTGTGTCACACTCCGTACACCCCGACGTGCATTCTCGCTCGCACTCGGTATCACTCCCACACTTTATAACACGCTCACTCGCCGACGCACACCTTTTCCTCACACGCGTGCCATTTCCACTCACACGGGACCCCTCACCAACGCCCGGGTGCCATATTGACCCCAATCGCGCGAAAATTCTTTTGTCGCCAAACATCCTTCTACAAAATCTCCCCGCACAATACACAGCACGACTCACCTGGGGGATCCTCCTCCTTCGCTCCAACACCACCTGCAAACTTTCATTGGTGTTATTAAGCACAGCATCGTGATGTGAGCAGGGACTTTGCACATTTTCCATTCTTCCCTGCAATTCCCGGGCTACCTCCGTCGTCTCTTCAATTTTAACTATACCCATTATTTCTTTTTCTTTATTCGCCTCAACGACCGCTGGCTTTAATAAAATTTTCTCTCCTACCTCAGCGGTCGCCGGCTGCCCCATACCCCGGGTTGCGATCTCTATACCCGTCATTGTACCCGCGCTTTCCTCCGCCTCGCTCAACCAGCGCTTCTCGACCCGCGTTACCTCCTCGTGCACCCCTGGGACCTGCTCGCTCAACCCGCGGTCTCTGTCCCTCTCCGCTTCCCCAGTTATTTCTTTAATTTGGTTTCTGGTACCCCTCGCTTCGTCCCTCATTCTGTTTTCCATTTTCTCACTATCAGCCTTCATTCTGTTTTCCATTTCTTTCATTTCCCTGCTAAATTTCTTCCTTTCTTCCCTCTGCTCGGCCATGTACGCCAGGCATTGTGTCATGAACTGCTGCATGTTAAACTGCTGCATGTTAAAGCCCGCTGGTACAGCGGACTCGGCTACTGCGCGCGGCGCCATTTTGCGCCTCTCCAACCACGTGCGCGAGGGCGCCATTTTGTGCACCTGAAACTCCCTCAACCACATTGCCATTGTTCTCCTCCTCCATTTCTTCCCTGTGGTCCTGGGTTACCCCTAACCCCTCTTTTAGTTCACCCACCTGCATCCGATCGCCTTGATTGTCCATGGCACGATTTCCAAATTTAGGATTTTATAAAACAATTTCGGGTGCTCTTAATTTTTGACCAAAATTTTTTTTTGAAGTTATTAAAAATTTGGTTCGGGCCTCAAATCTAACTCCCAGACACCAATTGTTACGGCCAATAGTACAATTGGTGTCCAAAATTTGGGTTAAATAAATTTAGTCCCAGGTTCGAATCCCACTCCTGACACCAATTGTTACGGATACGGGGGACGGCTCTCCCATTAGCAAGGGGTGATTAGCCCCTTGTCCTGTTAAGCTGGCCGTCTCCCCGGTCCTGGTACTTGTAACGCTATCCCGCGGGATGGAACGGATCAGGGTTATGGGTCCAGGGTCTATCCCGAATACCTTTATCCGTCCCTCCGCAGACTAGGGAGACAAGTACCACTCAAACCCCGGTTTGGATGGTCTAGTTAGTTGCCGAGCGGTTTTTTTAGCAACCCGAAGTTCGAGTCATTAGCCTTCACTAAACCCGATCCTGAACGTTGGCCGAATCGCGCCACGTACACTCAATATGGAAACCTCTAAAGCGACCGAAAGAGCATGAAGAAGTACAGACAAAGTAGGGAATAACAAGATTTATTACTATTTATACACACTAAGCAGAAAGGAAAAGAAAGATGATTTATAAGGCAATGGAAGGAGCAGGAGACATAGTGCAATGATTAGCTTATATATATGGCAGTCTTAATTAATACCCCAAGACAACATGAAAGACGGACAAACGGGCACACTTACACGGGGAAATGATGGCAGGAATCACTGGAGGGAGGAGAAGGTCCAAGCCGATGGCAGGGCAGGAAGGTCCGGGCAATTCCACACTGTCGAGGTCCACGTTCCGTGCTCGAAGCGAACAGCAGCTGGCAGCTCCGCGTCTCCACAACCGGCAATAGGGCCTAGAGGGTCTCGGCGTATTGCTGCAGTATCAGCACCCCCCTCACGTCTCGTTCTCTCTTGGCTGCTTTAGCTGGATCGCGCATCTGCCGCACCTCTCTCTCAATCTTCTCCGGACCTCTCAATATTTTCTCAGGACTCTGTGACTTCTCCAGGACCTCAATCTTCTCCGCAAAGCCCTATAGAAACCCGCGCGTGTCCTTTTATAACGTGCTTTTGGGTTTCTTACCCGCGTGCATTGTAAACGCCCCTCGGTCAGCTCGCCTCGGCCTTGATTGGTCGCGAGGGCTACCGATCCCGCCCCTCGATGACGCGTTGGCAAAGCCACGCCTTGTTCCTCGCGCTTGGCTGACTCCTCCCCCTGATGATGAGGTGGACACGCCTTCTCCGTTGGTTACCTCTTGCGTAATGGAGTCAAATGCAGCAAACAGTGGACAGGGGATGAAATGCAGCAAAGTGGCTAAAGAAGTCAATTGCAGCAAACCTGGCAAACCTGGCACTTGGAAGCTGCCATGGGGCGTCGGAGGGGCCTACTCTTATTTAATTCGGTGCAATGAAGAGTCAAACTATTGGGAAACACATCCTTAACCTACATAAAATAAGGGACTAACTATTTAAAAGGATATTTGGTGCCCTGTGTGTAGGTTTATGGAATTAACTAAGAGGACGAGCTTCGACCTTTCTTTACATTACGGAGGGTGCCATGTACACACAACAAAACCATAATTCTCACATTCTTTACATTTTCTCAAATTCGTTACACTTCTCAAATTCGTTACAATATATAAAACACAGTTTGTGTGTGTGTGTGTAATGTTACCGATAGACTCCTAAACGAAGAGGCTTACGTGCTTGATATTTGGCATAGACATTGAGCCTGGGACGAACATGGCCGAACTCAAAATATTTGACGATCCATATTTTTTATTCATATTTACCTCAGCGCATTTCAGCGAAGTACCCGCTAATCTCAGCCGGTTCCAGAGCAGCGCGCTGATTCGCTCAGAGCGATCACGTGATGTTCCATTCCCGCCGCCAGACTGATTCGCTCAGAGCGATCACGTGATGTTCCATCCCGTCACACGTCACACGTTTTTTCACCTTTTATGCGATCGTGTTTTGTATCGATTTTGTGCGATATGAATTAAATGTCTTTGAAACAGCTGTGAAACGTCTTTCCACAACCCTTCCGTAACCGATTGGAGCAGTTTATTGCCGCACAAAACGAGATCCGCGAAGCAAGTTGGTCGAGTCGTGCTGACCAAGATTGCGACACGGCGGCTTCACTTTTCACTGAGTATGAGCGTTCTATATATTTTCAATTCAGTGCGCCCGTGATTTGTGGCATAGACATGACCATTGGGCCTTCACGGTGTAATTTGTGCGAGGCTTTTGTCCGAGTGAGCTTGAGTCGAGAGGGCGAATGTACGGGTTGGGAATGTACGGGTCTCCCTTCCCCCACCCGGCAACGCCGGTACTGGAGGACGTCACAGGATCGGTGAGTCTCCAAAATCCGCTTCGTGCTGTTGTGAATATGCAGGACTATGTCGCGATTGTTGTGCTGCTCTCCGACCATGAGAACTGCAACGTCATTGTTGACTGCCCCTCCCTTCCCTCCCCCCTCCCATCCCTCCCTCTCCCCCTCTCTCCTCCCCCCACCCCCCCCTTCCCTCCCCCCACCCCCCTTCCCTCCCCCCCGCCCCCTTCCCCCCCTCCTCCCTCCCCATCTCCCCCTCTTCTCCCCATCTCCCCCTCTTCTCCCCTCTCCCCCTCTTCTCCCCTCTCCCCCTCTTCTCCCCTCTCCCCCTCTTCTCCCCCTCTTCTCCCCTGTTCCCCTCTCCTCCCCTCCCCCGCCCGGCAATGCCGGGTACTTCTGCTAGTATATATATATATATATACTAGTAATAGGTGTCCACAAACATCCTTGACGATGTGATATACTTGATTTTATGATTGCCAGTTGAGGGAGGCCCTCACTTTTGCATCTTTATTCGCTTTTAAATTTGTTTTGTATGCAACCGCTTGACACAAAACTTTCAACATGGAAGTGTCTACCCATGGACAATTTTTTCTAACAAAGTTGCATTATTATTTGATACAAATGTGGCCAGGGTTCCAAAAAAAAAATCCGTTTCATGTATGCATGGGTTGCAGGGTGTTTCATGTACCAGGAATAAAAATGGTCTTGGCATAACCATTGAAAAGAAAAAAAAGACAAAAATAAAAACTTGACCTTGCATCTGATTCCTAAAAGTTTGAAAACCACACATAGTTAAGTGATCTGCAAACTGATTCAGGGCTTGCTTGCGCTGTTAATTGAACTTTGGGATAGCTGCTGGCACGGCATTCATCTGCAGTCTTGAACACGTGACCCTTGTAATTTAAGTACCACCAAAACTTTTTTTTCTTTCCTTCCCTGCTGCAGGTAAAGCAGTACTTGCATCCCACTGTCCAATTGCATGAAACTGTGTCCACAAGTTATTTCCTGGAAGCCCTAGCTGTGTCCATGTGGTTTTTTTTTTACCTCTCCCACCCCTTCATATTCCCCAACGCCCTTCCCACGCCTCCTCCCCCAAAGCCCTCTCTCTCCCACAGATCTCCCGATGTCCCTGTTCTGTACTGTTGTACTTGTGTGCTTCCCCCTCTCCCCATCTTGTCTCCCGCTCCCTTTATTATGTCTTATGTGCCCGTTTTTTTTTTGTCATTAATGTTAGCTCTTACACGAGCCTCGATCTTGTATACAAAAAAAAAAAAAAAAAAGGCACAGGCCTGGGTGAGGGTGCCGAGAAGAACAGACCATCATCCTTGGCAAAAGATCATCCTGCATTTATAATCGTGTATTAACTTTTGTCCTGCACTTATGTTGCCCTGTACCTTCTCCACACCACTACCTTGTTTTAAAAACTCCAACATATTTTCATATTTGGTAACTAAGTGACCACAAATACCTGTAGTGTCACCACAAATCAGAGAAGGATGTGGCTGTTTCTCCATGCATGATTTATTCACTGATTACGTAACTAGTTGCTTTCGGCTGGCAAGATAGGTTAGAGTTATGCACAATCTGAGCTGTCCAGCCTCAGTTCGAACTTTAACCCAGCTATAAAGTGTCACCTGGTGTTTCACATGCATGGTGATAGATACATCAGTGTGTGTGCCATCACTCAGAATGATATTAAACTGGGTTGTTCCATCTACCAGCATTAATTTGTGCACACAAGATATCCCACAATATCCTTTGTGAAGAATAGGTGAATTATCACCGTCACCTGGAACAAATTCCAGTTTGGACTGCAGCAGGTAGCGAGAGGCCTAGTCTTCTTGGATGTTCCTTATATATATCATCATCCTCTCAACTAGAAGTTTGACCATAACCACCCAAACTTTGCAGATGTAATATGTAAATGAGAACAGCTTTGTGGTAGTGGGTAAAGCCTTCTTTGTATTATCCTCACTTGTATGGGTGTAATTCCCATTGGATGTTCCTTATATATATATATATCATCATCCTCTCAACTAGAAGTTTGACCATAACCACCCAAACTTTGCAGATGTAATATGTAAATGAGAACAGCTTTGTGGTAGTGGGTAAAGCCTTCTTTGTATTATCCTCACTTGTATGGGTTTAATTCCCATTGGATGTTGAGCAGAAATTTACACACCCTGAAAAACAATTGCAATCTATCCAGGTTTGCTTCACGTGCTCGAATTGTCGCAAACGCCTTAACGACTCTGTTAAAGAGTACAGGCCTCCATCATTACCAAGTAGATGGTAGTTTAACAACACATGAAAAATTGCTCATATCAATGTGCAAATGTAAGATGAAGTTTGTCATTTCCTTGACAATGTAGTGACAGCAAGATCTACCTTTTTACAATGCAAAAATCATTAAATGCAATTTTCAAATTCCATCATGCACAGGTCTGCTCTGAGGAGAACATCAAGGCGATTTTACAGCGTTACTTGCACTACAATGCACACGCTGCCTCTTACACTTGGAGATACAAGGGCGAAGTTCTGGATATGGAAGAGACGTTGGAAGACAATGGTGTAGTTGACGAGGGTGAGGATTTCTACACGCTGAGGATGGATGCCGAAAAATACCTTCAGACGATCCATTTGTATTTTAATGATGATCTAACTATTGCTTAACTGGTCAGTGAACTAAATTACAAAGAACCTGGTTTTATTTGTCGTATACCATGTACTTAAGGTTAAAGTTCACTCTTTATGAGCACTTCTTCCCAATGAGGAAGAAAATCAAATAAGGGAAAACCAATACTAACGAGCACGTCCACTTTTGATCAGAGGTCCTTGAAGAAAAGAGGACCGGTGTCATCTTTGCAGAAACACCAACGGCAGCAATTGTAAAATAATATAATTACCAGAGATCTTGGAATAAAGATGGCGGGTTTAATTCTTATGAGAATTGGTTAAATATGACCCGTTTGGGTTCGTCAAAATAAAGTTGGAAGCAAAAAAGTATGGAGTTTTTATTTAAATGCCACAGGGACAATCCATCGCACAAGCAGTAGGACATAACCAAACAAAAATGATGGAGTCTAAGCAAGTCCGTTTGCTTTGAAAGACATGAAATTGCACCATTATCCAGGCAAATTCTATGTTTTGTGGCTTTGAGCTCAGCCATGCCAGCTTACACATTCCTGCGATGTTATCCAACGGAATCGCTTTCCGCTATGGAGGGAGAGCGAAATTTGAAAACAGAGAAAAATAAGATGAACACAAGGGAATTTCATCAGGGCAGACAGTAGCTCTGAAGTTATATCCGAATCTGGGTCTTGGATTCGGATCATTACATTGAACTCCTCACCCTTCCCCAAACCCTGTCAATGATGTATAAAACAAAGGCTTGATGCACCTCCACAAACATTTTTTCAATTTTAATAATTTTATATATTTTTGTAACATTTTATTTATTTTTTAAAGAAAGAATCCAAGGACTTCAGTCGGTAAGTCGAACAGAGGAAAGTGAAGAGAATCCAGAAAATGGCTTGGTTCTCGGTGAAAGAGAACATCGATAGTCAATGTAAGGGACCAGCCTATCAGCGTCCTCTCACTCCTCTTCCACCCCTGGGCACGGCTGAGTCTCTGCCACCTCGCACCCCTCCCCGACGGCCCTGCTGTATTCCCCAGTCTGGGCTTGTCCGGCCAGGACCACGTGGCGACATAAATTGCAAAGGAGGCCCAGAGCTCTCCTCTTCGCCATGGAAATCATCATCGTGAGAGCCTTGACCACGAGAACGCATTAATGGACCACCACCTCCATGTCCTGCTGGAGAGATAAAAGTGATAAGTAACTGCATCGGTTTGTGCTATAGACAGGGAGGAAAGGAGAGGGAGAAGGTGTAACTACCTGATCATAATGCGCCAAATCTAGCTGTTAATCTACACAATGCCATTTGCGAAAATAGTACCAATACGTCAGCACCAAATGTGCACAAAGTGCATAACCAACATAATGCAGTACATGCCAAAAATGTCCCAAAATAATGCATCAAAAGCAGCTTGCCTCTCCGGTCATCTGGTCCCATAGGAGGCTCTGTATCTCGCCGCAGGCTAGGCCCATCATGCCAAGGCCGCTTGCGCAATGGTGTTGTATCCATGGTCAACAAGGAGGGTGGTCTTTCATGGCCTGCGGCCGATGGGCTGTCTAACCGGCAGTCCTCACCACCTGCAACCATAAATAGCTACCCTTTGGTATGTGGGCATAATACATGAATAATTCCATAATTTTAGCGAATTTGTAATGCAATTGACAAACGATGACGAAGGATCCAGGACACTTGATATAACAGGTCTCACCCCGATGGGGAGGCTGATCGCGGCCTCTGCTCCTGCTATCCTCCTCAAACTGCTGATGCTGGCCTTGACCACCACGGCGAAATCTGTGCACAGCCCTGTATATGACCAACTTGTAAAGACGTTTACAATTTCAAAACAATTCCTGAATGGAATCAAAACTATCCATGGCAAACAATGTTTGTGGCAAAACTATCGACCCCACCTCCACCCACTATGTTCACAACCACAGACACAAGTAGATGCAGGAAATAATCAAGGTCCTTTGATGTTTCACTAACCCTTCTACAAAAGGCTCTGGTGCTCCTCCATCATGGCCATGCCTCACTCCAGGTCCTCTTCTGTGATCCCCATCAAAAGGCATTTTGAAGGGCTCCTTTCCAGCATCAAATCTGCCCAAAAGTGGAAGGATCATTAAATGATATACAGTCATGGCCAAAAATATTGGCACCCTTGCACTTTTTTCAAATAATGCACCATTTCTTCCAGAAAAATGTTGAAATTAAAAAATATTTTGGTATCCACACATGTATTTATTTGGTTTGCAGTGAAACGAAACAAAAAAAGCTGAAAAGGTTACAAAATCTAAGCTTATTCCACACAGAAATCCTAAAATGGCCCGAACAATATTATTGGCACCTTTTAGAAGTTGTTAGAAATAATTAGATTTCAAGCAGGTGATTCTCCTTCACTTTGGAATTGAACTCACCTGTGGTAAGATGCAGGTGCCTGCAATATAAAAATAACTCATTCAACCAGTTTGAAAAGAGAAAAGGAGTCATTCTGCTGTTTTGTGAGCATGGAGAAAAGAAGAAAAAAACCCCCATAGAATTGTCTTGAGGAGGTCAGACAAGATTGTAGCAAAGCATGGACAATCTCAAGGCTACAAGTCCATCTCCAGAGACCTTGATGTTCCTGTGTCCACTGTACGCAGTGTTATCAGGAAGTTTAAGGCCCATGGCACTGTAGCCAACCACCCTGGATGTGGTCTCAGAGACAGAGACAACAGAGAGACAAGACAACAGAGAGACAAGACAACAGAGAGACGACAGAAGAGAGACAGAAGAGAGAAAGAAGAGAGACAGAAGAGACAGAAGAGAGACAGAGACAGAGACAGACAGAGAGACAGACAGAGACAGACAGAGAGACAGACAGAGAGACACAGAGAGAGAGAGAGAGAGAGAGAGAGAGAGAGAGAGAGACGTAAGAAAATCCACCTGGAGTTTGCCAAAACACTTGAACAAGCCAAACTCCTTCTGGGAGAATGTCCTTTGGACAGTTGAAACTAAATTAGAGCTTTTTGTTAAAGCACATTATCTCTGTGTTTACAGAAAACAAAATGAAGCCTTCAAAGAAAAGAACACTCTTCCTCACTCTCCTTGCACTTCCCTCCCTCCACCCCACCCACAGGAATACCTCTGGCTACAGCTTCCTCTCCGCTACCACCTTTTGTTCATATGTGTGTTGTACCGTCCTCCAAACAGTGATGACTCAATTTACATTTCACTGTCTGACA
Organism: Myxine glutinosa; assembly: GCF_964187855.1. Classification (NCBI taxonomy): domain Eukaryota; kingdom Metazoa; phylum Chordata; class Myxini; order Myxiniformes; family Myxinidae; genus Myxine; species Myxine glutinosa. The sequence continues at coordinate 57,318,768 of NC_136264.1, read as the reverse complement.
ACATGGACCAACTTCTATCCACTCATCCCAACTCTCTCTTCCTCATATGTGGCGACTTCAACTGTCATCATGCCAGCTGGCTGGGTGTGGGTACGTCTCTCACCAGCCATGGCATCTCAGCAAAGGACTTTGCTACTCATTGGGACTGACACAATCTGTCAATTTCCCGACCCGGATCTCAGTCAACGGAGCATCTTCTCTTCTAGACTTGGTTATGACAAACTTCCCTGCAAATGTATGCTGCTCTTCTTCTGCTCCAATCGGTTCTTCTGATCATGTGCTTGTTAAAGTGAATATCTCTCTGGCCATTCTCAGAGAACCTCCTCAGCGTCGACGAGTCTGGCATTTCACTCAGGCATACTGGCATGGTCTTCAAGCAGCCATCAATCATCTGGACTGGTCTCCCATCTCTACTGCCTTTGACATCAACTCTTCCTGGGAATTCTTCCAAAGAAAACTGCTCTCTCATGCACAGATTTATCCCACCTCGTCTTCAGTCATCATACAGTCTCCCGTCCATGGTACACTGAATCTTGAGGTGAGGCAGTTGCCCTGAAACAACTTGCGTATGCCTCTTGGAAGGCTAATCCAACTGAAGGCAATCTCAGTTCCTTCCACCAAGCTCGGAACAAGTTTGTGTCAACCCTCAGGAGAGCAGGAAAACAACAACTCTGCAAATGTAGGCTCTCTGTGCTCTGTCCCCCAAATATTCCTACAGGTCGCACAAGATCTGACAGCAACCCTCTTATGGTGAAATTGCCAAAATCAAGACTCTCTGCTCACCTTCACTCTTTCATTCCTCTTTTCTCCTGCCTCTGGAACAAACTCCCTCACTCTCTTCAATCCCACTCCTCCCTCCAGGTCTTTAAAACAGCTGTTCACCACCATCTCTTGTCTTCCCCCATCCAAAACCTTGATCTTTTCTACCCCCGTTAATTCACCCCAGATCCACTTTTTAGAAATACCAACTTCTTTCCTGGAAGTCCTCGCAGTGTCCATGTGTTTTATACCTCTCCCACCCCCCCCCCCTTCCCATGCCTCCTTCCCCCGAAGCCCTCTCCTTCCCACGGATCTCCCTGTTCTTTGCTGTTGTACTTGTGTGCTTCCCTCTCTCTCCCCATCTTGTCTCCTGCTCCCTTTATTGTATGTTTTATGTGTCCATTTGTTTTTTTTTGTGATTAATGTTAGCTCTTACACGAGCCTCGATCTTGTATACAAAAACAAAACAAAAAACAAGGCCCTGCGGCTCCAAAATACCCTGAAGATCCAAAAGACCCCGAAGCCCCAAAACACCCCGAAGACCCACAAGGACTCCGAAGACCCAAAAAGACTCCGAATACCCAAAAATACCCAAAATACCCCAAAGACCCAAAACACCCTGAAGATCCCAAAGACCCTTAAATACACAGAAACCAAAAGACCCTTAAGACCCAAAAGCCTAACTTGAACAATAATTTCAGTGTTTGGCATTGGTGTGAAGACACAAAAGACCCCAAAGACCCAAAACACCCAAAATACCCTTAAAGGCACAAAGGATTAAAAAGACCCTGAAAACCCAAAAGACCCTGAAAACCCAAAAAGACACCGAAATGGGTCAAAGATGCCTATCCCTTGAAACGACATGCAGTGAGGCGCGCGGTATGCACCGAGTCACGATAGTCAATACAATAAATGAAACCAACAGTACTGTACATTATTCCACACATGCATTGAACATTACATGCATGATTAGACAAGATCGAAAGTCTAACAATGGCATAGGCCGGCTTGTTTGATACTTTAGTTGAAGAGGATAGCATGATCTGGGTGGAGATACCAGTTAGCAAATAATTTAAGTATTGAATTATCTTGAAGTACTCAAAGTCTCGAAGCTGTCTGTCACCATGGAAGTGAAGAGATTGCATTGAGACCCTGGTTTATTCTATATGTTGGTCAGTTAGTCAACGCTATCAAAGTGACCTCAGCGCCATCCCGACACACATCACTGTGTGTGTTACGGAATGAGGTGTTTTACGGTGGCCGGAGTGCAAATCCTGCCACCAACCTCCTTGAGAGAGAACCCCGTGAGTTGGTCCTCATTTTGCTGACCTCGGGAGGATGGACAGGCTGAGTCAATCCCACCTGGTGTTAATTTAACAGCTAACCAGGATTCAACCTCAGGGCCCTCGGATCCCAAGCCCTCCACCCTAACCGTTAAACCAACACTAGCCTTAAGGTTGTTGGAGGCAGTCATAAGAAATGCTTCAATGTTTGAAGAGCCCTTAATCAAAGTTTTAATTGTGCATGATCTGGGAGTCATACTATCCTCTTCAACTAAAGTATCAAACTAGCCCGGCTATGCCGCTGTTAGACTTTCAGTGTTGTTTAATCATGCATGCAATGTTCAATGCATATGTGGAATAATGTACAGCACTGTTGCTTTTATTTATTGTATTAATGGTGATTATTTTAACTGTTTAATCCGAATACAGTCCAAGTCAAAAATATTGGCACACTTGCACTTTTTTCAAATAACTCACAATTTTCTGGAAAAAGAAGTTGAAATTCACAAAAGTATTTGGTCTCCACAATTATTTATTTCACTGTTAATATTACAGAACATTTGTTTTTGATTCGGAACTTAATTTCTCATTTTAAATCGGAAAATAAAAAGAAATGGCATTGACAAAATTATTGACACCCCAGAGCCTACACTTAATATTTGGTAGCACAGCCTTTGGACAAAATTAACTGCAGACAAGAGCTTCCTATAGCCATGAAGGAGCTTCCTACACCTCTCTACTGGCAGTTTGTCCCACTCTTCTTGTGCAAACTGCTCCATTTCTCCCAGATTTGAAGGGTGTCTTCTCCCAACTGCTGATTTCAGAACAGTCCAGCGTTTTGTCTTGAACCATTCCTGCGTGTTTTAATGAAGTGTTTGGGGTCATTGCCCAACTGCAAGACCCATGACCTTCGACGGAGACGCAGCTTTCTGACACTCGATTGAACATTGCGCTCCAAAATGCCTGGATAATATCCTGATTTAATGATGACATGCACACATTCAAGGTACCCATTGCCAGAGGCAGCACAGAAACCCCAAAGCATCACTGGGCCTCCTCCATGTTTTACTGTAGGGAAGTGTTCTTTTCTTTGAAGGCTTCGTTTTGTTTTCTGTGAATATATAGATGATGTGCTTTACCAAAAGCTCTAATTTGGTCTCATCTGTCCACATGACATTCTCCCAGAAGGATTTTGTCTTGTTCAGGTGGGTTTTGGCAAACTCCTGCCGGGCTTTCTTAGCAGTGGGGTCCTCCTGGGTCTCCGACCATACTTCATTAAGTTGGCGACGGATGGTGCGCATTGAAACGGTCGTACCTTGTGTCAGAAGGTCAGCTTGAATCTGTTTGGCAGTTGATCAACGTGTTTTCTCCACCATTCAAACAATCTTTTGCTGCAGTCTTTGATCAAGTCTTCTCTTGTGGCCACATCCAGGGAGGCTGGCTACAGTGCCATGGTCTTTAAACTTCCTGATAACATTACGTACGGTGGATACAGGAACATCAAGGTCTCTGGAGATGGACTTGTAGCCTTGAGATTGTCCATGCTTGGCCACAATCTTGTGTCTGACCTCCTCAGACAATTCTCTGGTTTTCTTTCTTTTCTCCATTCAAACTGGTTGAATGAGTGATTTTGATATTGCAGGCACCTGCATTCGAAGGTAAAGGAGAATCACCTGCTTGAAATCTAATTATTTCTAACAACTTCTAAAAGGTGCCAATAATATTGTCCGGGCCATTTTAGGATTTCTGTGTGGAATAAGCTAAGATTTAGTAATTTTTTTCCAGCTTTTTTTGTTTTGTTCCACTGCAAACCTAAGAAATACATATGTGGATACCAAAATATTTTTAAATTTCAACAATTTTCTGGAAGAAATGGTGCATTATTTGAAAAAGGTGCAAGGGTGCCAATATTTTGGCCACGACTGTACATAGATACATACAGACAGACAAACACTGTTCTAGATGGCTTTGCCCTTTGGGCTACTCCATAAAAAAAAGAATCACACCCCGTGTCCGAAGGAAGCAGTTTAATTTGGCATTTTTTAAATTTGAAATTGGCAAAGCCAAGAAACAAACGAAACCCTTTAGAATTACCCTCTAGAACCCATTGGAATTATCCTTTAGAACTAAACACGGTGGGTTTGAAAGGTTCTTTATTTTTGACGGCTGGATGGAAGGAAGGACATAGCCAAATATTGAAGCGGTTTCACCGCTTAAAACAATATAAATATACATGGCAAATAGCATTGTAACAACCAGCAGAGTACCCCCCCCCCCCCCCACCCCCACTCCCAGATGGGTGATCTTGTTTCAATTGTGCAGCACATTCTTCTGACACCTCTCTTTATTTGGGCGGTGTATCGACCGTGTATTGATCGATCAGATCACTTCCTCGATCAATCTCAAAAATGATTTGAACCCGGGTTACGTTGAAGTGAAAACTTGCATGCTGCTTATGTGCATATATGATACATCGTGGTTATATAGCTCAAATAATTCCAATTGCACACACCCTACCCCCAAAGGAAGAAAATGTCAAGATCGTCGAAAAAAAAAAATCCCCCCAAAACTTGATGGAATCAAACGAAACTTGCACACACACACAACTTCAGGGTGCCCTCACTAATCCCTGAAAGTTTCAGCTTCCTCGGTCAAATCATCTCAGAGGCGTAGATGATACATACCTACATACTACTGTGTTCAAAAAGTATCCGACCTTTATTTTTCGTGCGTAAAAAAAAAGAAGCTAGGGAGGCGTTGATTGGTGCACGTATGTAGGCGATTCTAATGCACACGTGTGAATTTTTTCCCACCTGCAGAAGCTGTCATTCGACGGCAGACCGCCGATGAGTGAGGACATGTAAGTGAGCGCCGTCGGATTTTCGTTTTTGACAAAATGACGGAAAAACTTGAACAACGCTACTGCATCAAATTTTGTGTAAAGCTTGGCGATTCCCAAGTAGAAACGATCTGCAAGATTCAACACCGTTCATTCCATTATGAAGGAGGATTTGGGCTTCAGGAGAATCTCAGCGAAGTTCGTACCAAAGCTGCTAACGATTGAGCAGAAGCAACTCCGTTTGGAGATCGCACAGGACATGCTGGAGACTGTGAACAGCGATCCCAGCTTCCTCAACACAGTGATCACTGGCGATGAGTCCTGGGTTTATGGGTACGACCCAGAAACCAAGTTGCAGTCATCACAATGGAAGCATCCAACATCCCCGAGGCAAAAAAACACAAAATTTGATGCAGTAGCGTTGTTCAAGTTTTTCCGTCATTTTGTCAAAAACGAAAATCCGACAGCGCTCACTTACATGTCCTCACTCATCGGCGGTCTGCCGTCGAATGACAGCTTCTGCAGGTGGGAAAAAATTCACGCGTGCGCATTAGGATCGCCTACATACGTGCACCAATCAACGCCTCCCTAGCTTCTTTTTTTTTACGCACGAAAAATAAAGGTCGGATACTTTTTGAACACACTACGTACATACACACATACATCCATACATACATACATACATGTGCTCCATTATACATGGATAGAATAAAGAAGATGTGTGGTTAGATACAAGCTGAAATATATATATTTTTAATCCTGATAAAAGTGTGATGAAAATGGCCTTGCAACATTACCACCATTACCTATCATCCCTATGCCGCTCCATATCTGGAGGACGACGTACATCACGCGATACCCCCTCTCGTCGCCTACTTGCTTCGTCAAACTCCCCTGGTGGCTATGTATGGAGGTAAAAAGGGATTGTGGGGGGTAATAGAAAAAATCAAAACAAGGAACATTGCAACATGAAGAGGTGTACTCTAATCAAATTCTAAATATGCATTTTTCTTTCACAAAATGCAGTAAAGCTGCAGAAGAAAGCAGCACACGATTAAAAAGAAAGAAATAAAGAGGATGATTTCATAAGAAAATGGAGATTTGGACTTTTTTGTTAAGATATTCATCTTGAGGTCCCAATATGCCAGTGATGAGAAGAAGAATAGGACTTACTGGAGGAAAATCACGACTTGATGTTCCATGCCTCCTCCATCCCTCCTCTGCATGGCCTCGCCAGGGTTCTTCACCTGGGCCGGGTGGAAGCGTCCTTCTCCAGCCATCTTCATGCCGGGCTTCAAAATCAGGTAGTCCAGGTCCATAACACTCGTCTTGTTCATACTCTGAACCAATGGAAAGTTGTCCATTTATTTATTTGTTTAAATTGCAACCAAAGCCTAAAAAAATGGAAATCAAGCAAGACCAGGATTTAAAAAAACAAGCTCCTTCCAATTTCCAGAGGGTGCAGCTTTCCTTCTCCGAGTGACTAGTTTCCAAAGTTAAATAAACGATTTCCGATTTGTCTATGTTCCCGTCGACTGTTGTGGAGTTTTGTTTTTGTCGATCATCGTTTGCATTGTGTATTCATCGCCATGTCTGTGTCCATTTGGTTATTTTGATCTCGTGTGCCTGCCTCGGCCAGTTGAGCCTTTCCTCCAAATTGCAACAGACTCGCACACCAGTTTGTCTTGCCTTTCTCGTATTTTCTCTACCCTATTTTCCCAACCTCGCTCCAATTCCTTCCTTTTACCTTCTCCAACACAAAAGATCGTTCACCTCATTTTAGATAGTCCGTATCGTTTCTTGTTGGCCACGTGTTCAAAAGGATCGTTTCATCATTCGCTCCTTCTTAAACTTTATCTTCAGTCAAACTCATCCTTTTCAACCCTGCCTCAAAGCATTTCTCTCCTATATTTTCAAAACGATCACAAATATTAACTGGAAAGCATATGTAAATGCAAAGCCCATCTACCTACAATTTGTATTCAGTTTTTTTTTTTGTATACAAGATCGAGGCTTGTGTAAGAGCTGACATTAATCACATTTTAAAAACAAAAAATAAAGGGACAGGGAGACAAGATGGGCAGTGAGAGGGAAGCACACAAGTACAACAGTAGAGAACAGGGACATCGGGAGATCTGTGGGAGGGAGAGGGCTTGGGGGGGGGGGGGGAGGGATGAGAGGTATGAAATGCTTGGACACTGTGACGACTTCAAGGAAAGAAGTCAGTATTTCAAAAAAGTGGATCTGGGATGAAATTAACAGGAGTAGAAAAGATCAAGGTTTTGGATGGGGGAAGATAAGAGATGGCTGTTTTAAAGACCTGGAGGGAGGAGTGGGATTGAAGAGAGTGAGGGAGTTTGTTCCATAAGTGGGAGAAAAGAGGAATGAAAGAGTGAAGGTGAGCAGAGAGTCTTGATTTTGGCAGTTTCATCAGAAGAGGGTTGCTGGCAGATCTTGTGCGACCTGTAGGAATATTTGGGGGACAGAGCACAGACAGAGCTGAGGGAGCTCGGCCGGAGAGGAGTCGGTAGAAGACAGAAGGTCCACCAACCGGCCTGCGGTGAGTGAGTGAAAGGCCCTCGGAGATAGCTTCATCACGGGAGATTCCAATGATTCTGAAAGCTTTGGTTTCTACAGTGTGAAGCCGAGCTATGTGTGAGGCAGGAGCACCGGTCCATAGGGGGGGAACAGTATTCCATTGAGCTGCGGATGAAAGCCTTGTATGTGGTGAGGAGCTCAGGTGTGCCAAGGAAGGACTTTGCACGACGGAGGATTACTATATAAACTGGAAGGGAGTCTGTTATTTGGGCTCAGTGGTACCGGAAGTCTTGATACTGGATGATATACAAAACTCAAAACTTCGGACTAGAAGGGCGATTTTGGGATCAGGATGGTTCAGCAATTGTGGATATTCCATATTGTCCTGGGTTTTGTGGGGTCTCACTATAATAGTGGGACTAGTTTTAACTGTGTTTATAATGAAGCATCTCCTTCGGATATGCATGGAGATTTTCTTTTCTTGCTCCTCTGCACAAATGGCCCAAATGGAGATGAGTGAGGACGAGGACGAGAACGAGAAACTGCCTGATCTACCCGTCACTCCGGATTCCAAGGAGTCCACATTCACAGATGATCCCAAAACAAGGGGTGTTTCTCTCTTGTCTTTTGATTATCATGCCTTGTATGACAAGCAAGAACGAATGTTGCAAAAAATTAACGATTTCATGTTCTCCCCAGAGGAACAACACATCCAAGCCCTCATGAAAATGGAGCTCAATTAACCTGAAGATTAGGAGGGATTGCGCCTGCAGGAGGCGGAGGGAGCCGGTCCTGCGGGGGAGGTTATTGGCCCTCCAGCAGGGCACATCTTCGCCAAACCAGCCGTCTTCGTTGTGGATCGGAAACGTTAATAAAGTTCCACAAAAGTTGTTGTTCTTTGATATTAAAAATCAATTAATATCTGAACAGGAGAAGGGATTGTTGGAGTTGGTATGAAGGAATATCCTTGAGTGGGAATATCAAAACACATTCTTTTAGAGTGGGAATCAGTGTTTGATTTATTTAATCTGTTTTCCTTAGTTTGTTACACAGACTAAGAATGTATATCTCAGACCCTGTGATATGTTCTCTTTTTCATTCTCTTCACATTTCTAAACAATGGTCCTTTGGCTGTCTGCAAACGCAGCTGGTTCACGTTATTCTCTCTGCTTATCTAACAATGACAGGAAGATCCGCACATTCCAATGGAGTGACCCTCAAGGTACTGGGTGCGGTGCATTGCGCACGTGACTCACCCTTGTCGGGAACTGACTGTGGATAGTTATCTGTGCTGCGCTGGACCTTGCCTGTTTGTATATAAATGAAGCTCACTGGGAATTGTATTTGAGAAGGGACCGAGCTAGATTCGAGCTGATCTCTCTCTCTCCCACATGTGTATGGACTCTACCATTAAACGGCTTATATTCTCAGTGCGGTGTCTTTAGTGTCTCCTCGGAGCATCGGACCTCGTCAGAAGGTTAGGTGAAAGTGCATCAGAGGAAGAAGGAGAAAGTTGAAAGAGTATGGTGAAAATTAGAATTGGAAAGGTGTCGGCTGGAGAGGATCAAATTATGAAGGAAGGAGAGAAAAAAAAAACGGGTGGAGTGAAACACGTGGTCACGATCGGTGGAGAGGAAGCCAATGGGAGAGAATTTAATTAGGATTTTTATTTTTATGGGAAGTATGGAAATATGTCTGAAAAGACAGACAAAGGAAAAAATTATGCAGTGAGAGAACAAAAGTAAACAAAAGGCCGCCGAGGAGACAGGAAAGCCTCGAGGGACAAGGCCTGAAAACGCGGCAGGAACAACCGACTATTACACACAGGTATGCATGATTTACACCGAGATCTTACGAGAAACACATAGTAGAAGAAACACAGTAAAATAAAAATACAGTTTTGACAAAAATACAAATGGGAAAAATACTTTACTTTGATGGCGTGGAGAGCTTGGAAAAACAGCCTTGCCAGCAGAACCAGAAGCGCAAGGCCTAGTTCTTCTGTATGCTGGACAAGACAAAAACAGCTGTAAAAAAATTGACATTCTAGACAACCATGACCTTTTGACCTCAAAAGTAATAGGTTCCATTGACCCAATATGCAAAAACTGCTCAAATTGAAGTCAGATGGAAATTGACGATTTTGTGACCTTGACCTTTTGACCTCAAAATAATCAGCTTCCAGCATTTTATTGGTGAACCAATTCAGTGACCCGATATGCAAATCCTTTTAAAATTCCAAGTCAACTGGATGAAAATTGTTGATTAGATGCGACCTTGACCTTTGGATCTTAAAAAAAATTATTAGCTTCTAGCCTTTGATTGGTGAACCAATTCAGTGACCCAATATGCAAATTCTTAAAATTTCAGGCCAGTTGGATTAAAATTGTTGATAATAATAAAGCTTTGTTGAAAATTTGATGGCCAAACCTCAAATGGTAAAACAAAAGTTATGGGGGGAAGGGAGGAAGGCAACACACAAGCACGGTACGTACGCACACGCACACGCACACACACACACACACCATTGCAGCTCGAATGGCATTTGATAGAGTACATACCCCCGCCAGGCTGAACAGCTTACGTTTTGTATCCCACTGATCTGGATCCAGAGCTGAACCAAAATCTAATTGGCTTGGTCGTGTCATCTAATAAACTCATCCACTTTGTTTTGTCAATACATCTTTCATGTCTGTCTCTCTAATTCTCGGAAATGACCGTATGGTAAACGCTCCCATCTACTTTCTCAACAAACCTCTTGAAGTTCAGTAACAAACGTTTGGGACTTGCAATCAGCCAAGATCTTTCTTGGGCAAACCATATATCTAAGTTTGTCTCCAATGCATGCTGCAGAGACGGGGCATTCTATGTCATGCAAAGTATTTCCTTTGGAAATGTGAACTTTTATCAGCTTACAAGGCCTTCTGCAGCTCAAAAGAGTACTGCTCTCCCCTTTGTGCTGGCGCTACTGCCTCACACCTTGCTCAGCATGCTGCTGTGAAAACCGAGGTCCTCATAATCATTGGAATCTCCTGCAATGAAGCCAAGTCCCATGGCCTATTATTTTCGCATCCCTGACAGGTCGGTGGCCTCTGACTCTTAACACCTCCTATGTAGTCTTGCAACCTTTGCCCTTTCCTTACTCTGTTCCCCCCCCAGGTCTGTGCAAGGGCACACATGCAACCTACTTTGGGTGAAACTCCCAAAATCCAGGCTAACTGCTCACCTCCACCCAGTTGTTTCTCTTTTCTCTCTCCTGTAGAAGCAAGTTCCTCCATCTGTTCAATCCCATTCTTCCTTCAGGAAAGGTGCTCACCACTACCTCAAGTCATCCCCTATCCATACTAATGATCTTTTCTACTCTCTTTAGTGTCCCACCACACCCCTCCCTCAATTTTTCATTCCATCTCTAGTTTTTCACATCCTCCTCTTGGCGTCTTTGAGCTTGTATTCCACTTGTGTACCCCTCTGTATCCTCCACCCCCTCCCATTGATCTCATCCTTCCCCATGACCATTATTCCTGCAAATGTTCCTCTTGTGTCCTTCTTTCCTGCTGTAGATGTGCTCCCCCTTTTCCACTATGTTATTGTTATGTTATGTTCTGGTGTGTTCAGTTCAGTGCTCTAGTTTTTTTCCACGAGCATAGACTGAACCAAAAAAACACCCAAAAAACAACATATAATCAACAGAGCATTTTCAAGGCTTAAAACAGACCAAAAAGGTACAAAGGACAATAGCTTACCAAAGACTTGTACTTACGATAATCTTCTTTGAAATCCACCTGCCCACTGTGGCGTTCCGGTCTAGGCCGATTATCAAAGCCATCCTGTCGGGGTCCACGACCACCTCTGAATCCTCTACTTCCTCTTGGTCCTCGATAATCAAAACCTCCGGGAAATCTTCTGCCTCCTCGACCTCCAGATCCTTCGAATCTTCCTGGGCCATCATAACCACGGCCCCTGGAACCATGATGGAAACTACCCCGGTCAAAATGACCCTGAAATTCTGGTCCACCAGAGAATTCAGGTCCTTCGTAGGGTCTTGAAGGACCTCTTTGATCACCCCTCGACTCAAGTCCATCAAAATGTGGTTGTGGTGGGTGTCCATGTTCGTCAGGACCTGACCCACCACCGTGAAAGCCAGAGCCCTCAAATGTTTCGTTGAGACCATCTCTGAAGTCTCTGGGTCCAGGAAAAGTACTTTGTTCTTTTTCCCTTGAACCTGAGTGGGCGTTTTCAGGATGAATCTCTCCTGGCAGATTAGAGGTGCAAGATGGTGATGGTTAAGAGGGTCAGTTATAAAAGGCATATCCACAACCAAAACATGAACATCATTTTTAATCAAAGTTGTTCCATAAATCTGTGTTAGCAAGCATAACAATAAGGTACAAGCCATGAGAAAGCGCAAAGTGGAGGAAAAGCTTGACTGTACCTCGAGGGGGACCCACAGAGCTCTGGTTTAATGCTGGAGGTCTGATCGCTCCAGGCATCATCTAAAGGGGCAGGACGTGTGTGGATAAGTCAGAGTTTTGTAGCCTCTTCAGTAAATGATAACAGGCAATAACTCGAATGGCAACCAGTAGAGCGCATACCTCCGCCAGGCTGAACAGTTTACATTTTGTATCCTAATGATAGGCCGGATCTGGATCCCGACCTTAACCAAAATCTAATCTGTGTATTCTTGTCACCTAACCAAACCAACTCATCCACCTAGTTTTGTCATCCGTCCACAACTTTTTGAAATATCATGCTATAATGCATATCGTTTTTGGCCCCATCTCTCAATAATGAAGAATCACTTAAAGAATTAAAAAATTCTCATATCTGGATCTGGATTCAGATCTTCAACAACAACACAACAACATGCATTTTAAGGCCATTTTCCCTGCTAGAGCGGGGGTTAGCCTTGCGGTCCCCATGACAATCTTCTCCATTTTGCCCTATTTTCTGCATCTCCCCTTGTTAACCCCCTTGCCCGCATTTCTTCTTCCACCATCTTTATCTAAGTCTTTCTCGGTCTTCCCCGTCCTCTACTTCCTTCTACATTCATTTCCACCACTCTTCTCAACCAGTCACTTTCATCCTTCCTCAACACATGACCAAACCATCTCAAGGTGGTTCTTCAGATCTTCACTAAAATCGAATTGATTTGTCCATGTCACACACCTAACCTGTCTACCAAGTTTCGTCTGAATTAGTCCACAACTTTTTGAGATATCCTGTTCACAAACAAAGAGACAGCCAGGAGTGAAAACATAACCTACATCCACCATAACCTCCTACAGCAAGAATTTCTACATGGCAGTGCCAACTCATGCACACCCAACTGAAAACACCTCGACATCTATTCTGCCACAAATCTAGACCTACTCACATATTTCTCACATAACTTTTCTTACCTGTTCTTCCTGTCAACAATACTGCAGACTTTTAGTACCCTAGATGGCATCCACAAACAAGATAATGTTTTTTTAAAATATCAAATCTATGGGGGACCCCTGTATGAAAGAGACAATAATTCCAATAATTCCCAAGCCAAGTTTTTGTGGTATTTGAATGTCATACGCTCAATGTGATATTTGAATGTTATATGATAATTTTAACTTTGTATGACAACAAGAGCAGCATTTCTCAACCCACCCACCGACAATTCAAAAAGATGTGGCCTAGGCCCGAAGTCTCACTTGTGGTGGTGGTGGTGGTGGTGTTGGTATAGGAGGACCATGGGAAGGAGTCTCCCCTCTTCCAGGGGGACAAGATTGTGGCGGAGGAGGCCGGTGCATTGGTCCCTGTGGTGATGGTCCCATTCCTGGTCCGGGAAAGGTTGGCCCGAGTCCTGGTTGTGGACAACCAAAGGCACCAGGGCCTGGGCCGTGTCCAGGGCCAATGTTGAGTCCGGGACCTGGTCCAGAAACAGGTACAACGCCGGGGCCACCAGGTCCAATGCCAGAGCCACCAGGTCCAAGGGCGGGGCCACCAGGTCCAAGGCCAGGGCCACCAGGGCCGGGACCACCAGGTGCAGGGCCAGGGCCACCAGGTCCGAGGCTAGGGCCACCATGTCCTAGACCAGGAGCACCACTGCCCATTACCCAAGGACCATGCATCATATGCCCAAGAGGCGGTGGAGGGAGATGATGAGGTGGAGGAGGATGACGAAAATGCCCCCGCGGACCAGGGGAAGGTTGATTGAAATGTTGCGGCTGGTTGGGAGGCCCATGTTGGAATGGAGGGGGTGGAGGGAGACCCATTCCAACAGGTGGCATCTCCATTTTAATGTGAAGTGGATGCTCTGAAATGACATGCTGTTTGGCAAGAAAAGCAAGAGTCAGTCTTCAGTGTCAGATGTTAATCTTTGGTGCTTTGCTATTAAATTATTCTTCAGCATTCAGCAAGTTTCCTTGGTATTCGATGCAACTCGAGAGTTCTGTACGAATGATGCATTCCCCCCCCCCCCCCCCCCCTGCAATTTTATTTTTAATGTCCTTAACAAAAAATATTCATTTTGTTAATCTTTCATTATTACTATTTACATCTTCCAATGTTCTCACAAGTTTCCTGCCAAACTTAATCAGCCAAATTGGTATATTGAATAGCCCTCCTCGACATTTTTGTTTCTCTGTGAATATTCCATTCACTTGCCAATGTCTTTAATTATAGTTATTTATAACTTATATTAATGATTGGGATAGTGGGGTTAAAAGTAGCCTTTCAAAATTAGCAGATGACACGAAGATTTGATGTAAGACAGGGGTAGAAGGGTCATATCCAGGACTCCTGTGACCATGGAGAGCATAAGTTCGTTTGAGGATGGATTTTGGTACTTTGGGGTATTTAGAAAAAAATGAGCTCCTATGCCCCTCCCAAAAGTGTGGGCTAACTCCACCAGAGGGCAAAATCCAAAATGGCCGTTGGCGGCCATCTTGGAAATTACACAATTACATATCTCTTGAATAAAATAACTTAGACATGAAATAAGTGTCGTTTTTGACTAATTTAATGACCAGGAGTCCATTACAGTGATTATTTTCTCATTCCATGGTCATCTTCAATGTGAAATCCAAGATGGCCACCAACAGAAAGAGAATCTCAGTGAGTTGCTTTCACAGATAGTAACTTGGTTGAATAAACCAGGGAAAAGTGATATCGATTTAAGCCCCAAAACACTCTCCTTGGCTTCGCTATTGACACAGTAGTATGCCACTGGCCGTCAGACAACATGCAGCATAAACCTGAGTTTGACACTACATGGGCTCACTAAAAACAAGGAGCTGGTAGACATCCTCCATAAAGATGGCATTTGCATCATCTATGCAGATGTCCTACTTCTTCATGATGTGTGGGCAGTGCACGACCTGCAACTTTCCTCCATATGCCCCTATGATATAGCAGAAGGAAAACCTGCCATCTCACCGGATGATACTCTCACCGGAGGTGGAACATCACACATGATGTGACACAAACATGATGTATGTACAACCGGCATCAGAGGAAATTAAGCGGGACTTGGCTACTGAGAGGGTAAAGAGCTCAAAGGAAGTCTCTGCAACCCTAAAGGATTTTGTGACTGAAATGCAGGGTGTCACCCCATACAAAACAACCAAAAGAGGCGAGCCCCCACAACGTAAAGTGATTCCTCCTCAGAATGATGTGCAAATCGAGAGAAAACGTGGAATAATCCATGCAATGGCCATGAAATCATGAAATGACCATGATGACCATGAAATGAAAAAATAACCACTGGAATGGACTCCTGGTCATTAAATTAGTCAAAAACGACACATATTTCATGTCTAAGTTATTTTACTCAAGAGATATGTAATTGTGTAATTTTCAAGATGGCCGCCAGTGGCCATTTTGGATTTTGCCCTCTGGTGGAGTTAGCCCACACTCTTGGGAGGGGCATAGGAGCTCATTTTTTCTATATACCCCAAAGTACCAAAATCCATCCTCAAACGAACTTATGCTCTCCATGGTCACAGGAGTCCTGGATATGACCCTTCTCAGGGAGAGGGGAGGTGGTGATCAGATTCAGGAAATGTAATGTTATAGGGATGGGTCACAAATCATGAAAACAGAAACTATACAATGAGAGGGGCCATCTTGGAGCATGTGACATAGGAGAAAGATCTGGGAGTGGTAGTATATAACTATCTACAGGGAGTGAGCAGAGAGCAGGGTGCCAGGCAGCCATTGGTAAAGCTAATAGGGTTTTAGGCTGTATTAGTGGGGGACACATTAATAAATCAAAATAGGTAATGTTAACACTGTACAGGAATTTAGTGAGGCCTCATCTTTTCTTTTCCTTTTCCAAGCATATTCAGGGCTCGTGGAAGAGAATAATCTGGACAGCACAATGAATCTAGAATATTCTGTACAGGTTTGGTCATCACATTGAGGAAGGACAATGGTGCCATAGAGGAGAATTGAGCATCGAGCAACTCGATGTATTCCAGGGCTAGCTAGACCACTACAAGGAACGGCTGAATGAGGCAGGACTTCATCTATACTGTATAAAAAGGAGCCGTTCGTGTGAGCTCCAGACCCCTCTATTCCTTCAGAACCCTTGACACACAGAAGACATTTGGATCAAGGTGACAGCATGCTGTGACGTCACTGATTAAATCGAAAATTGACACTCTCGGGCTATTTTCGACACTTTGCCAAAAAAAAAAAAAACTTTCAAATTAATGATTTTTAATTGTCTTCAGTTGTTGTTTTTTGTATTTGGGTACCCCTTCAAAGACCCCTGAAAATTTGAAGACTCATAAGACCCCCAAAATTCTGAAGACGCCAAGACCCATTAATACCCCCGAAGACCTTTAAGAACACTTAAGACCCTTAGAGACATCTTTTACTGCAAAGACACTTTCGACACTTTAGACCCCTTCACCTTTCAGACCTTTGAGAACTCTACACACCTGAAGTCCCTTGACTCTCTTTAGACCCTTGACACCGTAACACCATTTAGACTCTTTATTACCTTTCAGATGTGCAAGACAGCTTGGACCCATGACCATTTAGACTTTAGAGCTTAAGACCACTTCGTCCCTTTTAGACCCCTTTTTACATGCTTGAGATATTCGACCCTTTCTACCCCTCAGACCCTAACCACTGTTGGAACGTACCCTTTAGAGCATCTAGATCTAGAACCTTGTAAGTGCACACCACGCAAACATCTGTAGTCTTCTTGCAAAACAAAGACTACATGGGTCTCCTCAAAAAACGAATGTGGTGTCGGCATTTATTAACCCCTCACACGACAACCTGTTCCATCATAAAACACCCACGCATGACGTCCCTGTGCCCTGTCCCACTGTTGCCCTCCCCACTCCTCCCCCAACCCTCACTGAAGTTAAGTAAATGGCAAAGATTGGGTTCATATCATAGATGATGAATAAACTGAATAATTAAATCAATGGTCTACAAATAAAGCACCAACATGGTGGGCCAAATTGTCTCCTTCTGGGTTCACGTTAAATTTATGACATTCACAGCCGTGTATAACTTACCTCTCCCATAGTTGGGTTAGAAAATGGCATTTGTTCTTTATTAGCTGGTGGCTCATTCTCAGACTTTATGTCTCCCACTGACATTATTGGCACCTTGTTTTGGTTCCATGCCTGGGATGAACACAGAGGATAAAAGATGAGGAGGAGAGGCAGAAGAAAAGCATTGTGAAAAACACTCAAACCATGAAAAAAGAAACATTTTGAACATTACACAAAATAAGGTGATTTGATGGACAAATGAGCACCTTATCTTATAGACAACTCTTTGATGCTTGGATGAGCAGCTTGTCTTATCGACTACTAAAAAAATATGGGATTAATGTATACTGTATTTTAAAGAAACCAAGATAAAGACAGTGAGGGTATATGGTAGCGAGGTATACAAATACCACAGCCGATTACTGTTTCAAAGAACGAGACTTCAGACAAAGCTGGTCGCCATTGGTGGTATATTAAGCTAGAAAGTAGAATTTGATACCAATGAGTCAAATGGATATGCCTCTGCCCACATTAGATGTCAACGCACTGTTACATTTGATCTCAATTAAAGGTCGCCAGAGAGAGAGAAAGAAAGAGAGAGAAAGAGACAGAAAGAGAGAGAGAGAGAGAATGAGAGAGAGAGAGAGAGAATGAGAGAGAGAGAGAGAGAGAAAGAGAACGAGAAAGAGAAAGAGACTTTTGAGGTCCTTTTATTACAAAATAATAAAAGTGTGTGTATGTACAATTTACAAATCAAAAATCCCAACAAAACAGGAGAGAATATGAAAGTGAGGAAAGAACGAGAGGAAAACAATTAATCAGTTCATTTTTACAAAAACATAAAATAAAGCAATACTACGAAAATATAGAAAGACTTGATTATTTAAGAAAGAGATATAGGCCAAAAAAAATATATTGCTGGTCTCTGGTCAGACCAAAGTTCCAGAATTGATGCAGCGATGCGGTTTTTTTTTTTTTTTTTTTTTTGAAAAGCATGGATTGCACATATAGAGGTGTTTTTTGTATCCTGATGCCTTGCGGTCCTCCCTCATCTACTGTGGCACCGTCCAGAGAGAAATTAAAGACAGCCAATGGGACTGGTAGGCCTTTTTTTTTTGTAAATAATGAACACAAGCTTAAGTTATTTTAAAATGTATTTATTCTGAAAATCATTAAGTTCTTCAAGCATATTATAGACTGCCATTTCGATCTCGATATCGCCTCGCCGTACCGTCAAACATTCCAATGCGTTGATCACGTCAACACTGCACATGTGCAAGTGGTCTAACAGGCCGATGGTCTCCCACGATCTCTTCTCCCAGTCCACCAGATTATCACAGACACTTACAACTTCATGACAAACGAGATAGGATCCAGGCCTAACTAACGAGACCACCGGCAGCTCTCTAGGCCTTCTGGTTGCTTCACACGAACCCGACAAAGAACATTTTCGTTTCAATAAATGACAATATCCAGCCGATAGAGGCCTTGCATCACGTGAGCGTCGTCCATGCGACCCCCGTTGATCTCTTCTACCCCCGTTAATTCACCCCAGATCCACCGGTCCCGGCCGCCATCTTGGGTGGCATAAATAACATGGCGGGAAAGCTGTCGTTTGATCAGACGGACCTGTCAGTTTACGCCCGTAGCTTGCCCGTTGAGGCGTTTTCGCGGTATTGCGCCAAACTGAGGCTGTGTCATCTGCCTGTGGACCCGTGTGGACCCACAAGTATGCCACACACACTCCACAATACACACACACTCCACAAATACGCCACACGTATGCCACACACACACTCCACACATACGCCACAAGTACGCCACACATACGCCACACACACTCCACAAGTACGTCACACGTATGCCACACACACTCCACACGTACGCCACAAGTACGCCACAAGTACGCCACACGTACGCCACACGTACGCCACACGTACGCCACACGTACGCCACACGTACGCCACACGTACGCCACACGTACGCCACACGTACGCCACACGTACGCCACACACACTCCACACACACTCCACATGTACGTAACCAAATGCCTAATCCTGCTTTTCGCTTCGCGAGCTAAGGTAACAACCTCATGAGCCATATTCTCACCTGAGAGCTGCAGTCAAGGCAGCTATGAATCCGTTTTAGCGTTGTGTCGTCCGGAAAACGTTAGAATGACGATCCCGATCCCTTATGAAATCGGGCTGTACATCCGACAGCACAACAACTCTTTACCATCGTGTAGTGGGCAATTTATATGTGAGACGAGTTTCAAATTGCCGCCATTACGTATGGTGGCAGAAGCAATGTTTTTCCCCCCAAGCGGTCACGTGACTAAGACGATGACGTCACATGCAACTTCCCGATTGGATTCATGACGTCACGGCACACATAACTACTCATATCCTTGGAACAGCTGGTTGGATTTGGACAAACTAAACGCAGTTTTGTAGGGGAGAACCGTGCGCAAACGTCGATACAAAATTTGAGAAAAAACAATTGTTGACGCGCAGGGTCAAAATCGATGCGCGCGCTGACCAGAACCCGGAAATATATTTTTCTCGGCCTAATACTAACTCATTTTGGTGGACTTCACAGATATTTTCCAAACACCATTTTTCCACAAACACATCAAGTCCAGCCATGGTCTCCAGCAAAAACAACGCCGTGGCCGACTGTCTTTCCCGGGCCAGCGCGAACGCGGTCCACCTGGGCGTGGATTTTGCGCTTATGGCGGCGGACCAAACCACCGACACCACGGTGCAAGCCCTCCGGGCGGCGGACACGGGCCTCCGCCTGGCCGACATCCCCTGCGCGGACACTGTCCTGCTCTGCGACGTCTCCCAAGGCCAGCCTCGCCCCATCGTGCCCGTCACCTGGCAACGCCGCATCTTCGCCTCCCTCCACGGCCTTTCCCACCCGGGCCGGAAAGCTTCCCAGAAGCTGGTGTCGGCGCGTTTCGTCTGGCACGGCCTTCGTCGGGACGTCCGCGATTGGACCAGCACCTGCACGGCCTGCCAACGGGCCAAGGTCCACCGACACACCCAGGCCCCGC
The DNA here is from genome assembly GCF_964187855.1 of Myxine glutinosa. Taxonomy (NCBI): domain Eukaryota; kingdom Metazoa; phylum Chordata; class Myxini; order Myxiniformes; family Myxinidae; genus Myxine; species Myxine glutinosa. The sequence goes on along the minus strand of NC_136264.1, from coordinate 57,298,806 downwards.
TGGCACCTTTCACCGTGCCCGAACGACGTTTCGACCACGTCAACGTGGATCTGGTGGGCCCCCTCCCCCCGTCACGGGGGTTCACACACCTGCTCACCATGGTGGACAGGACCACCAGGTGGCCGGAGGCCGTTCCCCTCGTCTCCACCACCACCGCCGACGTGGCGCAGGCTTTCATCGCCACCTGGGTCGCCCGCTTCGGCGCACCGGCGGACATCTCGTCAGACCGCGGACCACAGTTCACCTCCGAGCTGTGGGGCGCGGTCGCCCGCAACCTGGGGGTCAAGCTCCACCGTACTACGGCCTACCACCCCCAAGCAAACGGGTTGTGCGAGCGATTCCACCGCTCCATGAAGGCCGCGCTCATGGCCGGCCTTCAAGACGGCGGTTGGGCCGACCGGCTGCCGTGGGTCCTTTTGGGCCTTCGCACGGCCCCCAAGGAGGACCTCCAGGCATCCACCGCCGAGCTTGTCTATGGCCAGGCGCTACGCGTCCCGGGCGAATTCGTGCCCGACGCTACCAGTCCCTGGTCCGCAGCTCACCAGCGCTCGGACCTCCAGGAGGCCGCCCGACGGTTTGCCCCCGTGCCAACATCCCACCACGGTGACCCCCAGTCCTACGTCCCCCCAGCACTCCGCACAGCGGAGTATGTTTTTGTGCGTCACGACGCACATCGGTGGCCACTCCAGCCGCCGTACGACGGGCCCTTCCGGGTGCTGCGACGGGACGACAAGTCGTTCGTCAGACATCGGCGGCAGGTCGGACCGGATTGCGGTGGACCGCCTCAAGCCGGCGCACGTGGACGTCGACCACCCACCACGGGTGGCCCTTCCGCCGCGGCGAGGCCGCCCCCCGTCCACGGTGCCCCCCACTCGACCGCCCACCACCACACCGGACCCCCTCCCACGACCCGCCAGGGGTCGCTTCGGCCGGGTCATCAGGACCCCCCTCAAATTGACCCTGCCGGTGCAAGTCGATTCTGGGGGGACGTGTGTAGCGGCTGCCGCTGGGTTTTCACAATCGCCTTGCACCTATCAAGGACGCGGAGCGATCACCATGCCGGGCTCGTCCAGGACGCCCGGGCAGGCTCGCCCTCAACTTGCCAGGCCGCAGCCAGGACGCTGGGCCACGCCCCCTGGCGCCGGGCCTGGGCAAACCCCCCGGGATAATAGATATATATTGCTGCCCGATAAACGGGTTTTCAGAGTGCCTGAGTGTTTGATTTGATTAAAGCAACTCCGATGAATTCCAGCTTTTTGTCGCGTCCATTCTTCCGATCGACGTGGGAGCCCCAGCTCCTTCAACATCATAAATTGATATTCTCTAAATAATTGTTGCAGAGATCATGCTCAATAAATTTCAAACTGATCAGACAAAGCGTTGTCCCTGTCGAATTATGACGTCATAATTATGGCACCAATGACGTCATCGTTAACAACACCGATTCCCCATATGGAGTTCTTTACAATGAGCGACGTTTCAATTTTTTTTAATGCTGACACGGCACACACACTTTACTTTACTGAAATGCAGACACAAATGACATGTTTTCATCACAAATCGTCGGAATTTCGCCAAATCTGTTTTGGTCGTGCGTTAATATACCTCAGCGATTGACAAATCTGAAATCAGAATTTTAATTCCGATTTAGTTTTAATTTTAATTCTAAAAATCAGATAATCAGAATCAGAACAACTCAAAATGACCCCATGAGGTCGCTCCATACTTTGCCTGCTCGTCATGTGGTGTGATAATGAATTCCATGCCCACTCTCAAGACTTCTTCACGCAATAACAACTTCTAGCTTCCAGACAGTACATCCAATCATCTTGAAATTTTGCACATTTCTTACACTTCATTACCTCTACTATAATATAAAGTTTCACGTCGATCAATGAAGCGGTTCAATAGTTATAAATTTGTAAATATTTTCGTTTAATTAATTATTCATATCTGCCCAACCACGTTACCTATCACAAATTCCAAAAGGTCATTTTAGTAGACTGATATGCTGAACACATCTGTGAAGTTTCCCCTCGATAGGATCAAAAATGAGGGAGGAGTTAGGTTTTAAAAGTTTATGCTTAAAAACGTCAAACTCCAAAACCATGTGAGGCATGACGTCATGCTTGCTGACCTTTTTGTTTGTCATGGGTATGTGATTCTGCCTGGAAAGTTTGGCCTCGATCTGTTCAGTTGTTTTGGAGAAAATTGGATTTTAGTGGTTTTTCAGGCTTTTCACTCAAAACAATATGGCGTCTGAACCACGTGACCTACGACGTCATTATAATTTTATTTCTGCATCAATTAAAACCGAGAAGATGCTCAATAAATTTCATCCTGATCAGATAAAGTTTTTGACTTGTCGAATTATGATGTCATAACGGTGGCACTTATGACGTCATCATTCATATATGTTATTCCACCTGGAGAGTTCTTTGCAATGAGACCTGTCTCAATTATTTCTGTGCGGCGGTTTTTGAGATATCGAGGTGCAAAGTTTTTTGTTTTTTCCAAGATGACGCCTGTAGCACGTGACCTATGATGTCATAATATTCACTAAAATATTCTACAGGAGGAGGCCCTCCAATCGTGAAAATTTCATGTCAATCGGACCAACGGTTGCCAAGAAAATGAATTTTTAAAATGCAGACACGCATGTACGTACGTACAGACCCGAATGCTTAACCCTGCCTTTGGCTTCGCGAGCGCAGGGTAATAATGGAAAAAGTCTTTCACAGCCAATAAAAATAATGAAATACATCCTCATTTACAGAGCAAAAAGGGCAGCATGCAAATATTGGGGCAAAATTCCTCACATGCAGTGCATTCAGAAAGTATTCAGACCCCTTCATTTTTTTCACATTTTGTTATGTTGCAGCCTTATATTGAAATCGTTTAAATTCATTTTTTTCCCTCATCAATTTACACTCAATACCCCATAATGACAGAGAAAACAGGATTTTAGAAAGTTTTGCACATTTATTAAAAAGAAAAAACTGAAATATCACATTGATATAAGTATTCAGACCCTTTGCTATGACACTTGAAATTTAGCTCAGGTGCCTCCCATTTCTCTTGATCATCTTTGGGATGTTTCCACACCTTGATTGGAGTCCACATATGGTAAGTTCAATTGATTGGACTTGATTCGGAAAGGCACACACCTGTCTATATAAGGTCTCACAGCTGACAATGCATATCAGAGCAAAAACCACGCCATGAGGTCGAAGGAACTGCCTGTAGAGCTCAGAGACAGGAGTGTCGAAGCCCAAATCTGGGGAAGCCTACAATAAAAATCTCTGCTGCATTGAAGGTTCCCAAGAGCACAGTGGCCTCCATAATTCTTAAATGGAAGAAGTTTGGAACAACCAGGACTCTTCCTCGAGCTAGTCAGGTTCACGATGTTTTTTTGTTCAAAATTTTTGTAGATTAGCAAAACTATACATTTTTGGAATATTCAGAGCACGAGGAATCCAAAAATTCATGTTGGCATTTGCGTAGACACCTTTGCGAAAATGACATTCAGGACAGTGATGAAGATCTGTAAAAGCATATTCCTGAACGGTATAGACCTAGTAGATCCTGTGTATAGGACGTATAGTTCAATCTGATACTAACAAGGCTGATTTCTTGCTTTATAAACCCATACCTATAACTTCAAAGGACTTGCAATATCATGTATTATGTAATACAGTTATATCACAAATATAAAGACAATGGTTTTCAATTACCTTTGTTTGTTGCTTTTCTATAACCCTGCGCACTATTTTGAGGCCTTTATTGGATTCCTTGACCCAGAAAACATAGGATTAGCATATTTAATTAAGTTTTTAGGTTGACTAGAAGCCGAGACAGCGCAAAATATGTATTTTATGGCGGCCATTTTGAAAATCCAAAATCTGTGTCTGTGCAAATGCCAACATTGATTTTCGGATTCTCCATGCTCTGATGATTCCAAAAATGTATAGGTTCGCTAATCTCCCAAAATTTGAACGAAATTATATTTGTTAACATCGTGAACCTGACTAAGCTGGCCGCCCGGCCAAACTGAGCAATCGGGGGAGAAGGGCCTTGGTAAGAGAGGTGGCCAAGAACCCGATGGTCACTCTGGCTGAGCTCCAGAGATCCTGTGTGGAGATGGGAGAAACTTCCAGAAGGACAACCATCACTGCAACACTCCACCGATCTGGGCTTTATGGCAGAGTGGCCAGACGGAAGCCTCTCCTCAGTGAAAGACACATGAAAGCCCGCTTGGAGTTTGCAAAAAAGCACCTAAAGTATGGAGCGATTTCATCCTGATCGGATAAAGTTTTTGACTAAAGGCCGGGAAATGATCAAAAAGTCCGTTTCATTGAGAAACGAGAGAACAAGATGAGGAGGGACTTGGGGCTGATCCACCATCGATTGTGATAAAACAGTCACATCCACACCTCTTGTGATTCTGATAAATCAGAAATTGCCCCACTGGGGTCTGGGTCAATACCCTCAGCCATTCCTGTTTTGTGAACAAGGATGCCAACTTCTGGGGGGGGGGGGGGGGGGGGGGGGTCCCCAGAGTGTTGGGTTTGGGAAACATCGGCAGACTGACTCCTAATTTACTCAAATGAAGTGAAATCATTGTTTCCACACTCCTGTGGATTTGTGTTTAAACCCTCATTTGCTAAATGGGCATAATTGCGTTGGACCATAATTTGGTCACCTTCATGTGGTCGGATCGATGATCATTCACTGACTCACGGTCAGCTTTGTTTACATCATCACCCTCGTCCGTGCGGGAAATGGAAGCACTTTGTTGTACCATTCGAATCCCGTTACACTTCTCCAGGTGTTCCGTTTCATTTATTTGGTCCACGTTTTGCAAAGAGATTTCAGGAGTATGCTGAAGAGTTTTTGCACCGAAGGTCTGCACATCGAGCACAATGTTGACGACTCATCAAGTGCTCTTCGCTTACAAGTCACCAATTTAGACTCGGCATCCATAGCAACACTTTGCAGAGGAGGAATAATATTGGAGGTTGAGCTGCTGGTTTCACCCTCATTGGGAACATTAAGCGGTGCGTTAACGTTTACCTCCTCCTCGTTGGGAATGTTAAATTGTGGAGTAATGGTAACCTCCTTCCCAACAGGAATGTTAATTCGTGGAGTAATGGTAACCTCCTCCTTACACACCGCATCAGTGTGAGCTTCTTTTTTTTTTTTTCCACACCTGACACACGAGGCTTTGGGACAAAACCGTTTTAAATGTCCGAACGCTCCACACTGAAAACACGTTAAGGTGGCGGACGATGCGTACAGCTGGTAGTTCGTGTCCTCGAAGTTTATTTTGAATGAGATATTGAGGCCCGTGTCGTCCCCACGGTCTGGTAGGACCATGTACACCTGCCTTCGGAAACTCATGACATGTTCATTCGGACAACCAAGAGGAATTGTGGAGATCCGAGACACCATTTTGCCATAACGCGATAACACGGTCATTATCCTGTCATTGGAAATAAACGGAGGTGTGTTCGATATAACGACTCTCGTCGCGGGAGTCAACATCGGCGCCGCCATCACAAAATGACCACTTTCTGTGGTTATTCCGGCACTTACGTCATGGACGAGTTGATCGTGAGAAACGAAAACAACCACTTTCTGATTCATACGTGATGCAGCCAATAATATTCGCATATTTTCATCGCCAGTAATATTCCCAACTGCGAGGATAACGTCCTCGACAGGAACTCCGTCGGGAGGAACGCACACGAACGCATGCTTCCGGGTTAAACCCTCGCAACCCTCACATCGAGAGCGTGCATTCGCCATGTCGGCGATATTATCACCCCCTTCTTGTCCGAACCGGACAAGAAGGTATCAAACCTAAATAAATCAAACTAAAATGAAAATCAAAAACGCATTACAAGCATAAAGAAGGCTCACAAAGCGTCGTCAAAAATGGGTAGGCCGCACCCACACTCAAATGCTTCTAACTCACATTATGGTCTCCAAAATGTTTTTTGATGGGCACATGACCTTTGACCTGTTCAATCTAAAATTGAATCAGTTCGTCTTTGTATTACAGTCTATACGTTTGTTAAATGTGGCTGAAATATCTTGAGTGGTTCATAAGTTATTGTAAAACACCGACTTTCGAAGGGTACTTGACCTGAGGCCTTGTCCTTCTGAACCCAAATTTAATCAGTTCATCATTGCATTGCAGTCCATGGTTATGCCAAGTTTGGTCAAAATCCCTTAAGGGGTTCACAAGTCATCGTGGTGACGAAAACCTGCTACTTGAAGCTAAAGGTCACATGACCTTTGATCTTTGCCCCAAAATCACATCAGTTCATCTTTGCATCAGAGTACATACCTGTACCTGAAAACTGTGCTCACAACCATCATGAATTGTGTGATAATTACATAACAGAAGCTCAAGCACACCAAGATGCTACATTTCAGGTTAATTGTAACCAGTGATGAAATGCAATACACACCTTCAGGCCAGAATCCAAACAATACAAAAGTGAGAATGTCTAAATACAACAACCACATTATGACAGAATTGAGACACATTTACACAGCAATTCTTACACGACTCACAATAGGTTAGGGATATTGGCAGGTTCTTCGTTGTGGTTGATTTTGTGTATTAATTATGTTTTTAAAAGTTGTTGGTCCTAATTCTATGGCCGCCGCCATGTATGTCTGAACCTTGTGAGCGGAATATCTTGAAAAATAAGCGAAGTACCAACTTCTAATCTGGTGTGTGGGTGTATCTAGGCATAAGGAAGAACGCTATAGAAAATTGGGTCGCCACGTCAAAATCCAAGATGACCGCCTCCATGTATGTCTGAACCTTGTGAGCGAAATATCATATCATAGCATGTTTTCTGCGTCTTCCACTTTGTCAACTCACATCACTTCCCCGACGGGGGACTGAGGCGTAACGCTTGTTCTATGGTTATTAATGAGTGTGAAAAAACACAGCTTTCTTGATTCCAATACCGTAACCCTAACCCCTATAAAAAAAAAAACTCACTCCCACAATATCCCTAACTTATTGTGCGTAGTGTACTTTAGATATTTGAGCTCAAGCAAGATGCTATCAGAAATTGGAAAAGGTGGGACAACCATTGTTGATTTTGTGTGCTCGATGCATCTTTTTTTTTTTTTTTTTTTTGTATACAGAGTCGAGGCTCGTGAAAGAGCTAACACTATACTCCATGTTACCAAGCTCACCTGCTGGAATTGTGGAGGGACAGGCTTAGAATATGGGATCTTTTTGAGGGGATGTTTCCTTTGCTCCTTAATCAACTCCTCCACACCCCAGTCAAGTCCTGGGATAGTTGGTTCTGACTCGCAGGCCTCTTCTTTCACTATTCATGGAATGGGTAGGAAAGCCGGAATCAAAAAGTTCATAAATGATGTGGTTGGTATTGCAGACCAACAACATAATGGAAATTTTCCAGCTTGGAAAAAAAAAACAAGTTTGAAATTAGTAACAATTTTAATTAATGAGATAACGCAAAAAAATGGACGGACGTCGAACAAACAGTCAACGACGGATAACGTTTAGAGTTGCTCCCTTACCTTTCTGCTCCTGCTCCAAAACCTGCTTTAGCTGCTCTGGAATTCCCATGCCAGGGATAGCTGGGGCACTGAGTGGCTCAGTATCATCTGCACACCAAACATTCAACTTCGTTACATTGTGAGCCTTTTGGAATAGGTGGCAGGGTTTATTTATATATTTACATGGTTTTGCACAACTGGCAAACCAAAAACTTCGTCCATTCAAAAAGTAAGAACACCAAATTACATTCTGTGCATACCACGATTTCTCAGCAGTATGGAAGCATTATTACATGCAAAAGCGAAGATTTTTCAAGTATATTGGTTGGTCTTGCACGTTATTCTGTCTGTCTATCTGTCCATCTGTCTGACTGTCTGTCTGTCTGTCTGTCTGGCTGTCAATCACCTAGAGGTCACAATGGTAAACTGATCTTCACCAGATGGTAGGGTTAGTCATAAGGAAGGAACCTATTGATTTTGAGGTGAAATAAAGTAATCATGTTGAGGTCCTCTTGAGGTCAAATTTCAAAAATTGTCATTTTTTTTATCCGATTGACTTGCAAAGTGAACAGCAATTGCATAGTACTCACTGAATTGGGAAACCAACTATTTTTTTTACGTCAAAAGGTCAACTCATGGTCAAGGTTCTAATATCAATTTTCATCTGAAAAATGATCAATTTTAATCCAATTGACCCGAGCTTCGATTACAATCGTCAATTTTAATCTTGATGAAATAGACAATTTGATGCATCCCTGGCAACCCTTTTTTGGGCGAAGAGTGGATTTTGCAAGTATCATGCTCTGCATGACCTTCTTGTTTAATTGTTTTGTTTCTGAAAATATTCAGAAACCTCAAAATGTAGTTTTGATCAATTGCTCACTATTCACCAAGTGAAAGCCTTGGCCAGTTTAAACAACTCACACTTACAGGCATATTAGATATTGTGTCATATTACATTTCGTATCATATCTACTGTAGTGTCATATTAGATTTGCACCTCTCACCATATTCAGCCATCATTTCATCGGTCATGGAGCCTGGTAGGAGATTTAAGTTATACCGATCCCGCATTTTGTCTCCAGGACGATTCCTGGTCCAGAATTTGCTGCATGAAAACAAAGATAGTTGAGAATTACTTATGTAGAATGCAGAAAAAGACATTAACAGAGTTAAAGGATATATTTTTTAACATCCCCAAGTTGTCCAATGTTTCAAATAAATACTGCTATCATCAACATGCAAGCAAAACCAGAATCAGTAGTGTTGTGGCACAAAATCATCCACTCGATTCTAACCTGTTCTTGCAGAGTCATCCCAAGGACAAAAAAAAAGAAATGGCATGTGCTGCTTCCTCACTTGATTCAAAGATGTAGAGGATACATGGATGTTGGAATCCCATGGGGAAATAGCTTTCTCCCAACAAATAATGTACCTTGCTGATTGCGGAGAAAACGGCACCCACTAGATGGTGCCATCTACACCCAGTGTGTTCCAGGAAGTGACTTCACCCAAGGTTAATGACTGTGTTTGCCTGATGTCAAGGCCTTTTTCGTCTGCAAGTGTGTGATTGTGTGCGTGACAGCTCTTCCATGAGCCTATAGAAATGGTAGAGAAAGATAAAGTACAATTTCCAAAGAATCTATAATAATAATAAAACTGAGTGTGCCCTCTCCATACCTCCAAAACCATGAAACCTTAACGGGGTACTCATCACAAAAAAACAAAATAAGCTTTACCAAAATGGCGGTGCACCATCTTGGTCAGCCCTCTTTCACATCGCTGGGTTCTTAACCTTTTGAGTACGGATGACGTCCAGTGCCGCAACCCACGAAAAAGTTGTGTACGGATGACGTTACTGCACGTCATCGACTATACCTATAAATAGATCGTCAGTACGTGGTTGCATTCCCGTAATGCCAAATTAATCCCATACCGGGGGTATTTTTATCAAAAAAAAAATCCCGTACTCAAAGGGTTAAGTTGCCATTTTGTTTCGGCATATTGAAACATGCCTCGCCTTGAAAACACTATCTACTCTCACGGACTAATTAAGGCTGATGATCGAAATCTGGATTCTGATTTGACGATCGGATCCTGCAGACTAAATAAGTATCAAAATTTGATACTATCATAAAATAAGTATCAAAAACTCCCTTCTTCATCCACTGCCCCCTCTCCCACTCCTCCATCCTCCCCTCACCTTCCCCACCCCTCGCCTCCCCTCCCTTCTCCCCAACCTCCCTTTTACCCCCACACCCCCTCCACCCCTTCCCCAGCTCTATGCCTCCCTCCCCAGCCCCTTTGCCCCCCTCCGTTCTCGCACCCCTAATGTATAGGGGTTTTATCTTCGCCAGTGGTATTGGAAAAAAATTGTGTCCCTCGTGACGATTTACATCGAACCAAAAATAATTTGACATCACTCATCCACAGATGCTATTACATACATCTGCCAGATATGAAAGAAATGCATTTTTGAGGAGAGGCAACAGACACATTGACTGCACAAAAAGTATAAGCCTCCCGCTGGGCTGATTGATGGTTGGAGGAACTAAAAAGAAAAACCCAAAGCTTTTACAAAAATAAATTTTCACAACACTTAAGCTTGAGAAATTCCAAACATTCATAAACTTTGCCAAATTATATGACACAATAAAAATTTTCATTATTCTACTAAAATCTGCCTTTAAACTCAATGTAAAGCTTACCTGGTATGATCATTTGAGCCCGAGCAGAGTATGTGCCCCAAAGGGTGCCAAGCCAGACTCCAAATCATGCCCTCATGAGCGACATCCGTCCCTCCGACTTCCTTCTCCACACTGAAAATTGCCAAGACAGGATCGTAACATCAAGGAAAAACAAAACGTTTGACACATCAATGGATATGTCAAGAACTGGAATCAGCAATAAACTAGAACGGCACTCTTGCACATCGCTATGTTGATCGATATTCCACTGCCCACATTATTACATCATTATGTACATAATTGTACCAGGTTCGATTTAAATCCCTTCAGCTATTCTCAAGTATCACATTTTTACCTGACACGACCTCTGACCTTTGATGCAGAAATCCAATCAGTTCATCTTTGTATCATAATACATACTTATGCCATGTTTGGTCAAAATCCCATCACTAGCTCACAAGTTAGTTCAGCAACAGAATTTCTACCGAATGGGACTTCTGCACATTGACCTGATGACCCCATAATCGAATCCATCTATCTTTCAATCATTATACATACTTGTACGAAGTTTGACTTGGCTCCCTTCAGCTGTTCTGAAGTTATCACGGTAATGAAAACTATTACAGACTCTGACCTTTGACCCCCAAGTTAAATTAGTTCATCTTTTCATCCTAATACATACTTGTACCAACTTTGGTCAAAATCCCATCACTGGTTCGCAAGTTATTGCGGTAACAGGATTTTTACCCAACATGACTTCTGACCTTTGACCTCATAACCACAAAATCAAATCAGTTCATCAGGACTATTCATACCTGCACCAAGTTTGACTTTGATCCCTTTAGCCATTTTCAAGTTATCACAGCAACAAAAACCCATCACGGACACACGGGCGGACGGACAGCCGGATAGACGACCCCAAAACATAATGCCTCTGGCGAATTCATCGGCGGAGGCATAAAAACTAAAATAAAAGAAAAACCTCATTAGAAACTCAGGTATACCTACTTAAACCTTAGTTTCAAAAATGAAGGCATCACTAAGTAGAATGGCACTCTCTAGAGAGCATACATCACCAGAATGAACAGTTTACATTTTGTATCCCACTGATGGGCTGGATCCGGATTCTGACCTAAACCAAAATCTAATCGGCTTGTTCTTGCCACCTATCCAACCCATCCACCATGTTTCGTCCGAATTTGTCCATAACTGTTTGAGATATCGTGCGATACAGTGCGTATCAAAAAAAAGGTAATCCGAATTCAAGGGGTTAATATGCAAAGGTTATTTATTTTGACAATTTACATGTGGTTTACTAATTAAGAGGAGATCCTCAGCTTTCCATTGATACCTTCCATGCATCATTGCTGTCACACATGACCGAGTACATGTTCATTGAAAATGACAAGTTCAAATCGCATTTTTACAAGTTTGGCTAATCGATGCAAGTCAGGATAATTGGTACAAAATGAACGTCAGATGTGAACTTTTCTCAGGAATGATTGGCCTTTATGCACCCACACCTTCAACATGTCCACCTCCCCTTTCAACACAAAGCTGACAGTGGCGGAGCATGCCCTGAACTGCTCGTCTCACCATAGCCGGGTCATTGCGCAAAGCATCCACTTCATGTCGAATACGGCCCTGCAATTCGTCAAGATCACGGGGAGGAGTTACGAACACCTTGTTCTTTAAATGTCCCCAAAGGAAATAATCACATGGTGTGAGGTCAGGTGATCTTGGCGGCCATTCCACTGCATGGTTGAGGGCGATGACTCGGTCTCCAAAGAGTTCCCTCAGTCGAGCTCGGACAGCGATAAGACGATGTGCTGGGGCGCCGTCTTGGGCCCACCAGAGATATCTGAAGACACCACGAACCTGTCGCTCAAAGTTCTCCTCCAGCTGCAGTAAAACTTCATCATTGATCATCTGCAGATACCTGTTACCATTGACATTCCTTTGAAAGAAAAATGATCTGATCATCTGATCACTTCCACAAAGTCCCAACCAAACAGTCCACTTCTGTCGATTCATATTGGTGTCAAAATTAAATTCCGGGGGTTGTCCTGTCGGTGCATATTCAAGAACATTATGGCTATTGACCTTGCCGTCCATGGCGAAAGCAGCTTCGTCGCCGATAACGAGATACCGCAGGAAATTGACATCTGCTTCGCAACATGCTATCGACCATCTGACAAAGCATCAGCCTCCTGGGAAAATCCCCTGGCGTAAGTTGATGCCGGATGTGAATCCGATATGGATGTTGGTGAAGGTCCAGTTTTGTGATTTGGTTGAATGTTGCCAAAGGCAATCCCGTCCCATTTCGTCTTGCGCTGGTATCCCCAGGATGCTCCAAAACTTGCTGCCTTACTGCTGCAATTTTCATTTCCGATCGCCCAGTGCGCCTCCTACCAGAATTCTCCTTGTTGCGGTTGAGGCTAGAGCCATGCTCTTGGTATTTTATAACTTTCGTCCAGATGGTTTTGGCTGCTGGAGGCTCCCGTTCTGGGAAACGTTCCCTGAACGCATCACAAGTGCGCTGCAAACTTCCAGTTTGGTGAAAGGTTGTAACCACGAAGGTCCGCTGTTTAGTCGTAAGTTGAACCATCCTTTCAATGACAGACTGTCTCTAAACCCATACACTGTAGGCCCATCTTAAATACCCATCTTAAACAAAGGATGATGCAACCGACGATGACCAGACCCGCTTAACAATTTTACATGATCAACTTGGCAGTCGACAAGTAATGCGTCCATTTCAAACTGTCTTGCACCAATTAGCCAAACTTGTAAAAATGCGATTTGAACATCATTTTCAATGAACATGTACTCAGTCATGTGTGACAGCAATGATGCATGGAAGGTATCAATGGAAAGCTGAGGATCTCCTCTTAATTAGTAAACCACATGTAAATTGTCAAAATAAATAACCTTTGCATATTAACCCCTTGAATTCGGATTACCTTTTTTTTTGATACGCATTGTATATAATGTTTGGCCACATCACTCAATGGTGAAGAATCACTTTTTAAAATTCTCCGATCCAGATCCAGATTCAAATCTTCACCAAAATTGAATCAATTCTTCCTTGACACACCCCCAACAGTAAGTTACCTATTTGGAATGATTGTCAATTTTGTTTGACTGCCAGACAGGCAGAGAGATTAAAACAAGAATGGCCGCACTGTGGTCATAACCTGCTACAAAATCCAGTAGCGGGCCGATTGGGGAACGGGCATTTAATGAACTCTTAAAAGATGAACAGCACGATCGGAAAAAGTCACATTTAATGACCTATTTAAAAAATCGCTTGACACCTCTTATCCATGTCACCCCATGGTTATATCACAACCAGCTGATTCGTCACACAGTCACTGATTGCTTAACTAAAATAAGGGGGCGTTCAAAATTACATCACAGTATTTTTTTTTCGTAGCTTGCCTAACGTAATGCTTGATAATGTAACATTTGATTACCGTGCGTTCTGACGTACGTGCATTCTTTGATTAAACCAAAATCTTGATTAAGCTTTACTATTATACAAGATGTTGAATTTTTTGGGGTCTCTCATCATGACTAACACTTTATCCAAACAAAGCCAATGGTTTTAGTAAATGGCGTACAGCAACGCTTGATTACGTACTGTAATGCTTGATTACCGTGGATCCTGGCAGGCTTGGTTAAACCTTACTATTTATTATTCGACGTGTGATTAGATTTCTTGGGGTCCGTGTGATCATCATGATTACCACTCGACCCAAACAAAGCCAATGGAAATCTGACGCAACAAACCTGGGCAATGTATAATGAGCAGTGCCCGACAGGCCTCATGAGTTAGGCCCACCAGAAAACCAAGATTGCGGCCATATCATTTTGTCTCGGTGCTATGTCGAATGGAGGCAAGCGACAAAAGTGAGTGTGGTCTCGCAGCTGTCCAACCAAAGGGTGCACATTTGAAAAATCGACCCCCTAACAACAACCCCAAATAACAGCACCAACGCAAAGCTCTTATAGACTTGTGACATGTCGCAGGTAAAAATTATCTCATTCCTCTGCACATGGTCGATCTGGTCAAATTCAGAGCCAAAGTACTGCTAAACGACATGTTCGTTTTCCAATTGATGTTCCAATTTGTGCTCAAAATAAAAAAGTTCAATTGAAATAAAGTTCCTCCTCAATCATAAACTTCGGTTTGTGGACAGACAGACAGATAGCTGTACGAGTTGAGGGACGTTATAAATACATCGTTGGGTTCCAGGGCCGTGACAGAAATTATACTAGATTTTCGCATCTATTTCTAAAAGGAGAAGCATCGATGTTGTGGTAGAATTCAAGTCAAATCCCATTTCCAGCCAGGAATTTCACATTTGGCCCTGTTTGAGCACCCCTTGAGAGAAGCTGGCAAATTACCCCGAGCCTGTGATGATATGCCCTGCTTGTTGAAGCTTTCAGGCACCAACCTTGAACAACTAGCAGAGTGGACGAGAGGACGTGGCTTGAAAGTTGCCTCTTACAAAAACAACTCCAATGTTATTCTTTCCATCCTGTCTTTGAAGTAGATTTAATTATTTCCTGTCGAGTATAAAGACCCTAGCCTGATGTGGTTCGTAGAGAAGCTGCAGTTAATGACAGCTTCTACCATGTACATTGTACATGTTAAGCATTAATAAATCCTCCTGTAACTGTCTAGATGTCTCAGATTCATCTCCAAGGGGGTGGAGTGGGGGGTAAATCCCCAACATGTACGTTTGTATCTGCATGGGTGTTATATCCACAGCCGACGTGAGAATGAACGAGCAAGTAAATGTTAGGAACACAACACCTCTCAATCAAGGATATTTTTCATAGTCCTATATTTTCGTGAGTCCGATTTGCATTTAGAAACAACAATTATGGTTAACATTCTTGAAAACTTGAATTTATTTGTTAACAATCTGTAGACATGTTGGTAACATGTCTTTGTTAACAATCTGGAGACACCAACAATTGTTCATTTGATATACCAGGCCAAGTAATATTACTATTCATATTTTCTAGAAAAGTAAATACAACTCTTTGGGTTGTCATGCAAAGCACAGCAATTATTCCTTCGGTGGACTCGGTGAAATAGGCTCATTGAATAAAATGCAAGATATCCTTACCCAACATGCCAGAAAAGCAGAGAGCCATCAGAGCCCCCACTCGCAAAATAACCTTCATGGACTGGATGCCATGCCACAGCTGTGTGGAAAAGAAAAACCTGTGTCAGCACGATTAACGATTCCAAAGTTTTATTAAAAACAAGATGGGAAAATAAAAGTCTTAAAAGGTGATGGTATGGGATGTGACACAGCGTCGGTGCTGTCCAAGCAGTTTCTTGGCAAGGGTTATACTGGGTGTCTTTCTATTGCCTTCCCAATAGTAATTTTAGCAGGAATTTCGAATTTGTTCAGGGCGCCAGCAATAGCTCGCCTCCTATTTGTGAAGGACACTGTGGGAACTTTAACGTCCACTAACTAATGCCGGCAGACGGGACGCCCACTTTAACGTTCATCTGAGGGACGGCACACACATTGATGAATCACCCTGCTTGCGAAAACTGTCATCCCGGTGATTAATCACATCATTGATGAAAGTCATCCCAGTGATTCATCATCATTGATGAAAGAAAGAAGGGGTTGGGAGAACATCATCATTGATGAATCATCGGCGTGCCAGTTTATAGCTGGGTCGACATTCCAACACAGGCTAGACAGCTTAGGGACAAGTGTGTGTACCTCCAGGCCATCCTTCCACCCCATTAAAGATTAATTTCATCTCTATTTATATATTCCTTACATTCGTTCTTACAATGATGATGTGGCCTCTATATGTTGAAGGAGGAGAGAAGAGGAGGTCAAAAAGAGAGGAAGGGAGAGAAGAGGGGAGGGAAGAGAAGAGGGAAGAGAAGAGGGGAAGGAAAGAGAAGAGTGGCCAGGGTGGTGGGAGGGGGGAATAGAGAAGAGGAGAAGGGAGAGAAGAGGAGGAGGAAAAGAGGGGGGGAGGAAGAGATGAGGGTGGAGAACAAGAGGGGGCAGAAGAAGTGGGGGAGGAGAACAAGTAGAGGAAAGAGAAGAGGGTGAGTGAGGAGAGAAGAGGGGGAGATAGAAAAGAGGGGGGAGATAAGTGGGGTGAGATAAGTGGGGGGAGAAGAAGGGGAGAGAGAAGATGGTGGGAGCGGAGAGAAGAGGGGGAACATCAAATATCCGGTCAGAAGTAATTAACACAATTTGTCGTTAACTTTTTCTAGCAAAGCATGTGCATGTGCATGGTTAAAATTACTAACTACAAGTATAATGTAAAATAAATTGTATATTTGATATGATCAGAATTTCACAATGTTTGGCATGCTTTAATGAAGTTGTAACAACATTATTGTGTTGGCTGGGATATTGTGATTCAACATGCAAATCCTTCAATCCAACGGGTATATTGTGACGTCATCACATGCACGTGTATATTGTCCCAGCGTCGGGTCATAATCACATACTCGGAATGGATTCTCCTCACGGGAGCCCTGAGGGCTGTTACCGGGCATGCTTTAAGATCGCACCTAAAAAGCGGCCCCGCCCATAAATGAGGGGATGGGCGATGCAAAGACTTGGGCATTTTAGAGAGTTATACAGGGTGCTGCGTAAAAGGATCTGAGAAGCAGAGGGAAAGATGTATTAAAAGCTTTGCGACTTGAAGCGATCACAGAATTTACACAGCGATCGATTATTTTTATTACCCGCACAACGCGAGAGTTTCTCATTCCTCTCTTCTCGAGTGTTTCCTTCTTCTTCTGCGTCCTTCCCTTTATAATTCCTTTCACTTTGTCGGTCCACTCGCATTATCTCTTTCATTCTCCTTCACTATTTACCGGTGGTTTTATCGTGCACGGTTTGTCTTTGGCGTTCAGTTTTTCTTGCATCTACCGGGTCCATCCTTTCGTGCTCCTCCTTGTATCTTCTCCTTCCAACCGAGCACACCTTCACTTTCGCATTCCCATAGAGCTCCGTCGCTGGACTCTCTGTCCCATCGAAGAAGCTCAGATGCCCTGCCCTGTCAGGAGACGCATTCTCTACATGCCGCGAGCGCAAAGCTGTGCGCCTGCGCAGGGAACCTCAGGGGCCCTGTCAGGAGGCACATTCCATACGTCACTGCACTGCATTGCGAGTGACGTCACTGCATTGTGGGGAAACACCAAGGCCGCAATTATGTAAAGTACAGGCGGGGAGCAAGTTTGGAGAGTCCCAGTTTCAGTCAGGACGTGCAGGGGTCAATAAGTACAAGGTGTGCAGGGGGTCCATCCTTTCCCCATCTATTTCTACATATCAGTTCATCTTCATCGCCAATCATTCAGCCCATCATTATTTGCCAATCACCAATGTCTCCGTTCCAGATCAGATGCATGATTCCGGCATTCATACTGTAGTGTGTCAAGTCATTCCAGATAGGGATCCGAGGGTGGGAATATCACATAGGGGATAATGGGAATGTATGAGTGCTGTAATTATTGCACATATGTGCCACTTCATTGTTCCACCTGCCTCTAAATACTTGAATTGTCTGCCGCTGTAAATACTTGCCCCGTTTTGTGTTACAGGCAATAAAGGCCATATCTTTTAAGAAACCATGTCTTAACTTATTCTGTCCATTTTGACAGTGACATAAGACTGCTGAGGCATTTGGCCAGCTCATATTTGTTATCCAAGTTCAATTTCAGGTGCTGTTACGTGATGTTGTTATCGCTCAGCCAACTGACTAGGGTCTTCCACGTAACTGCTAGAATGGTCCCCATTTGCTTCACTTAACTCGCCAGTATGGTAAATCGATTTTGGGCAGTCAGCGTTCATAGTTGCAAACAGTGTCCGGGGTCTAGTAGACACACCGTCCTCTCCGAGTTATCCAAACGACGCCCAAAAATGGAAAACCATAACAAGATATTAAAATCGTACTATAATTAGAGAAATGTCTGTTTGTTTGACTTTATGCACTCCTGAACCACAAGTTGAAGTGAGTTGAAAACTTGTGCTAGTACTCGACTCGATGTGTGCATGGGAATCTTCAGGCAGTTAAAAAAAGAAAATCATAGTTCCGGTCGTTCAACACGGGAAGAGGTACCCATTCTATGCAAAAATTTATGGCCACTCTCAGTGGGATAAGGTACGACAAGTCACACTAAAATTCGCCAATTCTGGGGGAATGAACATCTAAATATCTATAAAGCTCAGTTGACGTTTTGCTCCACCAAATAACAGCAAAACGGAGTTGAATAAAAGGGTGAAAATTCTACAGATGCTGTAATAAATAACTACCTCTGTCAGTTTGAATGTTTGAAAGAGAATAGACGTCTGGATAAATTTTTGAATTAAATTTAAATCCTGATATATATATATATATATATATATATATATATATATATATATATATATATATATATATATATATATACATATATATATACATATATATACATATATATATACAGGGTCCGGCTGGGAGGTGTGACGATTTTCAGAAAACTCGTACACAGTTATTTTTAGTCGAATTTCAATTTTTATTTTTTTTAAAGACTACATGTATAATGCCATTTAATACACTGTAACAAAGACATTTTAAAAATGTAATTCATGTTTGAATTGGGTATAACAATGCAAGTGGGGGGTCTAGCGCATGCGTGATGGCTGTTAGTTACTCGTTGTTAGGCGCCATTTCAGTAGCCATGGAGCTGTGGATGATTGAACATCGCATCTTTGTTGTTGAGACGTTTATTCAAACGGGTAGTTCGGTGGTGCTTACACAGCGCAGATTTCGTACTCACTTCAATGTTGGTCGACGTGGCGCCGTTCCGTCTCGAAACACAATATTGAAGTGGGTAAAAAACTTCAGGACAACTGGATCTGTGAGGCCGGGAGCAGCTCGGGGAGGTGATCGAACCGTTAGGACCCCGGAAAACATTGAAAGGGTTCGACAAGCTGTGGAGGCCATCCCTCGTCGGTCAGCGGTACGGCACGCTCACGCTCTACGGATGTCAGACAGATCAGTTCGTCGAATTTTGCACTTGGACCTTCATTATCATGCGTACAAAATCATGGTGGTTCAATAACTGCAGCAGAATGATTTCGTACGGTGGTTTACGTTCGCAGAAAGAATGCTGGAACTGCTGAGGGATGCTGCTGTGCTGAGAAATGCTGGAACTTTTCCGCGCGTCTGCAAGAATGCTTGGACAAGAACGGCCGCCATTTAGATGTCATTTTTCAAACATGAATTACATTTTTAAAATGTCTTTGTTACAGTGTATTACATGGCATTATATATGTAGTCTTTAAAAAAAAAAAAATTGAAATTCGACTAAAAATAACTGTGTACGAGTTTTCTGAAAATCGTCACACCTCCCTGACGGACCCTGTACATATATATATATATATATATATATATATATATATATATATATATATATATATATAATCTGGAGATTAAATCAGACGCGGACGTAGCTTCAGGACGTCGATCATTAATTTTCGACAAGCTTTCGACCAACAAAGGTCTTCTTCTTAGTCTACAGAAACAACAGGCATGTATATCAAACAAGTATGTATAGTGATATGTGTGTAAGATGTGTGATATGTGTAGAAAATGCATACAAAAGGAAGAGCCACGCTAAAGCTCACTCACCGTCCCCAAGTTCAAAGGAAGTGAAGCGCAGCTTACAGTTACCGTTCGCGTTACAGTTCGGTGCACGTGCATATACAAATATAGAGATACATACATACATAAACACACAAGCATATATTCATATACCATTTATATTCATATAATATATTTATATATTTATTTTTCTATATTTATATAAATGACAAAGGTAGAATGAAAGAATGAGTGAATGAATGAGTGAATGAGTGAATGAATGAGTGAATGAATGAATGAATGAATGGGTTACGGTTAATGATTTGATTGGGTTGATGTAGGAACATTCTTTAAACATCAAAATTTATGCCATGAGGGATTTTTGTCCGAAGTTTAAGTATCCAAAAGGACTCACGTTTCCGAATCGTGGTGTGTGATCGATTTGTGATTGATTCAATGGCAGAGATTTGAATGTCATTTATAGAGTGATCCGGTTGATTAAAGTGTATTGTGTAAGGTAGAGATTTGCCCTGACTGGTGTGGAAGTTATTGATTTCTGACCGGGTGTTATTAAATCGTGTGTAGAGTGTATTCTTAGTTTTTCCAACATATTCGTACAAGTACACATTCGCATAAATAAATACAAAACAATTACCAGACATTTGAATACAAATAAATCAAACAATTCCGGAAGTGTACAAATTTGGTAGTATGGCTTCTCCTTCTTCTTCTTCCTGATCGGCATCACACTTAACACAGAAACGTGAGCCACATTCACTCAGAAACGTGAGCCACATTCACTCAGAAACTTGAGCCACTCCCCTTCCTCTCCTGCCTCCACCCTCCCCTCCCCTTCCCCCCCTCGCCTCCCTTCCCCTTTAAGATATAAATTCTCTGTAAAAGAGCTTCCACTTCTGACTGCTCCCCTTCCCCCTCTCCCCTCCCCTTCACCCCCTCCCTTTCCCACACTCCCCTCCCCTTCCCCCCCCCCCCCTTTAAGATATAAATTCTCCATAAAAGAGCTTCCACTTCTGACTGCTCCCCTTCCCTCCGCTCCCCATCCCTCCTCTCCCCTTCCCTTCCATCCCCCTCCCCCTTCCCCTCCTCCCCTTCCCCTCCCCTTCCCCTCCCCTTCCCCTCCCCTTCCCCTCCCTCCCCTCCCTCACCCGGCAACACCAGGTACTTCTGCTAGTGGGTCCATAAAGACGAGTTCTTTGCTAGTACAAAACATTCATTATACTCACTTTTGTCAAGGTAAGTGGCAATTGCATTTGCTCAAGCTGTTATTATGACGCACCATTAAAACATACAGAAATATTTTTCATTCGTCAACAGTAAACAGACCAATGAGCCACTGTATGTTCACAAAAAATAAAAAAAAGGAAAAAGCCAACATTTATGACCACCAGAACTTTCATGGTAAAGGGCTGGTCTTGATGCTAAATCAAGACAACAACAACAAAAGGCATTTTAAGGCCATTTTCCCTGCCAGAGCGGGGGTTAGCCTTGCGGGCCCCATGACAATCTTCTCCATTTTGCCCTATTTTCTGCATCTCCCCATGTTAACCCCCTTGTACGCATTTCATCTTCCACCACCTTTAGCCAAGTCTTTCTCGGTCTTCCCCGATGCTAAATCAAGCTTCAACATAATTTAGTGAGAATTCTCAATTTGTCTCTGGTTAAGTTCCAAGGCTTGTGACCTGTCGTATATTTGTTAACCCGCTATAAGAGCACCACACTTGCATCCAAACCAAAGTATTGGTTGCATGAATGAATGAATTTAAATGATAAAAACCCCACAAAACACTGCGTACAGACACAAGCAAACAAACCACACCTGTCGATTCCTTTTTGTGACCTCGGAAGATCTGGACTTCCTCCTTGAGGTTCCGGATGTCGAAGAGCTTGCACAGGTGGTCGCGGGATGCCGTCAGGAGCCAGTTTCCATTGAGGTTCCACTTGACCTCCATGACAGTGTTTTTATGTGCATGACTAGCCACATCAGGGATGATACATTATAAGCATTCACAGGAAGGAAATAATTTGGATTTAAACTTGCACGAATTTAAACAAGACTTTTGAGTATTTTATGCTTTTTGAGTAAACTGCTAACGGGATGACAATTGTGACCCAAGTGTGATGAGCTGAAACTCTGGAAATCCACAACCTCATCCTGAGCTCTTGAAGAAATTTACTTGGAATGGGATAATAAAGGAGTTTGCAAATTAACATCTGCACATATCTCACAAAAGGGATATCAACGTTCTAGACTGAACAATTATTTGCGTAAAGTGGCAGCTTTTATTTTCTGTGCAGGTAAAACAATCCTTACTAACATATACGCTTGGTTTAATGGAGAACCATTTACGAGCTGGTGAGGCACAAAGGACAAAAATAATCGATCCTGAAATAGTTTGTTCATTTGATCTACATCCTCAATTTTTAGTTATGGAGTTTTAAGGAGTTATGGGAAACATTAGCAATACAAGTATTTTATTGTTGCAAAGAAACCTCAAATTAAATACCTTGGTTGTGCAAATGCTGAGCCCTTTGAGTTTTAATAAATTTTCACAATTGGTTCGTATAGTAACCAACTTCACATTCAGTGCATAAGATAATTTTAAAACTGTCTTAATACATTATTTTATTGAAAACCAGAATACTTTTACAACTAAATGCAAATGTGAACTAGAAAGCATCTCAAAATGCAAAGGCTGTCCGTGTCGGCTTTGTACTCAAACTAAATTTGACAAAAATAACAGCTAAAATATATATACAGGGTGATTGAAAAGTAACTCCCTATTTTAAAATATTTAGAAATTATTTATTTATTGTAATATTTTTCTCAAATTTTTAGTGTTTGTTCCTTAATGTATGAGAATTTAATGTGTGTTGGTTTTTTTTCAGATTATTTTTTGTTTGAAATTCGGAAGCCCTGCAAACATGGCTGGACGTCTTACCCTGCAGGAGCGTGCCCAGCTAGCGGCACGTTACGAAGTTTGGAAATCCGTTGTTGAAGTGCAAAGATGGTGGAGGACCATTAAAGGAGCACATGCTCAAGTTGAGGCAAAGACGATCAAGAATTGTCATGCAAAACTCATGGCTACAGGATCTGTATCTGATACTCGAAGAAGCGGTCGCCCTTCCAAGTCCAGTGACCCGGAGACAGTGCAAGCAGTTCAAGAAATGTTTACACATAGCCCAAGAAAGTCAATTCGACAAGCAGCAAGGGAAAGTGGACTCTCCTTTCACACAGTACGAACTGTGCTCAAAAAGGAGCTTAAATGGCATGCTTGTAAGCCGCATGACTGTCAAGCACTCTCTGCTGAAGACTGCGACATTTGCATGGAGTTTGGGGAGGTGATGCTGGCTTGGTATGAAGATTGGTCTGATCTCTTAAAAAATATCCTCTGGTCTGATGAAGCGGTATTTCACATCGGTGGGTTTGTGAACCGTCACAACTGCTATTACTGGGCAGGAGAAGATCCTCGTGCTATTTCTGAAAAAACGCAATATCGGCCCAAGGTAACGGTGTGGTGTGGAATGACTTCGGAAAGGATTGTAGGTCCCTTCATTCTTCGCGATACCATGAATGCCAAAAGGTACCTCACCATGCTGCAAGACGAAATCTGGCCAATTATCAGTGCTTCGGAGAATGTTGAAGATTTGATTTTCATGCAAGATGGCGCTCCTCCACATTTTGCTATTGTTGTTCATGAATGGCTGAATGCCCACTTCCCTGGGAGATGGATGGGTCGTCGTGGTCCGTATGAGTGGCCAGACAGGAGCCATGACTTAACACCATGTGACTTTTTTCTTTGGGGTTGGGTAAAAGAGCAAGTCTACTGTACAAAACCAACGACTTTGGAAGAACTTGAAGGGCGAATACGAGAAGTTATGTCTTCCATCCCACAAGAGTTCCTGGTGAAATCAGTTGACGCGGTTCCCGGGCGGCTTGAGAAGCCGGTGGCGAATTCTGGTGCCCATATCGAATTTTATATAAAACTTCATGCTATACGCTTTCTTCTTATATCCATTTCTTGTAAAAATTATAGTTAAGAAATAAAGTATAAGTATTTTAAAATAGGGAGTTACTTTCCAATCACCCTGTATATATATATATATATATATATATATATATATATATATATATATATATATATATATATATATATATATATATATATATATTGTACATTTTATATATATATATTGTACATTTTATTAATTTGCGTTCTCCATATTTTCATAATAAAGGTTTGTTGAAGATTTCATGACAAAAGCTCAATTGGTAAAAAAAAATGTTATGTCCTGGACACACACACTCAATGAAGCTCAATGGTAAAATAAAATAAACACAGAAACAGAAGCGATAAAAGGAGTATCTTGAGCTTGATGCACTGTGGACGGGCTGACAAGGCCGACAAGGCCTATTCGTACTCACTGAGACTTTGCTCTGACATTTTGACGCAATTATCAATTGGTGCTTTCCATATTCTCATAATAAGGGTTTATTATAAATTTTATGACAAAAGCTCAAATGGTAAAAGCGTTATGGCCTCGACAGATTTACATTATCATCATTGTTTAATTGTTTTACCAGCCGATAAATAAAGTTTCCTGGGAGGATCCTTCATGCTATAACGCTTTTCCCCTAGCAACCCCACATTCTCGGAACTCTTCTCCAGGGAGAAAAATAAAAACCCACGGCTCGTGCAGCTGTTTTGTGATGGGGCTAATAAGGGCTATTTATAGTCACTCCGACTTTGCCCTTTCACATTTCGACCATAATGGCCGAAAGAAACAGACAGACAGACAATTGCGAAACCCCGTCTCCCGCTGCACCAGCGAGGCAAGCTGAATGAAACTGGTTAATGTCATATCGCCTTGAAGAATAAAAGTCAAACATGCCCTACCAAAAGGGTAACCAACTGTTTGGGGGTGTGGAGGTGTGGAGGTGGGAGAGGTAGGATGGGGTGGGAGAGGTAGGATGGGGTGGGCTAGGGGGCTGTATTGATTTGAACTTTGGATGGATGGTCACACTTTAAAAACAAAGGAACATTTGCCTGAAAACAAACGTATGTGACACCTACAGTGTGGCCAGACTTTGGCCAGACTTGGGATCCCAAAACTTGATGGGTTGTTGGCTGTCCTTGCTTCCCGATACGAGCAATCCCTTGGACGGGTGCCAATCCAAGCACTTGACATCTGCGCCATGCCCTGTCAACAGAACATGCAGCCACTAAGGCTGTTTTCATCATGGAGAACAAGTCGCATCATGAGGGTTAATTCCAACTATAAATGAAAGCCGATTGAATATGAAGGATTCAAGCCATTCCGCCTGGTTTTGTCACCATCAAAAGCACGTTTTAAGAAAGGAATAATCAATTTATTATTGCAACACTAAATTTGGGGTTATTATAATACTATACAATTGAATATGCTACACAGTTATATTCTAGCAGTTGTTAACTGTTAAGGAAGTAAACTACAAAACCAAAGCAAACAATTTATGGGGAGGAATATTATTTTATATACTGTATTTCGCTGCAGCATTAATAATCTCAGGAAAATACAAGTTACCTAGAAATAAAAAAAATAAATGATGCAGAGACTTGAAGCATCTAACAATCTTGAATTGTTCAGCTCAGCAACTTGTAGATTTATGTTTAAACCTCAATATTTATTGATAGTCTTTGGATTATCGTCTAAATTTGTACAAATTAAATCTTGAACAGTCATTAAGACGACAATCCGACCTCAGCTTAAAAAAACAACTCGATAACATCTCTCCTACCTCGCAAGATTCGCTCCTCATGACAGCGTAGAAAGTCCCAGATGCGAACAGTGCCATCATCAGAGCATGTAGCAAATTTATTGTCTGTTGGGGCAAAGCTGTGTGTGTGGGATTGTGGGAAGGACAAAAAAGAATAATAAGAGGACAATGCAAGGCAATGAGAATGTTGTTGTGTTGTTTTAAAAATATTTTCAGATCCGAGGTTGATAACAGAACTTGGCTGAACATCTTATACTGAAAAAAGTGCAATAAGGTAGATCTATGCCTCATTCACACAGCAAAGTAGTCCATTTCAAGGGGATTAAACACACCGAGGTTGAGGTGTTCAGAGCCATGAGCAGAGATGACCACTTCTGCTTCCCGACGGAACGCAGGCGACATGATTGTGGGACTATGTATGCATGACGAGCCTTTGCAGGCCTATTCCCAGCAATGGCATCGACTTTCTTGCAGTACTCGTTTGTTTTTGCCATCGCCCTGTTTTTAGCCTCGCCCGTTCCCAAAGCATGGGAAAGACTGTCGTTCGTGTGTGTGTGCGTGTGTGTGTGTGTGTGTGTTACGGATACGTCACTTCAAAAGGGTTATTGTTCATGAACTGTTTTCAAAAGGTAAAAAAGTTAAGGTTAAAAGAAACAGGAAACCGGATCGGGAACCGGGTGACGAAGAGGAAGAAGAGAGAGAAGAAAGGGCGGAGCAAGAGAGTCGGACAAGAAGGAGCCGAGCTATTTCCGGTCTGGAGCGAACGTTGGCGAACAGTCACTAGCGAACTTTCGGGTTTCCCAGGGAAGGGATTCCTACAACAGAGTGGTTAGCGCTGTGACAGATTAACCTGCATGTCAGGTTTTGCGATCGATTCAGGAGAGAATCATCGCCGTGCCGTGCGCCACGAGACCGGGTCGTCGGCCATTTGGACTCGCGTAGGACTTGTGCTTCGCTCGCGGTTTCGTCTCTTTTCGACCATTTTCACCGCATGCAGACGTCGATCTGGGGCGTGTGTGTGACGTGGCTTTTTGAAGGTTACATCGTCCATACCCGAGGGTGTGATCTCTCAGTCGCCTGGAGGGCGCCTTTGGATTTCCCAGCCGCCTTGAGGGCGCCTTTGTACAGCTTCGGCGGAGTGTCGGTACTTGCCATCCGCATGGGATTCTGGTCTCGATTGGACATCGCTCTGGCGATCGCTGGAGCGAATCAACTTCGTCTTGAAGCCGAGAATAAGAGACATTGGGGAATGTTCGTGTTTCACTCACTTGGAGCACAGTGAGTTATATATTACAAAACTGATGGTACCCTCATAGGACATATTGATTATACTTTTGAATACTATTGTTGTTGTACTGTTATTCTTGTGTGATCTTAATACAATATTTGTTTGTGAGTAACAATTGGGGTGGCTTCTCCGTTGATCTTTGACACACAGAATAACACATTTTTCTGCCATGACTCCTCTCGGGGCTCGGAGGTACACCGTGACCAGGGGGTCGGGGAGGAGCACGTAACACATGCATGCGTGCATGTGTGTATTTGTGTGTGCATAACTACTTTAATTTAGATAATCAAATCATTCAATCTCAGACCTACTGTGATATAATATACCCCTGCCAGTTCTGCATTGTTAAATAATCACTCTCCTTGGAATTGTGGTTGCTTGAATGCAGATTTCAGCTTTCAAGTTGTATCATGACAATGCTTCATAGAACATGCATGCATTTTGATAACAGCGGTACCAAAATATTGTGAACTTTTAAAAGTTGAACTTCCTTCCAGCGGTTCAGCTCGCATATCTCTTCTACCCAAAGAATGAGTAACCATTCAATCACGAAAGAGCACCAAGATGAGGGCTACATTACATCTGCCATTTCTGTATTAGATGAAGTGACAAGTGTGACGATGTGCCTGGACCAGGCCAATGACCTGTTCCTCTTACAGAAATAAAATTTGTGAGTCCCCAGAAACACTTCCTTGGCCTGAATGAAAGTGTAATTTGCTTTTGGAAGGTGTGATTTAGGGTAGAATATGAGGCTTAACTATTTCAGCATAGAAACAGTGCACAGTGCAAATGAGGTATTAATTCCATTTAATATGGAATATTTTTTTTCCCTTGACTTGGGATTAGTTTCTGAAGTCAGTCTATCAATCTGGTGAGTGTCTATTATGCTTCGGTGATTTCTTTGTTAAAAGAACCATGTCACTGATTGTCCTTCGCAGCAAGAAGTCAATAACAGGATTATATCACAGGTGGCGTGACAAAATGTACGAACAGGTACATTTGACGATTGGCTTCACAATCGGGTATACAAGGGTTGTTGGGTTCTGTATTATTGGAAAACAACTGCTGCACGTCTACAAAAGTTATTGCCGCTTCCTCTGGAGATGGTCCGTCAACTCGACAATACTGTTTGTCATGGAGTGGTGGCTTTACGAAATGCCGGCATGAAACAGCGTGCTATTGCTCGGCAGTATGGCATCACTCAAGGTCAGGTGTCAAAGATCCTGAAACGAAATGCTCAGAGGGGTGTCCCTACTCCAATACCGAGGCCAGGACGTCCCCGCAGAACCACAAGGAGGGATGATCGCCAGCTGCACCGGTTAGTCCGCAATGGCCGTACCAAGTCAGCTAATCGGCTTAGGGCTGAGTGGCAGCAACTGACAAATGTGCCTGTATCCAGAAGGCTAGTCAACCAATGACTGGTTCAAGCAGGCTATCGTGCCAGGCATCCCCTAAGAAAGCCATGCCTGACCAGACAACACCGCCAGCGCCGATTGCAGTGGGCAAGAGGGCACTGTCAATGGCAGCCAGGACACTGGAATCATGTGATCTTCAGTGACGAGTCTAGATTTCTGGTCTATCGTCAAGCTGGCCGCATCCGAGTGCGCAGACAAGTGCATGAAGCCTACAACGAAGATCGTATAGTGCCAAGAGTCCAAGCTGGAGGTGGTGGGGTGACCGATTGGGCTGCTTTTCATGCAGGGGGCAAAACTGACCTGGTTGTACTGAATGGAAACCTGAACCAGTTCAAGTACAGGGCCATTCTGGAAGAAACATTGCTTCCATTTGCTCGTGCAGCCTTTCGAGGAAACTTTGTCTTCCAAGATGACAATGCACGGCCTCATCGTGCTCGCATGATCCAACACTTTCTTGCTGACCGTGGTGTGGAGCATATGGAGTGGCCTGCCATGTCCCCGGATATGAATCCGATAGAGAACTTGTGGGCAGACTTAACGTGTCAAATCGACAACTTGGACCACCAGCTTACCTCTGTGCGTGAATTGCAGCAGGCTATTGTCACTGCATGGCAAGCGATTCCTGTCCAAACCTTGGCAAATCTCGTGTACAGCATGCCTCGACGTGTACGTGCTCTCCTGAATGCTCGTGGGGGTTACAAGAAGTACTGAACTGTAATTTTACTGTCCGTAATCCCAGTCGTAATTTAACTTTTGTTTTTGTTAAAAATCAATTTGGCTAATGTGCAAAATAGAGATACTTCTGGAAAACGTACAGAAGTTTAACACAGTACTGTCCGTGAATCGAGTTCGAGATCAGTTTACATCACTTTCAAGGATCAATTTATTTGCTTCGAAATGTCAAATGTGGTTTTTGTTTCTTTTAAAGGTCACATTAACAAAATCTCGAATAATTTCAACATAATTCCAATGAACTTTTGGTTCTAAGTCATCTTGAAAAGAAAGTTCACCCCCACAAAAAAAATATTCCATATTAAATGCCAAGTCTGTATATTCCCCAAAATAGCATCATAATAGCAGAACAGCAAAAGCATTAAAATTAACTTGGAGAAGGGACATTATCTGCAACATATAAACGAGCTACATGGATAACAGCAAATATGAAGGGGTGTATTTTTCAATGGTGTGCAGTGTCCTGCAAGTAAAGGAAAATGTTTTACAGGTAGTACAGAAGAGCTTTAGCAGAATTCAAGGTCACGCAATTGGTATGAAAAGGGATTTTTCATGCACCAACCAAATATATTCCATAGGGTTGGAGGCGACCAGTGATTACTGAAGTACAGAGGTTGTGGGAAAAGGAAGAACTAGAGTGAGACTAATGGCACGCCATCGCAAACTCACTCTTCCCACCTCAAGCAAAGTTGAAAGATGGCAAAAGGTTTCACTATGAATGACCCAATATAAAATTGAGGGAAAAAAAATCTTTCCGTTTTGACCCCTGTGAACCTGTCCCCACAACCCCTGCAGCATGAACCTGGGGTCAAATCCAAAAAAAATGTCACATTGCACGAGTCCCACAATGTTGATTGCATATATAAAGTTTCATTTATTTTATGTTTAAAAATGTGCCCATAATTGCATTTGTTTTGTATTTGACCTTTTGACACCGCTTGGTGCAGTTAGTACATGGTGTTGTGTCATTGTAGTGCGAAATTTGCTACACTAGTGGAACCAATGTTTTTTGGAATCCTTATACCCTAGGCAACAAGACCTGAGTTGGTTCCATTTTTTTCAATGGCGTCTTTGGCGGCCATTTTGACTTTCAAAATGGCCGCCATTTTTTGCAATTTTGTATATATCTTTTCACATAAAACACTAATTATCCTTGTACAGAAAATCCACCAGAACACTTATATCCAGTTAACAGACGTTTTTTGAGAAATATCAGTCATCTTAAAATTCAACATGGCCGCCATTTGAACCAATTTTGCCATTATTTTCATTTTGAAAGATGTATCTTTTCACATAAAACACTGACCATTTTTTCTGGCATTTGTGTCATTCTTTGTACAGAAAAGCTACTCGAACACTAATATCTAGTTAACAAAAACTCTTTCGTGGAATATCAGCCATCTTGAAATTCAAAATGGCCACCATTTTAATTATTTGCTATGCTTCATTTGCACAAAGGCAAGCAAAAGCATATTACGTAGTGTGTTCAAAAAGTATCCGACCTTTATTTTTCGTGCGTAAAAAAAAAGAAGCTAGGGAGGCGTTGATTGGTGCACGTATGTAGGCGATCCTAATGCGCATGCGTGAATTTTTTCCCACCTGCAGAAGCTGTCATTCGACGGCAGACCGCCGATGAGTGAGGACATGTAAGTGAGCGCCGTCGGATTTTCGTTTTTGACAAAATGACGGAAAAACTTGAACAACGCTACTGCAACAAATTTTGTGTTTCATCAAACTTGCATCAAAACTGCAACTTGGTTTCTGGGTCGTACCCATAAACCCAGGACTCATCGCCAGTGATCACTGTGTTGAGGAAGCTGGGATCGCTGTTCACAGTCTCCAGCATGTCCTGTGCGATCTCCAAACGGAGTTGCTTCTGCTCAATCGTTAGCAGCTTTGGTACGAACTTCGCTGAGATTCTCCTGAAGCCCACATCCTCCTTCATAATGGAATGAACGGTGTTGAATCTTGCGGATCGTTTCCACTTGGGAATCGCCAAGCTTTACACAAAATTTGATGCAGCAGCGTTGTTCAAGTTTTTCCGTCATTTTGTCAAAAACGAAAATCCGACGGCGCTCACTTACATTTCCTCACTCATCGGCGGTCTGCCGTCGAATGACAGCTTCTGCAGGTGGGAAAAAATTCACGCGTGCGCATTAGGATCGCCTACATACGTGCACCAATCAACGCCTCCCTAGCTTCTTTTTTTTTACGCACGAAAAATAAAGGTCGGATACTTTTTTAACACAGTAGTATAAGTAAATTTTATTATTTATTTATTATTATTTGTCTTGTCAAGCTATGCCAAAGTGTGTTAATGTTAATATCAAACAAAACTGCAACCCAAAGGAAGGTATCATTAGTCATCTTGAATTTCAAAATGGCTGCCAAATATTAAAGTTACTACTACTATTCAAATATAAGGTAACATTGAATAATGTTCCTGGTATAATCATCTCTTTAGACAATAGTGCAATACATTTTGACAATGGTCAAACATTCAAAGGTCCATAATTTTGTAAATATCAGTTTTGTTTTCTTCATTGTAATATCTATGCCTAGTTGTCATCATCAGGGTTTTCAAGTTCCTCAGTTTGTTGCACAGCCGTGTTGGCACATTCTTCATCTGCTCCACATGCACATGACTCTGTGCATGTCAGATTGTGTCGCCTGCAGGAACATCTTCTGGAGCATTTGCTTATTCCACATCCACACCTAACAAGCTCGACCACAGATTCGGGAGCTATTGCAATTTCTGAGAGGATAGGTATTGGAATGTTATCTGCATCACATGACCAGCCTAGCTAAAAACGGGTCTGGAATATTTGGATTTTCCACAAGGTCTTGGTTCCAAATATATGCTTGCATGTGCGCCCTGAGGATGTGTTGATACCACGCACCAGAAGTTGGAGGTATTTTGTCTATCCCCCCGGGTTGGCTCGTGAAGCGTTTCCACATCAGCTTCCCGGCTGTGTTGGCCTGTAAGTCCCTTTTGTGCTCAAGAGCCTGCAGAGAAACCTCTCACATCCTGAAGCAACATTTGCAGATGGCATTTCTTCAGCACCAAGTTGACTCAATGCCGTGAGTTCTTCTGGTGTTGCTTTACTAAAGGCCTTGAAGGCCGTCTTTTTGCCTATACCTCTAATATGACCCCATGTGTCGCATCCTGTTATACAGTGAAATCCAGGAAGTGCTGCAGCTTTTGATGTACCAAGACGGTCATATATTGGTTTCAGTGACACCTTTCGTCTTTTGTCACCTGTTCCCATAAGCATGGTCGTCTGAGGACCAAGAACTGTGAGTCTCTGTAGAGCAAGTACCATAACATCTGTGCCTTGGGTCATGATATGCACATTCTTTCCAGCTGCAGAGATCTCAGCTGCATGAAGAATGATTAGAGTGTCTGCTTCTTCTTGTGTACTAACGCCATGTTGCTTCTTACATGCAGACGTGTTACCGTGACCACTGGAAACTTCAGCTGCAAGACTTTGTCCGCCAAGTAGACTGTGAGGGAATCCTTAGTTTCATTGTCTTTGCCAGACAAAGCCAGAAATATCTTTGGATCTTTGAGGGGGTTGTGTCAGCAACAATGTAGGCCATCCCTGATGATTGAACTCCTCACTTGCGACGTCTGATTATATCTTTGATTGAGTTATGTCTAACATAATTATCAAAGATCACACGGCAACCTTCATAGTTTTTGCATCTGCTTTCTATAGTCTTAGTAAAGACATCTCCCACATCTTTACATGTTTTTGGTGAAATTGCAGACATTACTTCATGAACTACTGACATGCCATCAACGACCACGAAAGTGTTCAAGTGTGAATCAGTATTGTTCTCTCTGTTGGTTTCTTTTTCTGTTGCCAAGCTTTCTAACACATGTATCAGATCACTTTTACTGTTTGAAGTTATCAGCGACCCATCAGTTTTCATAAGAGTTGAATTGATGGCGGTGAACTCGTAATTTGAGATAACATCTTGAAGGTCGATTTCACGACTTGACTTTGCTATCATTAGCAATCTGGCAAACATTGTGTTTGTTGCTTTCAATTCAACTTCCCCCTTAGTTCCTCTCATTTTGAGGGTTTTGCACATGTCATCCCAGTTGAGATACTTAAGTTTGGTCATGCGGTCCTATAGGTTTGTTGATCCACATATGCGCTGTTCAACAAAGGATTTGAATGCTTGCTGTCCACGGACCTTCATGTTCAGTATGTCCTTCTCAATGTTCTCAGGCACCACCTGTCTTGTCATCAAATTGTACAACTTAGCTGATTTGTCAGCAAATGGTTTACAATCCTTCAATGTTGCCAATAACTGATTTACACTCTGTTCCCGTTGATTGAATTTCGCTGACGTCAGGTGATGATGAAGAGCACTGGCTTCTTTTGACATACACCAATCATCATCTCAGACTCCATGGCCAGTCTTGCTAGCTCTGGGGCACAAAGACAGTATTTCAGGAGAGTTGCAGGCTTATTGGTGATTCCTTTTAGTCCACCATCCCCTTTGAGAACTTTATTCAGGAACTCTTGTCCTTGATCTATACCGACACCTGTGAATGGCACATCCCTTTTCTTTAGTGTGAAGTCTCCTGCCAGCAGTCTATTCCAGGTGATTGGATCTATGTCCATGGTATCACTTACTCTTGCAAGATATTCTGGGATGTTTTGAGCATAATCTAGTCGGTTGTAGCTGAAGAAGTATATGCACAAATTTTCTAGAGATGCCAAGTACAGGAAGAAATCTGGCTGCTTCAGTGAACGTGTGAAGTTAATCAGCGCCAACACTTGCCTCATGTACATTCGTGCCCATTGATACATTGGGAATTTACTGTGGCTCTGTCAAAATCACTCAGCTGCTTTTCCAAGTTTAGATGTTCAATCTCCATTAGAAGTTGTTGATGGGCTTCCTGAATGCCTACCTCTTTCTTGTTTGCTTCTATCAAGTTATCCATACAGGCAGATAGAGCTTCTACAACTGCAGGCTTCTCTTTCAGAAATTCTGAAAGCCAGAGATCAAAGAATACCTCTAATGTGAGCTCATGAGCTTGAACAGCACGGTTGTGGTGATTCCCATTGAGTATCTGATTTACTGTCACAGTGCTGTACAGATCCTTGCTCCAAGCTTCATCAAGCCCGCTGTGCTCAACAGTCCTCCCAAGGCACCTTAGTGCACACAAGACAGTGTGGAAACCACCAGGGCATACCATCCATTTCCCAGCATATTGGTCATGAAGATATTCTAACTTTAGGGCCCTCTTGTAAAGATCCATGTCAAATGTAACTAAGATCTTTCCAGTGTTTTCTGGACACACAGCACTATTGAGGTATGAAAGCTTCTCAAGAACTGTCACCAGTGTTGTCCACTCATGAGCTGGTTCCTTAATGATAGGCATTGTGTGATCTTGATCAAGGTTGGGTGTCTTGTTCTCTTCTGGAGTGCACACACGAGAATTGTATGCTGACCAAACTGGTATACCGTCTGATGTCTCTTCATGGTGCCTCTGTGAATACCGTGAAAGTAGCCATGCAAAGTCTTGCTGTGTTGCATTATCATACAGAACAGTTGTTCCAGTATTCCAACTTCAATACTGTCCTTTAGCGACCCCTCAAATTTCCAAGGATTTTGCCTCGCCTGTGTTATTGCATTTCTTATAATCTTTCCACTTTGAAAGAGAATTTTGAACTTTGCTTGCATATCCTTTTGTTCAGCAGAAGCTGCCCGAATAGCTGCAGCACCAGCATCACTGGAATGAACTGTTGATAGTTTTCCAGATATGCCTGTGATTTCGACATTATCCAGGTTGTTCTTCAGTTTCTGGTTTAAGTATAGCCTCTTGTTGGGATCAAAACCAGGAACGTTGTGGTTCTGGAAGATATCTTTATACAGAAGGTGCACATCAGGCATGGGGATGAACTCTCCTTCATCAATCCTTTGCTGTATGATGCTTGTAAACTCTACTTCAGCTGCTATGGATTTCAGGTTCTCATCCTGTTTGGCTTCAAAGGACAACTCACCACCCTTACGATGTGGACGTTGAACATATTTTTCCCAGTTACGAGTGTAACAAAGGTGATGGTACACAATATCTCTAGCAAGTAAATCACCAGAAGTTATCACATCACCTAGGTTTACCTGCCAAGTCTTGTTTCCACTCTTATTGACAATATCTGTGAAATGCGAGCCTCTACTATAACTAGTACAAGGATGGAGAACCTCATTAGTATCTTTCTGGCAAAAGAAACATTTATCTCTGAAGAATGAGTCACTTTTGCTTTGAGATCTTGTAACTGCTGACACAGTTGTTGCTGAAGTTGACGGTGCTGCTCGGTTTTGAGGATTCGACGGTCATCCCCTCTTGCGGTTCGTCAGATTTGAAATATTCTTTGATTCACAAGATTTGCTAAAGTTTCTCGAAAGGCTGCACGAGCAAATGGAAGCAATGTTTCTTCCAGAATGACCCTGCACTTGAACTGGTTCAGGTTTCCAGTCAGAACAACCAGGTCAGTTTTGCCCCCTGCATGAAAAGCAGCCCAAACGGTCACCCCACCACCTCCAGCTTGGACTCTTGGCACTATACAATCTTCGTTGTGGGCTTCATGCACTTGTCTGTGCACTCGGACGTGGCCATCTTGACGATAGACCAGAAATCTAGACTCGTCACTGAAGATCACGTGATTCCAGTGTCCTGGCTGCCATTGACGGTGCTCTCTGGCCCACTGCAATCGGCGCTGGCTGTTGTCTGGTCAGGCGTGGCTTTCTCAGGGGACGCCCGGCACGATAGCCTGCTTGAACCAGTCGTTGGTTGACTAGCCTTCTCGATACAGGCACATTTGTCAGTTGCTGCCACTCAGCCCTAAGCCGATTAGCTGACTTGGTACGGCCATTGCAGACTAACCGGTGCAGCTGGCGATCATCTCTCCTTGTGGTTCTGCGTGGACGTCCTGGCCTCGGTATTGGCATAGGGACACCCCTCTGATCATTTCGTTTCAGGATCTTTGACACCTGACCTTGAGTGATGCCATACTGCCGAGCAATAGCACGCCGTTTCATGCCAGAATTTCGTAAGCCACCACTCCATGACAAACAGCATTGTCAAGTTGACGGACCATCTCCAGAGGAAGCGGCAATAACTTTTGTAGACGTGCAGCAGTTATTTTCCACTAATACAGAACGCAACAACCCTTATACTACTGTGTTCAAAAAGTATCCGACCTTTATTTTTCGTGCGTAAAAAAAAAGAAGCTAGGGAGGTGTTGATTGGTGCACGTATGTAGGCGATCCTAATGCACACGCGTGAATTTTTTCCCGCCTGCAGAAGCTGTCATTCGACGGCAGACCGCTGATGAGTGAGGAAATGTAAGTGAGCGCCGTCGGATTTTCGTTTTTGACAAAATGACGGAAAAACTTGAACAACGCTACTGCATCAAATTTTGTGTAAAGCTTGGCGATTCCCAAGTGGAAACGATCCGCAAGATTCAACACCGTTCATTCCGTTATGAAGGAGGATTTGGGCTTCAGGAGAATCTCAGCGAGGTTCGTACCAAAGCTGCTAACGATTGAGCAGAAGCAACTCCGTTTGGAGATCGCACAGGACATGCTGGAGACTGTGAACAGCGATCCCAGCTTCCTCAACACAGTGATCACTGGCGATGAGTCCTGGGTTTATGGGTACGACCCAGAAACCAAGTTGCAGTCATCACAATGGAAGCATCCAACATCCCCGAGGCCAAAAAAAGCAAGGCAGGTCCGCAGCAATGTCAACGTCATGCTGACCGTCTTCTTCGACTCCAGAGAAGACATCATGCGGAATGCGACGGACCAGCTGCGCGCCATCCCAAAAGAGGCGTTCCAGCGCTGCTTCCGACAGTGGCAGAACCGTTGGGAGAAGTGTGTGGCAGCCCAAGGGGACTACTTTG
Source organism: Myxine glutinosa (assembly GCF_964187855.1). Classification (NCBI taxonomy): domain Eukaryota; kingdom Metazoa; phylum Chordata; class Myxini; order Myxiniformes; family Myxinidae; genus Myxine; species Myxine glutinosa. The sequence goes on along the minus strand of NC_136264.1, from coordinate 57,261,802 downwards.
AACGAGATTATTATAAAAAAATTTTTATCTGGATACGAGTATCTTTTATGAACAAAGGTCGGATACTTTTTGAACACACTATGTATACCCAATTGTGAAGCCAATCGTCAAATGTACCTGTCCTTACATTTTGTCACGCCACCTGTGATATAATCCTGTTGACTTCTTGCTGCGAAAGAAAATCAGTGACATGGTTCTTTCAACAAAGACATCACGGAAGGGTAAAATAAACTCACTCGATTGATATACTGAGTTCAGAAAGTAAACCCAAGTCAAGAAAAAAAAAAAATTCCATATTAAATGCCAAGTATGTAGATGCAAAAAAAACATTGGTTCCACTAGTGTAGCAAATTTTGCACTTACATATAATAATTCTACATAACACCATGCACTAAGTACTCTATCAAGCTGCAATGAATGCCTTTGGTTGTCAAAACTTCAGATTGGCAAAGGCAGACCTTGCACGATGAAAGATGCCCAGTCAGAGGTTGGCTTTCGAGGCAATCTTGGAAATATTGTCTCCCCAAGAAGGGTCATTGCTGATGGTGAGACACAATAGTACAAGTGGCTTAACCGCTTCAAGTGGTTTGTTTCGGAAGTGAATGGCAGGAGTTTGCCAGATGGTCCTTTCGGAGAGACAGGGTGAGTGTGTGGGATTTGTTGGGGTTGGCATACATTCCAAGTGTTGAACCAGCTTCTGATTTTATCAAGGTCTGCAGAGAGGGAAGAGGATGCTGCCTGCCTATCTGAAGGATGAGATATTATACGGTAGAGGGTGTCATCATCAGCAAAGCGATAGGCCTGATTTTGTAGAGAATCAGAAAGATAATTGATGAATATGAATAACAAGACTGGGCCCAAGATTTATTGGGGCACACCAACCTTGACAGGGAGGGGAGATGAGAGGATCCTGTCAAGAGCTACATGCTGAATACAGGAGTGGAGGAAGTCAGTAAGCCATGAGAGGAAGTGGCCGTGGATGCCATAGAAGTAGAGTTTGGAGATCAAGGCAGTGCCAGAATATATCAAATGCTCGAGACATGTCCAGAAATAACCATTAGGGGCACCTGCCAGGCATTCACCATATTTAGGCTCCTTTACACAGTTTAATAGGATTTCACAAATGACAACTGGGAAAAATCATATGAACAATTGAAATAGTTCCTGTCATGTCAAATATTTTCCATTGAGGTACTTGGAAGAGGTGAAGAGGTACTACTTGGAATTTAAGATGCAAGTTTATGAGCTCAAGTCTGAGGGAGATTCCACCATGCTGATAAAGCGGAACAAGCCAGAAACATGTCCATGGATTGATTACGTACCCTAGGGTTAGGCTGGCATTGCTAAAACTAAATAAATAAATAAAACCTTCAAAAGGGTTATTGCAGGCCATTATCACATCCACAAACATACTTTAAGGAAAGTTGCCTGCATTTCAGAGGTGCTATGTTGGAGCCTTTAACTCTGACAGCAGTGGTGTCACTCTTTTCCACTCTGAAATTGATTAGAAGCTGGTCTGATAAGTGGAACAGACATTTAATCCTGGCAAATGTGTCTCATTCTGTCAATCCAGAAGAATCCCCTAACCCATCAATCTATTTTCACAGCCACCCACTTGAGGTTCCCTTGAATTTCTCGACCTCATCCACTGTCACTACCTCTCCTTGGAGGCCCATACAGTAAAGCCTGACTACCAATAATTAGGTAATTAGGTCAGATCAGTCTTTTGGGACTGCCACTAGTAACATGTAACACAGTGCCACCTACTGCATGGTGGGGTTGTCGGCGACTAAACCAACACCCCTCACTGGCTTTGCTAGTGGGGAGGTTGACTGTGACACCCTGCCAGGACCAAAACAACACCTGACAAAGGGCGGATGAGCTCTGTTCAGGAGCCAATAGCCATCCAGTACGGAGATGGTGTCTCCTAAAAGAACACCCAATCAGGGTAGGCCAATTTATTTTCCCACCTGACCTAGTTACTCGCTCCTACACAGTAGTCCTGTGAAGAGATTTACTTATTTCAGTGGTTGGTGGCTTTCAGCTTTCTTTGTCAACCACATTTAGTGTCTTTCAGCCTTGTTTAGGGCAAAAAAAAAGAAATAAAAAAGAAATGAACCATGCCAGCTGTAGACCGAGGCATCCTCTGTCATTCGAAATAATTTCTTGAAAAGTCAGAACTTATCTAACTCAACAGAGTACCGCTCTCCCCTCTGGGCTGGTGACCCCGCTTCACGTCTCTCCTGGTACCCGTAGAACGCAAAGCTCAACATTATTGGCCTCTCTGGCTGTTAGGCAGAAGAACAAGGGCTACTTCTCTCATCGCAGACAAGTTGGTAGCCCATTTGTTTTATTTTTAACCACCACTCCTCAGGCCATGCATCCTGGAGGGAATTGTTGTTCTTTCAGCCTCATTTCCTCTACTCTATCTTCTGACACTCCTTAGTCCCTAAAAGACACATTCTTCCATTAAACCCCGTCTTGGTTAAACTCCCAAAATCCAGGCTCAATGTCCATCGCCATTCTTGTTCAGTTTTCTTTTTTAAATCCTGTTTTGTTATGGTTTCACTGTTCATTCAAACTTTTCCTCCCAGGGCTTCACGTTAGCAGTATTCCACAATTTCATGCCATCCCCTCCCTCACAGTCATCCATCCCCATGATATTTTCGACACCCCTAATAACACAACCCAACCTAACCCAATCCTCTTACTTACAAGTTTACTCTCATTCTCCCCTCAGTCCTTTGTTCGTTTTGTCCACCTGCTACCCCACTAGCCTTTTTGCCTTTTAATACGTAGCCAAGTCAATATCAGTCAATATGTCACCTTTTTGTCCTCAGTCTCCTAGTTTGTCCATGAGCATGCATTGTGTCCAAAAAGAAGTAAATAAAGTTATGGGTCATAGGATTTTGACAATGCATAAGACGACTTGGTGTGGAGCCAGTTAATACCTTATTGCACCCAAGTCACAGCCTGGATGCATTTTCTTACATGTTACCAGTTTCAGATAGGTTGGAGATTGGATTCTTTACGGTTACCGACTGAATTCCTTAATTCTATCAAACAATTATTTTACCTCATCTGTGAAAAGTCAGGGATGGTTGGCCCATAGTTTGACTTTGTGACAACATTCCATACAGTTGACTTGGGGATGGATGGGACTAATAAAATGGTCATTATTGAGGAATTCCCACTCTAGCAGCAGATGAACATTTCTTTGTAACCCCACCAACTCTTTCCTCTGGTACATCATGCTCTGGAAGTGAGCTGTGAGAATGTTCTTTTCCTATTGTTTCTGTCTGTGACAATATTCAGTTTCAATAGCATTGAAGAGGTGACCACTTGAATGACCTGACATGCTTGTAGGCTCATGTCTGCTATCTCGAGCCAAACACTTCAACATCAAGGACAAAGTTGAAGTCGAACATCGAAGCAAGGAAGGTGCCAAACATCATTAATAACTGTGGAAGCAGAATAATATTTCAAACAATCAACCTTAGCGCCAAAGCCTTCAAATACTTGGCTGGAGGGTGCCTCCATATACCTCTTCCTTATATTATATCATGATATATTGATCATTCTCTCTAGTCCTCACTTCTGGTTAGAAAGCACACGTTCCAGCTCACTAACTATATAAAGTTGACAAAAACCCACAGAAGAGTGCCAAAAGACAGTACTTGATTTGATAAGGACAAAAAAGAAACAAGGGAAGTGCCGATACATTCAAAGTACACCGCCCCCATGCCAAATAAATAAATAACATCCTCCAGCGCGGGGCATTGCCTGGGCGCCTTTGGTGCCCGGCCATACCACCGTGCAGCACATAGAGACCGTATTGGGGGGAAGAGGTGTACAATAATTGATTGAGCGATTGCGTAATTAAAATCAATAAATAGTAATCGTAAAATAATTTCTTAATCAATTGGCTAATAGCATACCTCAACCATCAGTGTTTCATCTGAAGCTGTAACTTTTGAAAATTAATCAAATAAGTCATTAGTTGAAAAAATTTAATGATTAATGGATTAATCAATAAACATTTAATGGGTGAATTAATTAATCAATAAATCAAAAATATCCTTTATAGCCACATCGCTTGGCTACTGTCGTGTCCAAATATCAGCTTCCTAGCTCAAAAAGGTGCCTGAGATATTGTCCAGATGAGAAAGAAAATAAATAAGTGATTAGTAATGAAAATAAATAAATAATGACCATAGAATAATTAAATAATTAATCAATTGGCTAATAGAATACCAACACCACCACTGTTTCATCCAAAAAACTTTATTTTAAAAAGTAAAAGAAAAAAAGAAGCCTATTAATCGAATAATGAAATAATTAATCGATTAATCAATTAAACTATAAATAAAAAAATACCCTTTACAGCCAAATCACTTGGTCACCGTCATGGTCAAATATCAGCTTCAGAGCTCAAAAGGTGCCTGAGATATTGCCCAGATGAGAAAGGAAATAAATAAGTACTTAATAAGTTGATAATAATTAAATAATTAGTCAATTAATTGGTTAATCAAAAAATAGAAAAATACTGTTTTTGCCAAAGACTTCTGCTTCCGGTCTTGCCGGCGAGGTTACGTTTTTTTCGAAGCTGTCCACGCTTTCCACGCTATCGAAGTTAAGTAATTGTTCCCATTTGTATTTTCGTCAAAACTGTATTTATTTTATAGTGTGTGTACCTACAGTGGGTCCCTAGGAAGATTCTCGGTGTTAATCTTTCATACCTGTATAGAAAATCGTGTTAATTCGTGTCGTGTCTTTTGAGGCCTCGTAGGCTACCGTGTCCTACCTTGAGCTTTGTTTTTCTCTCAGCGGTCCGTCAATTGTGCTCCAATTACTCTCGTTCTCTGTTTTTGTCCCAGTCTTTTCACCCCACACGTCCTTGTTTATAATCTCAACTCAAAAAAAAAAAAATCCTTCTCTATTCTTATTCGTTGTTCTTATTCGTTCGTTCGTTCTTCGACCACGTGTTTCACACCCATTTCCCCAGATAGTTTTCACTGTTAAACCTTAAAATGTTTAAACTTTCCCCTGAAGTACTGCATTCTGTCATATATTATAACAGCTTTTTTGTCTTCTTCTTTAAAAGGTTGCTTTCGACTTGCTCACCAAATCTATTCATTCCCCAAAAAAATTCCACCTCTTACAGTGCCTCTTTCAGACATTCCCTAAACTTTCAGACATTCCCTAAACTCTCCTACACTCCACCCCCCCCCCCCCCCTCCAGTGTCCTTAAATGTATTTTTGACTCGAAGGTCACAAGAAACTCATTTTGCAATAAATGTTCGTTTCCCATTAATCGTACACTTTCCAAAATCCAATCTCACCCCTCCCCTCCAAATCTTCCCCGTCACCCCTCCCCTCCAAAACTTCCCCATCCCCACTCCCCTCCAAAACTTCCCCATCACAACTCCCCTTCAAATCTTCCCCATCACCCATCCCTTTCAAATCTTCCCCCTTGCCCCTCCCCATCACCCATCCCTTTCAAATCTCCCCCCACACCCCTCCCCTCCTAGACTCCCCCTCACCCCTCCCCTCCTAGACTCACCCCTCATCCCTCCCCTCCAAATCTCCCCCATCTCCCATCGCTTTCAAATCCCTCCCCTTGTCCCTTCCCTCCGAAACTCCCCCCTAACCCCTCCCCTCATAAACTCCCCCTCACCCTCCCCTTCAAATCTCCCCACCCTCATTTCTTCTCCATTTCCCCCCTCTCACCCCTCCTCCTCAAAGCATCCTCCCCACTTCTTCCCCCTTCCAACTCTCACCTCCATCTCCCCCAACCTTCTGCCTCGCTCTTCCCCCTCCTCAAATAACACCTCATTGTGCCTCACCCAATCACCATGAAACCTTTTGTCCGCCCCATCCTTCCCTTTCTCCGAGCTATTCTGAAATCTCTGACACACCTTCAACAGCTCTCCCTACCTCTTCCTCATCTTCCACATCTTACCCAAACCCCTCCCCCCCACCCCCTGTTCTGTATCCGATGCTCCCCCTTCCTCTTCATTAATGGTATGGACCTCAAACATCCGGGGCCTTCGTTCAAACGTAACTGATCTCTCCATACAGGTTGCTTCTGACAAATCAGACGTGATCTGCTTAACAGAAAATTTCCTCCTTCATGATGTCTCCGATTCCTTAGTATCTCTCCCATGTTACTCCCTCCTCCGGTATGATAGACCTGAGCCTCGTCCTGGAGGTGGGGTTGCTATCTTTATCAAGAACTCTCTTTCTCACTCGCCCTGCAATGCCCTCTCTCCACCTCACCCCCAGGAATATTTCTGGCTACGGCGTCCCCTTTGCTCCCACCTCTTGTTCATATGTGTGTTGTACCGTCCACCAAGCAGTGATGACTCCATCTACATCTCGCTGTCTGATAATATGGACAAACTTCTATCTACTCATCCCAACACTCTCTTCCTCATATGTGGTGATTTCAATTGTCACCATGCCAGTTGCCTGGGTGTGGGTACCTCTCTCACCAGCCATGGCTCCTCAGCAAAGGAATTCTGCAACTCACTGGGACTGACACAATCTGTCAATTTCCCGACCCGGATCTCAGTCAACGGAGCATCTTCTCTTCTGGACTTGGTTATGACTAACTTCCGTGAAAATGTCTGCTGCTCTACTTCTGCTCCAATCGGCTCATCTGATCATGTGCTTGTTAAAGTGGACATCTCTCTGACCATTCTCAGGGAGCCTCCTCAGCGTCGACGAGTCTGGCATTTCACTCAGGCCAACTGGCACGGTCTTCAAGCAGCCATCAATCATCTGGACTGGTCTCCCATCTCTACAGCCTCTGACATCAACCCATCCTGCGAATTCTTCCAAAGTAAATTGCTCTCTCTCATGCACAGATTTATCCCATCTCGTCTTCAGTTGTCATACCCTTCCTCCCGTCCATGGTACAAGGAGGCTGTTGATCTTGTGGTGAGGCTGTTGCCCAGAAACAACTTGCCTTCGTCTCCTGGAAAGCAAATCCAACAGAAGGAAATCTCATTTCCTTTCACAAAGCCCGAAACAAGTGTGTGTCCACCCTCAGGAGAGCCAGGAAACAATATCTTTCCGTTCTTAGGACCGAACTCTCTTATCTGTCTCCATCTTCCAAATCCTGGTGGCGTCTGGTCAAATCCGTTTCTGGTGTTTGTTCCCCCTCCATCCCCTCCCTTACCTCAAACGGCTGCACAGCTGACTCCGCACGTGAAAAATCGGCTCAACTCTGTGTTTGCCTCTAAATCTTGTGTCCCAAACCCATCCCTCTCTGTACCCACCGTACCCAATCGTACCCAGCTGCTACTGGACTCTGTGTCCTTTCCTCCTGACAAGGTGGAAAAGTTTCTGTCAACCCTCGACTCTGATTCTGCAACTGTACCTGACGGCATCAGCCCACGGGTCCTAAAATCCTGTTCTTTCGCTCTTTCACTCCCTCTCTCGGTTCTCTTCACCCTCTCTTTTGCTCAAGGTCATCTGCCATCTGCTTGGAGATCAGCCAACATCAACGCTTTACACAAAAAGGTGCAAAAACAGATCCTAGCAACGACAGACCAATCAGCCCTCTCCCAATTATCAGCAAAGTCATGGAATCCATCATTGCTTCGGATATGAAATCTTTTATCTTCTCCAATGGCTTGATCTCTGATCATCAATTTGGTTTAAGACCAGGTCACTCTACTCTGGACATGCTGCTTCTGCTGTCTCAACAATGGATGGAGGTCCTCAATGCCAAACAGGAAATTCGAGCTGTCTCCCTTGACATATCACATGCCTTCGATACGGTCTGGCACCCTGCTCTGCTCACCAAACTCTCCTCCTTTGGTATCCATGGAAATCTCCACACATGGCTGGCGGACTTCCTACCTAGTCATAGTCAACGTGTGGCCCTTTTTGTATACTGAATCGAGGCTCGTGAAAGAGCTGAATGGGTTTCTCTCATCTCCTCTTCCTGTTCAGGCTGGTGTTCCCCAAGGCAGTGTTCTGGGCCCTGTGCTTTTTCTGGTCTTCATCAATGATCTCTCCGACTCTCTTGAAAATCCTCTCCACGTTTTTCGAAGTTAAGTCTGTTCACAATTGTATTTTGTCGAAACTGTATTTATCATTCGGTGTGTGAAGTTATTGTGTGCAACTTTGGTTGTTTCTCGGTGTTTATCTTTCATAAATTGATCGTCTGTTTGCCGTGTCGTGTCTTGAGGCCTTGTACAGTGTGCACTGTACAACCTTGAGGCTTTGTTTTTCTCTCAGCGGTCCGTCTTTTGTGATCCAATAACTTTCGTTCTCTGTATTCCCAGTCTTTTCACCCATAGCCTACTTCCTTGTGTAAATCTCAACTCAAAAAAAAAAAAAAAAAAAAAAAAAAATTTCCTTCTCTGTTATCATTCGTTTATTCATTCTTATTCGTTCGTTCGTTCTTCGACCACGTGTTTCTCCCCCATTTCCCCAGATAGTTTTCACTCATTAACCTTCAATGTTTACACTTTCCCCTCAAGTTATGTATTCCGTCATATTTTATAACACCTTTTTCTTCTTCTTCTTTAAAAGGCTGCTTTCGACTTGCTCACCAAATCAATTCATCCCCAAAAAAATATCCATCTCCTATAGTGCCTTTTTTCTACATTCCCTAAACTCTCCTGCACTCCATCCTCCATCCAGCGTCCTTAAACGTATTTTTAACTCGAAGGTCACAAGCAACTCATTTTGCAATAAATGTTCGTTTCCCATAAATCGTACACTTTCAAAAATCCAATCTCACCCCTCCCCTCCAAATCTTCCCCATAACCCCTCCCCTCCAAATCTTCCCCATCACCCCTCCCCTCCAAATCTTCCCCATCACCCATCCCTTTCAAATCTCCCCCCTTGCCCCCTCCCTCCTAAACGACCCCCTCACCCCTCCCCGCCAAGACGCCCCCTCGCCCCTCCCCTCCTAGACTCCTGCCTCACCCCTCCCCTCCAAATCTCCCCCATATCCCATCCCTTTCAAATCCCTCCCCTTGCCCCTTCCCTCCCAAACTTCCCCCTCACCCCTCCCCTTCAAATCTCCCCACCCTCATTGCTTCTCAATTTCCCCCCTCTCACTCCCCCTCCTCAAAGCGTCCTCCCCGCTTCTTCCCCCTTCAAACTCTCACCTCCATCTCCCCCAACCTTCTGCCTCGCTCTTCCCCCTCCTCAAATAACACCTCATTGTGGCTCACCCAATCACCATCAAACCTTTTGTCCGCCCCATCCTTCCCTTTCTCCGAGCTATTCTGAAATCTCTGACACACCTTCAACAGCTCTCCCTACCTCTTCCACCTCTTCCACATCTTACCCTACCCCTCCTCCCCCCTGTTCTGTATCTGATGCTCCCCCTTCCTCTTCATTAACGGTATGGACCTCAAACATCCGGGGCCTTCGTTCAAACTTAACTGATCTCTCCATACAGGTTGCTTCTGTCAAACCAGACGTGATCTGCTTAACAGAAACCTTCCTCCTTTATGATGTCTCTGATTCCATAGTATCTCTCCCGGGCTACTCCCTCCTCCGGTATGATAGACCTGAGCCTCGTCCTGGAGGCGGGGTTGCTATCTTTATCAAAAACTCTCTTCCTCACTCGCCCTGCACTGCACTCTCTCCACCTCACCCCCAGGAATACCTCTGGCTACGGCTTCCCCTTCGCTCCCACCTCTTGTTCATATGTGTGTTGTACCGTCCACCAAACAGTGATGACTCCATCTACATCTCGCTGTCTGATGATATGGACCAACTTCTATCTACTCATCCCAACTCTCTCTTCCTCATATGTGGTGATTTCAACTGTCATCATGCCAGTTGGCTGGGTGTGGGTACCTCTCTCACCAGCCATGGCTCCTCAGCAAAGGACTTCTGCGACTCACTGGGACTGACACAATCTGTCAATTTCCCGACCCGGATCTCAGTCAACGGAACATCTTCTCTTCTGGACTTGGTTATGACTAACTTCCCTGAAAATGTCTGCTGCTCTTCTTCTGCTCCGATCGGATCATCTGATCATGTCCTTGTTAAAGTGGACATCTCTCTGACCATCCTCAGGGAGCCTGCTCAGCGTCGACGTGTCTGGCATTTCACTCAGGCCAACTGGCACGGTCTTCAAGCAGCCATCAATCATCTGGACTGGTCTCCCATTTCTACCGCCTCTGACATCAACTCATCCTGGGAGTTCTTCCGAGGTGAATTGCTCTCTCTCATGCACAGATTTATCCCATCTCGTCTTCAGTTGTCTTACCCTTCCTCCCGTCCATGGTACACGGAATCTTGTGGTGAGGCTGTTGCCCAGAAACAACTTGCCTTCGTCTCCTGGAAAGCAAATCCAACGGAAGGAAATCTCATTTCCTTTCACAAAGCCCGAAACAAGTGCGTGTCCACCCTCAGGAGAGCCAGGAAACAATATCTCTCCGTTCTCAAGACCGAACTCTCTTATCTGTCTCCCTCTTCCAAATCCTGGTGGCGTCTGGTCAAATCCGTTTCTGGTGTTTGTTCCCCCTCCATCCCCTCCCTTACCTCAAACGGCTACACAGCTGACTCCGCACGTGAAAAAGCTGAATGCCTCAACTCTGTGTTTGCCTCTAAATCTTGTGTCCCAAACCCATCCCTCTCTGTACCCACCATACCCAGTCGTACCCTGCTGCTCCTGGACTCCGTGTCCTTTCCTCCTGACAAGGTGGAAAAGTTTCTGTCAACCCTCGACTCTGATTCTGCAACTGGACCTGACGGCATCAGCCCACGGGTCCTAAAATCCTGCTCTGCTGCTCTATCTCACCCTCTCTCTGTTCTCTTCACCCTCTCTTTTGCTCAAGGTCAACTGCCATCTGCTTGGAAATCAGCCAACATCACCGCTTTGTACAAAAAAGGTGCAAAAACAGATCCTAGCAACTACAGACCAATCAGCCTTCTCCCAATTATCAGCAAAGTCATGGAATCCATCATTGCTTCGGATATGAAATCTTTCCTCTTCTCCAATGGCTTGATCTCTGATCATCAATTTGGTTTCAGACCAGGTCACTCTACTCTGGACATGCTGCTTCTGCTGTCTCAACAATGGATGGAGGTCCTCAATGCCAAACAGGAAATTAGAGCTGTCTCCCTCGACATATCACGTGCCTTCGACACGGTCTGGCACCCCGCTCTGCTCACCAAACTCTCCTCCTTTGGTATCCATGGAAATCTCCACGCATGGCTGGCGGACTTCCTCTCTAGTCGTCGTCAACGTGTGGCCCTGAATGGGTTTCTCTCATCTCCTCTTCCTGTTCAGGCTGGAGTTCCCCAAGGCAGTGTTCTGGGCCCCGTGCTTTTTCTGGTCTTCATCAATGATCTCTCTGACTCTCTCGAAAATCCTCTCTATCTCTTTGCTGATGACTCCACTCTCTGCCGCTCCATTCCTCTTCCCTCAGATCGGCAGTCTGCTGCCTCCTCACTCTCTGAAGACCTGGACAAAATCACAGACTGGTCAAACAAGTGGAACATGTCTTTCAATCCTGACAAATCTCACACTCTTACTATGTCTCTCCGAAAAGATCGACTGGACAACCCTCCCATCTACTTTCTCAACAATCCTCTCCAAGAAGTTCTGTCGCTCAAGATTTTGGGTCTCACTATCTGCCATGATCTTTCTTGGGAAAACCACATTTCCAAGCTGGCCTCCAAAGCCAGTCGCCGACTGGGCATCCTCCGTCGTGCGAAGTCCTTCCTCGGCACACCTGAGCTCCTCACCACATACAAGGCTTTCATCCGCAGCTCAATGGAATACTGTTCTCCCCTATGGGCCGGTGCTCCTGCCTCACACCTTGCTCGGCTTCACGCTGTTGAAACCAAAGCTTTCAGAATTATTGGAATCTCCCGCGCTGAAGCTATCTCTGAGGGCCTTTCACTCACTCACCGCAGGCAGGTAGGTGGTCTTTCTGTCTTCTACCGACTCCTCTCCAGCCTTGCACCCCCAGCTCTCTCTGTGCTCTGTCCCCCAAATATTCCTACAGGTCGCACAAGATCTGCCAGCAACCCTCTGATGGTTAAACTGCCGAAATCTCGGCTCTCTGCTCACCTTCACTCTTTCATTCCTCTTTTCTCCCGCCTCTGGAACAAACTCCCTCACTCCCTTCAATCCCACTCCTCCCTCCAGGTCTTTAAAACAGCTGTTCACCACCATCTCTTATCTTCCCCCATCCAAAACCTTGATCTTTTCTACCCCCGCTAATTCACCCCAGATCCACCTTGTTTGAAATTCCAACTTCTTTCCTGGAAGTCCTGGCAGTGTCCATATGTTTTATACCTCTCCCACCGCCCCCTTCCCACGCCCCCCCCCCCCCAAAGCCCTCGCCCTCTCTCAGATCTCTCGATGTCTCCATGTCTCTCGGTCCCTGCTCTCAAATGTTGTGTTTGTGTCCTTCCCCCTCTCTCCCCATCTTGTCTACCGTCTACCGCTCCCTATGTTATATGTTTTATGTGTCGGTTTGTCTTTCTGTGTGATTAATGTTCGCTCTTTCACGAGCCTCGACCTTGTATACAAAAAAAAAAAAAAAAAAAAAAAAAAAAAAAAAAATCTCTTTGCTGATGACTCCACTCTCTGCCACTCCATTCCTCATCCCTCAGATTGGCAGTCTGCAGCCTCCTCACTCTCTGCAGACCTGGACAAAATCACAGACTGGGCAAACAAGTGGAACATGTCTTTCAATCCTGACAAATCTCACACTCTTACGATGTCTCTCCGAAAAGACCGACTGGACAACCCTCCCATCCACTTTCTGAATAATCCTCTCCAAGAAGTTCTGTCACTCAAGCTTTTGGGTCTCACTATCTGCCATGATCTTTCCTGGGAAAACCACATTTCAAATCTGGCCTCCAAAGCCAGTCGCCGACTGGGCATCCTCCGTCATGCGAAGTCCTTCCTTGGCACACATGAGCTCCTCACCACATACAAGGCTTTCATCCACAGCTCAATGGAATACTGCTCTCCCCTCTGGGCTGGTGCTCCTGCCTCACACCTAGCTCGTCGTCACGCTGTTGAAACCAAAGCGTTCAGAATCATTGGAATCTCCCGCGATGAAGCTACCTCCGAGGGCCTTAAACTTACTCACCGCAGGCAGGTTCGTGGGGGTCTTTCGGTCTTCTACCGACTCCTCTCCGGCCTTGCTCTTCCAGCTCTCTCTGGGCTCTGACCCCCAAATATTCCTACAGGTCGCACAAGATCTGCCTGCAACCCTCTTATGGTTAAACTGCCAAAATCAAAACTCTCTGCTCACCTTCACTCCTTCATTCCTCTTTTCTCTCGCCTCTGGAACAAACTCCCTCACTCTCTTCAATCCCACTCCTCCCTCCAGGTTTTTAAAACAGCTGTTCACCACCATCCCCCATCCAAAACCTTGATCTTTTCTACCCCCACTAATTTCACTCCAAATCCACTTTTTTGAAATACCAACTTCTTTCCTGGAAGTCCTTGGTGTCCTTGTGTTTATACTTCTCCCAACCCCCACCCCCCCTTCCCACGCCGCCCCGCCCCCCCAAGCCCTCTCCCTCCCACACATTCACGATGTCCCTGCTCTCAAATGTTTTGTTTATGTGCTTCCCCTTCTCTCCCCATCTTGTCTACCGCTCCCCTTTTTATAGACTTTGTTTGTTTGTTTGATTTGTTTGTGTAATAAATGTTAGCTCTTTCACGAGCCTCGATTCTGTATACAAAAAAGAAAGAAAAAAAGCACTTTCACACTATTGTGCCCAAATTTCAGCTTCCTAGCTCAAAGGATGGCTGAGATATTGCCTGGACTAAGAAACAAGAAAAAAACCGCAGTGAAAACTGAGTACTCCCTTTCAGAGCTCGTCATTGCTGAGCCCCCTTCGGTGCCCGGTGACGACGTCATGCAGCGCCTGGAGATGGAATAGGAAAGGAGCGGTGTACAATCTTTTGAGTTTTTAAGAAACCTTTTTAAAAAAATGCAAACATTAGGCTCCTGAGCATCAAAAGCATGCTTAAACATGGTGATAAGACATGTGGGGACAAGACGTTCTCAGAGAAGTTAGAGCAATGTGTTTGTGGTCTTATACATGACGAACAGCAGGGGTACCCAGCATTGCCCAGTCTATTTTTTTGTGGGGGCATAAAACACTTCCCCACACACACTAAGGAATGGGGTCCCAACACTTCCTTACACCCATGATCGAGCAATTAAAAGAAGAATATCTACATTTAATCCCCCTACAACCCCTCACCCGCACCCCACGACACTCACTGATGGACCTCTGAAAGGTTGAAGATGATCCCTTCAGCCATCTCTGAGAAACATGGTGACAGACACACAGACTAATGGCTCTCTTATCGTATAGATCGGTGTAAAACCCATCAAAAATGTTGGGTGGTGCAGCCTCGTGTGCATGCCAAAGTCTGAAGCCTTGGCCGAGTGGAAGTTGTGCATCTTTATTTAGCATCTATGGATGCAAATGAACACTCGCTTTACTCTGCGTGCTTTGCACATCACGTGCAGCGAATTTCACCTCCCTGCGCCTTGTATTTATTGTTATTTCTTTCAAAAAACGCTTCAATACACCGCCCTTGAGGCTCGGTTTGCAAGTCACCATCTACAATTCCAAAAGAAGAGATGTAATTACTCTTTTATAGAAAATGTTTTTCGAGTTTTTTTATCCTCAAAAATAGACCATAGTGAACACAGGCGTATTAAAAGATTGGCCTTTAAAACCCTAACCAAATCATCCTTATGAAGGTGGATAGACAAATACACAAATACACACTGTGTTTTATACATGTGTTACGTGCTCCTCCCAAAACCTCGGGGCACGGTGTACCTCCGAGCCCCGAGAGGAGTCACGGCAGAAAAATGTGTTATTGTGTGTCAAAGATCAATGGTGAAACCACATCAATTGTTACCAACAAACAAATATTGTATTAAGATCACACAAGAATAACAGTACAACAACAATAGTAATCAATTGTACAACCAATATATATTTCCTATGATGGTACCATCAGGTTCATACAATATAACTCACTGTGCTCCAAGTGAGCGAAAAGAAGAAGATTCCTAATGTCTCTAATCCCGGCTTCAAGCCAGAGTTGATTCCGGCTTCAAGCCAAAGTCGATCCGCTCCAGCGATCGTCAGAACAATGTCCAATCGAGACCAGAATCCCGTTGGGTTGGCAGTTACAGTCCTGCTGCCAAAGCTGCGCAAAGGCGCCCTCAAGGCGACTGGGAAATCACACCCTCGGGTATGGACGTTTCACGGCTCCAAATCGGCGACACACAGATTTTCCACACAAAAGCCACATTACACACACACACACACACCAGATCAACGTCTGAATGCGGTGAAAATGGTCGAAGCGAGATGAAACCTTGATCGAAGCGCAAGTCCTGCGCGGGGTAAAAATGGCTGACGGCCCGTTCTCGTGGCGTAACGGCACTCCAATGATTCTCTTCGGAATCGACCGCAAAACCTGACACGCAGGTTGATCTGTCACAGCGATAACAACTCTGTCACAGGAATCCCTTTCCTGGGAAACCCAAAGTTCACTCGTGACTTTGTTCGTCAATCGTTCGCTCCAGATCTCAAAGCAGCTAGGCTTCTTGTCCGACTCAATCGCTCCGCCTTCTCCTCCTCCTCTTCCTCTTCGTTCGGTTCCGGTTTCATTTAAACATTAACTTTTTTACCTTTTGAAAATAGTAATATCTATTTCCCTTAAACGACAACAATAATAGTACATGGAATCAAAAATGTTTACAGTGGATGAAAACCACAACAACGGAAGTGACGAATCCGTAACACATGTAGATTACAATGTAGCCTGGCTCTTTTTTCAGCTGACCTAAGATCAGATTTCAGCTTGGAGAAGAGCACCATATACCCTTTTCCAAACACCAAAATATTAGAAAGATGCCTTTTAGCCGACATCCAGTGCTAGCCATAAGTAATGGAACAGTGAAATGAAATTTGGTATTACTGTATGGCGAATTGATCAATAAATTTGTATTCGAGATCAAAATATGACTGAGGCAAGAGTGCAGAAGGCCAGTTTTTATTTATTGGTATGTCTATGCATACATGTTTTACGATTGCAGGACAATAGCACTTTTTATGTTCCATCCCCCCATTTTAGATAAGCACAAGTATTGGAACAGATTAAAGTAAATTAAAGTGGTATAATAGGTAGTATTTGGTTGCATATCCCTTGCATCCAATAACTGCATCGAGCCTGTGGCCCAATGGCATCACCAAACTTTTGGTATCTTCCTTTGAGATGCTTTGCCAAGCCTTTACTGTAGCCATTTTCAGGTTGTTGCTTGTTTTGTGTGTTTCTGAGTTTAGTCTCCTCTTCAGCAGGATAAATGCATGCTCCATTGGATTTAAATCAGAAGATCGACTTGGGCAGTCTAAAACCTTCCACATTTTCCCCTGATAAACTCCTTGGTTGCATTTGCAGTGTGTTTTGGGTCATTGTATTGCTTTATGGTGAAGTGCTGCTCAATGAGTTGAGAGGCATTTTCTTGCACATAGGCAGACAAAATGTTTTTGTACACATCTAAATTCATTCTGCTGCTGCCATCATTAGTTACATCATCAATAAAATGAGGAAGCCAGTTCCAGAGGCAGCCATGCAAGCCCAAACCATGACACTAACTCAATCATGCTTCGGATCATATGGAGTTCCTTTCTTTCTCCACACTTTCACTTTTCCATTGCTTTGATAAAGATTTATCTTGGTCTCATCTGTCCATAAAACTTTGTTCCAGAACAGAGGCTAACCTCTGCACTTGGAAAATTGTAACTTGGCCTTTATATTTTTGGTGCTGATGAGAGGTGTGCATCTTACGGTGTAGCCTATGTAATTCTGCTTTCAAAGTCTTCTGCAAATGGTAGACTGTGATACTTTCTGGTCCACATTCTGAAGGTTGTTGTTGATGTCACTGACGGTTGTTTGAGGAATTTTCTTCACAGCTCTGATTATTTTTTCCGTTATCAACTGCAGTTGTTTTCCTTGGTCGACCTGGTCGTTGTCTATTGCTAAGTACACTAGTGGTTTCTTTCTTTTCCAAGATATTCCAAATTCAATTATAGAAATGAAGGTCAATTTATAGACCAGTGGTGTCTATAATGGCGGACATGGATTTGTCCCCCTATTGGGAGAAGATCTTCTCATGAACAAGCCGTTGGTGCTTCTGTGGTTGGCAACGAGTGGCCCGGAAGCAGTGGCGGAAAGAGTGTGGCAATTCTATATCTGGGAAAATTGCATGCTTGTTTGGGGGTCACCCAGGTAGCTCAGATGTTAGAGCACTGGTAGAGTTCACCAGAGGACATGGGTTTGATTCCCGGTCTGGGCGCATACTTCTCTCAAATGTATCGTCTGAATATTCCAAATTGTTGTATTTGCTTTGCCCAATGTTTATGCTAAGGTTCTAATTGAATTATTCTGTTCTTTCAGCTTCCAAATTGCTTGCTTTTCTTTCAAAGACAGTTCTCTGGTCTTCATGTTGGTTGATGCCGACTGACTCCCAAGGCAAAGGCAAAGGGTAAAACCAAGACAAGACATTCACAGCTCTTTTATGTGTGAACAATCAATGCAACAAAGAAACACCTGGGTAACAAGAAACACCTTTAAATCATTTGTTCCAATACTTATGCTCACATAAATGGGGGGACTGAACATAAAAAGTGCTATTGTTCTGCAATGATAAAACACATATACATGGAAATACCAATAAATAAAAGCTGACCTGTACTCTCACCTCATATTTATCTTTTGATCTCAAATCCAAATTTCTTGAGTATATAACAATAATAACAAATTTGACTTCAATGTTCCAATACTTATGGAGGGCACTGTACACAGTGCATTCAGAAAGTATTCAGACCCCTTCACTTTTTTCACATTTTGTTATGTTGCAGCCTTATGCTGAAATCGTTTGAATTCATTTTTTCCCTCATCAATCTACACTCAATAACCCCATAATGACAAAGAGAAAACAGGATTTTAGAAAGTTTTGCAGATTTATTAAAAAGAAAAAACTGAAATATCACATTTGCATAAGTATTCAGACCCTTTGCTATGACACTTGAAATTTAGCTCAGGTGCCTCCCATTTCTCTTGATCATCTTTGAGATGTTTCAACACCTTGATTGGAGTCCACCTGTGGTAAATTCAATTGATTGGACATGATTTGGAAAGGCACACACCTGTCTACATAAGGTCTCACAGCTGACAATGCATATCACAGCAAAAACCAAACCATGAGGTCGAAGGAACTGCCTGCAGAGCTCAGAGACAGGATTGTGTCGAGGCACAGATCTGGGGAAGCCGACAAAAAAAAATCTCTGCTGCATTGAAGGTTCCCAAGAGCACAGTGGCCTCCATAATTCTTAAATGGAAGAAGTTTGGCACAACCTGGACTCTTCCTAGAGCTGGCCGCCCGGCCAAGCTGAGCAATCGGGGGAGAAGGGCCTTGGTAATAGAGGTGACCAAGAACCTGATGGTCACTCTGGCTGAGCTCCAGCGATCCTGTGTGGAGATGGGAGAAACTTCCAGAAGGACAACCATCACTGCAACACTCCACCAATCTGGGATTTATGGCAGAGTGGCCAGAAGGAAGCCTCTCCTCAGTGAAAGACACATGAAAGCCCACTTGGAGTTTGCAAAAAAGCACCTAAAGGACTCTCAGACTGTGAGAAACAACATTATGTGGGCTTTCATGTGTGTTTCACTGAGAAGAGGCTTCCCTCTTGCCACTCTGCCATAAAGCCCGGATCGGTGGAGTGTCGCAGTGATTATTGTCCTTCTGGTAGTTTCTTCCATCTCCACACAGGATCTCTGGAGCTCAGCCAGAGTGACCATCGGGTTCTTGGTCACCTCTCTTACCAAGGTCCTTCTCCTCCCATTGCTCAATTTGGCCAGGCGGCCAGCTCTAGGAAGAGTCCTGGTTGTTCCAAACTTCTTCCATTCAAAAATTATGGAGGCCACTGTGCTCTTGGGAAACTTCAATGCAGCAGAAATGTTTTTGTAGGCTTCCCCAGAACTGTGCCTCGACACAATCCTGTCTCTGAGCTCTGCAGGCAGTTCCTTTGACCTCATGGCTTGGTTTTTACTCTGATATGCATTGTCAGCCGTGAGACCTTATATAGACAGGTGTGTGCCTTTCCAAATCATGTCCAATCAATTGAATTTACCACAGGTGGACTCCAATCAAGGTGTAGAAACATCTCAAAGATGATCAAGAGAAATGGGAGGCACCTGAGCTAAATTTCAAGTGTCATAGCAAAGGGTATGAGTACTTATGTAAATGTGATATTTCAGCTTTTTCTTTTTAATAAATCTGCAAAACTTTTTAAAATCCTGTTTTCTCTTTGTCATTATGGGGTATTGAGTGTAGATTGATGAGGGAAAAAATGAATTCAAACGATTTCAGCATAAGGCTGCAACATAACAAAATGTGAAAAAAGTGAAGGGGTCTGAATACTTTCCAAATGTACTGTATGTTAGTACCTTATCAAAACTAAGTGAACATCTCAATGGAAAAAGGGCACAAACTAGATTCGCCTGTTTGATTAGTTTTTTCCCATCTTAGAAAATAGCTCATATTAAAGAAATCCAGGTTCAAATCCTGTACAGTGTTCATATCTATCATCGACAAGCATTCCTGTAAAAAGTACAATGAGGTATGTACAAATCTGCACCAAGAGCCTTACATCACTGCATAGAAAATATAAAAACGACTCCAGAGTAGTCGGCAGTCTTCATACACGGCCAAATAATCAATGCTTTGAAGTTTCAAGAGAACCAATACCACATACTTCCATGTTCACGATCAATCTGCATGCACTGGACCAGTCATTACATATTGTTACAGACACGACTTTGATGTTAAGGTGGGCCGAGCGGAATGGCCGTCGTGTCCGCACAAATTACCCGACTATACTCGACGTTGACGAAGTCGCGCTACGCTGGCTCAATAAGAAAAAGAAGACACCCGGCTGGATTACAATAACACAATACGACACCAAGGGTTCAGTTCTCAAGACCTCCGGAGGAGATTATATTCGTACGGAAAGGTCAGATTACAGGGGCTAGAGTTATAATCACAGAAAGACAGGCACTTAGACACACTCTTATATTAACCCCGGACAGACGACAGACAAACGGGACAAGGCTGACTCACACGGGGGTTGATGAAAAGGACAGCGGGTATCGATGGCTCAAGGTGCACTCTTGGCTCAAAGCAGAATCGACTCGGTCCGGTCCAGAGATGCAGGGAGGTCACAGCGCTCGGAAGGCGACGTTCTTTCTCCAAGCTGAGGCGCATCTGACGTCACATCCGGCGCGGGGCCGCGTATATCCGGCGGGGAGTGACACGCCCTCGGCTCGTTAGCTCCGCCTCGTGGAATCGGCACGTTGCTTCTCATTGGGTGCGTGCGGGGGGGGTTACTGGCTCCGCCCCTGACGAGGAGCTGACAGCCAGCCCCTTCGGGGTAACCCCGTGGAGCGCATGGTCTGGAGCTAATCGAGCCGGTGTGAGGACGCATCCTCCCCCGCTCCGCCGCCATCTCCTCTGTTGTTGTTGTAATTGTTGTTGTAGTTGTTGTTATTGTTGTTGTTTGGGGAAGAAGATGGGAGGAGGTATGGGAAAGGTCCTAAACTCACTACTGATGCCATATAATCACATTCTGGTGCAACGAAGAGTCATAATTAATGGAGACGAGGCCTTAACTGACATAGAATAAGAATAACTAGGAAGATGTCCGAAAGTTGTCTACCTGTGGTGCGGTGGACCTGGGCACGACATTTAATGGGGGAATAAGGGGAAGGTCGGCTCTACTGATTGTTATTTACATGCAATGGGACTAGGGAATGGGGGATCGGGGAAAGTTGGGGAGTATTGGAGAAAATAGGGGAATATTTACAAGCGGATATGGAGGCCAAATTCCATATTCGCAACATTGCACCCTTCTCTACCCTCGGGGCGTCCCGACCCGATAAATTTTTACCTACTTTAGTGTGGCACGCAATGTAGTTCCCTCTACTATTAACTCTACCCTGAGTGCGACAGTTTTACAGATATTCACAAATGAGTAAATATGTCCCCCTGCGACGTTGCACCCTTCTCCTCACAGAAACACACCCACAGGATAACCGAATCCGGAAAGAATCCTCAAACTAAACATACAGCCGGTAGGGAGCATTATTTACAAGACTACGCTGCTATTTACACTACGATCCAGGACCTGTTTTTGGAGGAACACATGCAGATGTTATGCATAGAGAGAGCGCGCTTGCCAACATCGATACACCAACCCACGAGTGCTCTGTGGCCGACGGCCTTTAATAACGTGCAGAGCACCCTTCCCGAGCATCAACAGCACCACCCCACCACCAATCGGTGCAGTCACCATTGTTCATTGGAATAAAAATAAATGCGACAACCCCTAACCCTGCAGGTGTCTCTTGCTCTTCTTGTGGTGCACTTGGTGTCAACTAAAAGTGGTTCACCTGTATGGCATAGGTGCCACGTTGACCCATAGGTCCATCCCCGGGTGGTGCTTGGCCGCAAACGAACTGCGGTCCATTGTGGGTGGCCACAAACATTGCGGTCCATATGGTGTATCGATCCCGGCAGCAAACAGCGAAAGTGCAGGCCCACAACTGCGCAGCCAGCACCTCTCTCTCCTCTCTCTCTACCCCAAAGCCAGATCCTCGGAGGTGGGAGACAAAAGAAGAAACAAGTGAGTAAGGTGGTAAGGGCGCAAAAGTGCACGCAATGTAAGGTGATGCACACTGGGGGCACATGGGAACCAGGTGAGACAGGTACGTTCCTATCGTACGCCCCCCCCCCACCAGGTAACCTACATGGCCCCTCCCTTACCCCTTACTGTATCCACACAACACAACACTACCCATAAACATCTACTTTACAAATCAACAAACATCCCTACTGTCTTCCCCGTTCCTCCCATAAACCAAATTCGTCTTCTCTCCCTCCTAACCAATCAAATTTGCCATTTCCAACTCTCATCAAAATTTGCCATCTCCAACTCAACATCAAAATTTGCCATCACCAATTCATCATCAGTCCCTCCTAAGGAGGGAGAGATGGAATCACCCCAATGTCTCATCCACGTCGTGATGCGTCTCACCAATCCTCACAGCAATTCTCATTTCTGCGACACAAACAAAGAAAACACAGGTGTGGAGTCATCATCATCACCACAGGTAAGTGGCTGCGTATGGTGCGACAGGTTCATCAATCCTAACTATCTCCTAAATGACTTTAACAACTTTACACTACCCGGGGTCTTTCTCCGGCCAAACCATTGGCCCTCTTACACTATGGGTTCTAAAAACCAATTCCCATTGGCCAAACTGTGGTGCTCTTCAATTTGGGGTCTCACTCCCCCCGATTCATCTCCCGGTGCCCTCGCACAATTTCTGGGCTGCGACGTGTACCTCTCCCAGCGGGTCTACCCACCTGCACACCTCCACCACTGCAGTTGCCACCCGAGCTTACCTAGCTCCTCACCCTAACCTATCTACCTGGGGAAGGCCCTCTGGCGCTCTCCCCACTCCGTGCCCTCTCTGGCACTGGGCTGCCCGATCCACACCCGGGATCCTCAGGCACCCACTCACAACTACCGGCTCCCAGAGCCCACCTGCGGCCTCACCTGGCCGACATCCTCACAGTGGTGGAGTGCCCAACCAACTACACACACTAACAGGCTACACGCCCAGCCATTTCCACAACACTAATGCACCCATCCACAACACCATTCTGCAACCGCACCACAAATGCCAATATCCAACCACAATTTACCTGTACCCTCTACCTAACACTTACACTACCCGCCCCGGGTACTCGTGAAAGGGGTCCACTCTTCCCCCATCCACACCTTCGCACCACGCACACCACTCCATACCACTTACTCCAACTCTCTCCACACACCTGTACTTGCACCCTGTGCTCTCACACCTGGTGCCACCTGCACCCTTCTCTCCCCAAGCGCATTCGCGCTGATCCACACACTCACTACTCATACACGGCTCCACACACCTGTCCAGTTGCACACCTGTGCAATCACACCTGTTCAATTCTCACACACACGGCATCATCTCAGCTAACTACTCCCTTCTGAAACTTGCGCTTCCCAGTCGTCCCTTTAACTATTGCGCTCCCTCGTCATTATAATCCACACTAATCTACCTGCGTCCCCACTACAGGTATCAGTCACTAACTAATCTTAACGTTACCTAATGTCAATCTTCGCTAGATCCCTACACACCATATCCTAACCCACCCGGGCTAGTTTTCACTGCCATACACCCCATAATACTAGTGCTCCTTTGCCCCCTCATGGGAAGGATGGTGGATTTGCCATCCCACCACATCGGGGGTCTCTCACTACCAATTTTGCACATCAAATTTCAATAAATCAAAAATTTGCCAATCACTACCCATCATCTGCCAATCACTACTGCCAATCCCTTGCCAATCATCAAATTTTGTTTTTCTCTAATTTTGGGTCCAAAACACTAACCTCATCACCCAGTCGACTCACTAATACCTCTCGGTGCGCCAATCCCTGTCCAAAGCCCGGCTTCGTAAAGCCAAGCAATGGATGCTGGTTGTTTTGTGCCAGCGGCTGGATGCGTCCGGCACTCGGTGCAGGGACGGGGGTTTACCCGTGCCGAGATCCCACGCATCACCTCGGCGTGGAGCCATCCAATGTCCCGATCTCGACCTGCCGGCACGTCTCAACAAAACGTGGTCGCCATAACGACCCTTCCTATCGGGCTGCCCGCTCCGCCTAGTGGAGCACGGACGCGGCCGTTCAAAGCGAGGCCCAGCACGCACCGAGGGCCCGATTCGGCTATAAGTCGTTCTAAACTCTACCCCGTCTAACGTCGATGCTTCACCTGCATGCTTACACCCCGCAGCCCGTTCCTTGCTCACACATCCAGCCGTCTCCATGCTCCTCGTCGTACCTTTCCTTACACACCTCGGTACTCTCATTCCACTCACAGCCTTGGTCACACACCTGACCACCGAACATTTTGGCACACATTCGTTGGTCGCACACCTCACCAATACACCGCTTCGCGCCCCCTCCTCGGTCACCTCCTCTGTGACAATCACAGGTGTGCCCTCATTCGCACACCCAACCACGTGCCTCACCACCAACTCCAGCGTGCATTCCCACTCACGCTCTACCATTCCAGGTGTGCATCCTTCCATCCCAGGTGTACATCCTCGCTCATCTGTCACAACTAACTCACGCTCCTTGTCACTCTCACTACTTTCACCTCCATTCTTGACAGCGCACTCACCCTTACTCTTGACAGCGCACTCTTTCCTCGTGCACCTGTCCGTCACACACCTTTCTCGCGCACACTCTCCCGTTACACCCTCTGTAACACTCACCACAGGTGGACACTCTTCCTTACTTCTGACAGCGCACTCTTTCCTCATGCACCTGTCCGTCACACACCTTTCTCGCGCACACTCCTGTGCACACTCTCCCGTCACACCCTCTGTAACACTTACCACAGGTGGACACTCTTCCTTGCTTCTGACAGCGCACTCTTTCCTCATGCACCTGTCCGTCACACACCTTTCTCGCGCACACTCTCCCGTTACACCCTCTGTAACACTCACCACAGGTGGACACTCTTCCTTACTTCTGACAGCGCACTCTTTCCTCATGCACCTGTCCGTCACACACCTTTCTCGCGCACACTCCTGCGCACACTCTCCCGTCACACCCTCTGTAACACTCACCACACCACGCTTCCATGTGCTCCCTCGCACACGCGCTACGACCGACTCACTCTCGCCAGCACACTCACTCCTTGGCACGCACTTTTTCCTCACACACCCCAGAGTCGGACTTTCTTGCACACCTCCATTTTTGCACACCAGACCTGTCGCACACTTCACCAACGGCCTCTCACGAACACCCGGGTCTATCTCGACCCCCAAGCCTCTTAAATCACCTGGCGCATCATACGCACGACCATATTGGTCACCACTTACACCGGGTCCTCTTCCTCTTCGCTTCTGCTCCATCACCTGCGAATCCCTCATCCGGTTAATGAGCACATCATCACGATCCAAACACAGACTTTGGACCAATTCTTTTATCTCCTCTTTTATCTCTTTCTTATCCCCTCTCCGTCGCTTCTTAATTTCGCTCATCCCTTCTTCCACTTCTTCTAATTTGTGCCTCACCTCTTTTATTCCCCGGTACGTCTCCTCAAGCTCGTCCTCCAAGGCTACCTTGACCGTTTCCAGGTGCGTCCTCACCTGCCGGTCCTTCGTCTCCATTACCTCTACCACCTCGTCCAACCTCGTTGTCAGTCCCTCACGTACCATCTGACATTCCCTCTTTGTCGCTATCAAGTCATCTTTTAGTTCTTTCTGTGTCGCCTTTAAACCTCCTAATACCGCAGTGTTCCTTTGAACCTGCTCCACTAACTCCGTCTGTCCCACCGTCAGCTGCTCCACCTCCTGCGTCAGGTCCTCTATGCCCCCTTGTAACTTTACAGTCGCCTTTCTCACCTCCTTTTCCATGTGCTCCTCACAGTGCCTCACCTCCTCGCGCACTCCTCCGACTTCCTCACTCACTCCTCTTCTGATCTCCTCTCCCATCACTTGCATCTCCTGCCCAGATGCCACCCTCATCTGCTCCATTTCCTCCCTGTGAGCATCCAGTTTGGTTTCTACCCCCATTCTGACCCCCTCTATCTGCTGCTCCATTTGTTTAACTTCCCTTTCCGCTTGGTCCCTCATGTCCCTCAATTTGCCTTCCATACTGTTTTCTAACCCCTCTAACCCATTTTTCACTCCCTCTATTTGATTCTCTTGAGCGGCCATTCTGTTTTCCACCCCCGTTAACCCATGTCTCACCTCTTTTATCCCGTTGTCTAACCCCTCAAAATTATTGTCTAACTTCCCAAATTTCTTGTCTAACTCCTCAAAATTATTGTCTAACTTCCCAAATTTCTTGTCTAACTCCTCAAAATTATTGTCTAACTTCCCAAATTTCTTGTCTAACTCCTCAAAATTATTGTCTAACTTCCCAAATTTCTTGTCTAACTCCTCAAAATTATTGTCTAACTTCCCAAATTTCTTGTCTAACTCCTCAAAATTATTGTCTAACTTCCCAAATTTCTTGTCTAACCCCCCGATTTGATTCCCTAGTCGCTCCCCCATTCTGTTTTCCATTTTCTCCATTTCCCTGGCTCTTTTTTCGTTGTCGCTCTTCGACTCTGCCATGTATTCGCTAAACCGTGCCATGAACTGCTGCATGTCAAACGGCTGCATGTTAAAGCCCGCTGATACAGCCGGCTCGGCTACCGCGCGCTCGTGCGAGGCGCCTTTTTGCGCGCCCGCTACTTCGTGCGTGACGGCGCTATTTTGCGAACCTGCCGCCCTCACTGCTTCGCTCTCCTCTTGTCCCTCAATTTGGTCCTGGACCGACCCTGCTTCACTCTCCCCTACCGGACCCCAGCCGTCTTGATCCGCCATAGCGCGACTTTCAAAATTCGAGTTTCGTAAAACAAATTCGAAATTTCGCCGTTATACTTTCGTCGAGCGCAGTACCCGCGCTCCG
Organism: Myxine glutinosa; assembly: GCF_964187855.1. Classification (NCBI taxonomy): domain Eukaryota; kingdom Metazoa; phylum Chordata; class Myxini; order Myxiniformes; family Myxinidae; genus Myxine; species Myxine glutinosa. Next base: position 57,235,189 of record NC_136264.1, on the reverse strand, counting down.
GATCGATTTTGTCGAGCGCCGTACGCGCTCCGGATCGATTTTGTCGAGCGCAGTACGCGCTCCGGATCGATTTTGTCGAGCGCAGTACGCGCTCCGGATCGATTTTGTCGAGCGCAGTACGCGCTCCGGATCGATTTTCCCTCCCAAAATTTGGGCCTAACTAATTTAGTCCCGGGTCCGAATCTCACTCCTCGACACCAATTGTTACAGACACGACTTTGATGTTAAGGTGGGCCGAGCGGAATGGCCGTCGTGTCCGCACAAATTACCCGACTATACTCGACGTTGACGAAGTCGCGCTACGCTGGCTCAATAAGAAAAAGAAGACACCCGGCTGGATTACAATAACACAATACGACACCAAGGGTTCAGTTCTCAAGACCTCCGGAGGAGATTATATTCGTACGGAAAGGTCAGATTACAGGGGCTAGAGTTATAATCACAGAAAGACAGGCACTTAGACACACTCTTATATTAACCCCGGACAGACGACAGACAAACGGGACAAGGCTGACTCACACGGGGGTTGATGAAAAGGACAGCGGGTATCGATGGCTCAAGGTGCACTCTTGGCTCAAAGCAGAATCGACTCGGTCCGGTCCAGAGATGCAGGGAGGTCACAGCGCTCGGAAGGCGACGTTCTTTCTCCAAGCTGAGGCGCATCTGACGTCACATCCGGCGCGGGGCCGCGTATATCCGGCGGGGAGTGACACGCCCTCGGCTCGTTAGCTCCGCCTCGTGGAATCGGCACGTTGCTTCTCATTGGGTGCGTGCGGGGGGGGTTACTGGCTCCGCCCCTGACGAGGAGCTGACAGCCAGCCCCTTCGGGGTAACCCCGTGGAGCGCATGGTCTGGAGCTAATCGAGCCGGTGTGAGGACGCATCCTCCCCCGCTCCGCCGCCATCTCCTCTGTTGTTGTTGTAATTGTTGTTGTAGTTGTTGTTATTGTTGTTGTTTGGGGAAGAAGATGGGAGGAGGTATGGGAAAGGTCCTAAACTCACTACTGATGCCATATAATCACATTCTGGTGCAACGAAGAGTCATAATTAATGGAGACGAGGCCTTAACTGACATAGAATAAGAATAACTAGGAAGATGTCCGAAAGTTGTCTACCTGTGGTGCGGTGGACCTGGGCACGACATTTAATGGGGGAATAAGGGGAAGGTCGGCTCTACTGATTGTTATTTACATGCAATGGGACTAGGGAATGGGGGATCGGGGAAAGTTGGGGAGTATTGGAGAAAATAGGGGAATATTTACAAGCGGATATGGAGGCCAAATTCCATATTCGCAACAATATGTTGTCACAACAAATAATAACAGACAATCCAAACAAAACTAATTAAGTTTAAAGATCATAATTATCAAAGACAAGTCTATGACTTTTTTGCCAAGTCTCCACGACCAGTGAATGTCAAATTAATTTTGGGTAGATTTATGTCGTGTCGACCTGCAGGATCCCATACAAGCTTGTTCCAAAGCAGCAAAAATACAGTCACGTGAAAAAGTAAGTACACCCCATGTAAAGTTTTGACTTTTTCAACATATTTCAACATACAGCTATTTGATCTTCATTTCAACATCATTGAGAGATAAAGGTGTTATAATATAACAAATATCATGAAACATTTACATTTTGTAGTCCATTGTACAATTTAAATAAACATAAATGCAAATTTAGTATGTGGAAAAAGTAAGTACACCCAGGCATTTATCACTACTTCAAATACCTAAAATTAGAATCAGGTGCACCAGCTGAGGTGCAAATGATTAGAACCTTGTTTGAAATTCCAACTTCTTTCCTGGAAGTCCTGGCAGTGTCCATATGTTTTATACCTCTCCCACCCCCCCCCCCCCCCTTCCCATGCCTCCTCCCAAAGCCCTCTCCCTCCCACAGTTCTCTCGATGTCTCCATGTCTCCATGTCTCTCGGTCCCTGCTCTCAAATGTTGTGTTTGTGTCCTTCCCCATCTCTCCCCATCTTGTCTACCGCTCCCGATGTTATTTGTTTTATGTGTCTGTTTGTCTTTCTGTGTGATTAATGTTCGCTCTTTCACGAGCCTCGATCTTGTATACAAAAAAAAAAAAAAAAAAAAAAAAATCGTTAGAGAGGATCTTGGAGGAACCTGTCTTATTTAAACCTCAGACATTTAGTTTGGTTTGCTCTTTGTTGTTGAAGTGTGCGGCGTCACCATGCCTAGATCAAAAGAGCTCTCTGAGGCCTTCAGAAAGAAGGTTATAGATGCCTACGAGTCTGGGAAGGGATTTAAAAAGATCTCCAAACAATTTGAAATCAATCATTCGACTGTCCGGAAGATCATCTACAAGTGGAGAAGATTATGTGGGGGGTCAGGCATGGAGACAAGTGGAGAGAAGAAAAGCAAATACCTATTTTGGCGGGCAACCCCTCTCCCCCTCCCATAGACCACCTTAGAACCCGATTTTTTTAATGCCAGGAACAAACATTGGTGCATCATGGGCGATGAATGGAATGTTGTGGTCAAGTTTCATCAGATTTGTATTTGTAATTTCTCAGAAGAAAGCAAATACCAATTTTTTTGGGGGGGGGCGCAACCTCCAAGATGACCCCCTTAGACTTCGATTTTCTTAGTGCCGTGTACAAACTTTAGTTAATCGCGGGTGATGAATGTTGTGGTCAAGTTTCATCGAAATTATGTGTGTAGTTTCAGAGAAGAAAGCAAATTCCTATTTTGGGGGGTCAAACCTGGATCCACTTTGACCCCCGGTAGACACCTTTAGACATCGATTTTTTTTGATGCCGTGAACAAACTTGAGTTGCCACATTCAATGTATAATTTGTGCCAAGTTTGGTCAGAATCCCATCAGCGGTTTCAGGGAAGAAGTTGCAAGCAGTTATGGACTGACGGACGGACGACACGCCATATCATAAGCTCCCGGGAACTACGTTCCATGTGAGATTAAAAGAGAAAAAGGGAGACTTTATTATTCACTGGTCGAAAGTACTCAAAATGGGCAGTTATAAATTCCTTAACAGCAAATAATTTTTCTTCTGGGGGGAGAAATGCAGCCAGCAAAATCTAGGCAAATCTAGACAGCATATATGCATATATGTATGTGTATATATATATATATATATATATAGATATATATATATATATATATATTGTTACGGACCGCGGACAAGATGTTGTTTGCCGAGCGGATGGCGCCGCGGCCGAACAGTTACTCCGACTAACCCGATTTCTGAACGTTGGCCAAAATCGCGCCACAGATATTCAATGGGGAAAAGACTAAAGCGAAGGATGTGAAGAAGAAGAAAGACAAAGGGTAAGGAATACGAATATAATTTATTTACTATTTACAACCAAAAGTAACCAAGGAAGAAGGAAAGATAAGAAAATAATTTACAGAAGATATTAGAGACACAGTGCAATGCTAGCTTACCTACAGTCTTAATTAACCCAGGGACAGAACAAACAAGGACAGACTCACGCGGGGAATGATGATAGGACTGGCAGGAGGTGAATGGCTGGAGGGAGAGGAAGGTCCACGGGTAATGCAGCACGATCGGCGCGTTTAGCAGCTGTCGTTCCTTCGCGGCCCTGCTCAAGAACTGCCGTCAAGGCCCCAAGCTGCTGTGGCTGCTGCTGTGGCTGCTGCTGCTGCTGCTGTGTGTACGTCGCGTGCTTTTTCCAGGACTCATCTGAGGTGGGGGCGTCTTCTGCGGGTTATATATGCCACGCCCCTGAACCTTCGCGAACCTCCTTGATGTTTCTCTCCACACCCTTTCCAAGTCCAACCCCTTGTTCGTGGTTGGTTGAGTGGGGCTGACTCACTCCTCCCCTCTATGACGAGGTGGGGACACGCCCTTCTTCCCCGACCCGAGCACATGTTCAATGGTGGTTTTGGGGCGAAATCAACAACCCACCGCTGTAGCAAACCTGGCAAACTGCCCAGTGCAGTTGGCAATGGAGGCTTGGAGGGGAGGTAATTGGCAATTGAGGCTTGGCAATGACGCAGTTGGAAATGGAGGTTTTGGGAATAGGAATGAAAGTGGATCTATCTTGTTTCACTTGGTGCAATGGAGTGTCATCTTAATGGAAGACAAGGCCTTACCCTAATACACATAATAAGGAAATAAACGACTGAACAGGGGTATTATGGTGTCCTCCATGTATGCTTTATGGAACTACAGGAACGCCCTTTGACCTTTATACAACACTGGAGCAAGGAGGGCGATATTCTAACAACAATTTACTATACAATAAAAACACAATAAAAAAAACACAATCCTCATATCCACAACACTGCACCCTCCTCCTCTTAGGCACGTCCCGGGCCTCTTACCTTAACTTTTAGTGTGGCACGTAGGTGTAGTTCCCTCTACTTTTAACCTGACCCTGAGTGCGACAGTTTTAAAACATAAATATATATGTCCCGCTGCTCCATTGCACCCTACCTAACAGACTCATGCCCACAGCTAACCGAATTGCGGATTGGTCTTCAAACTATACATTTACGGTGGGGGCGCATTATTTACAATGGCCCTACTTTATTTACAATACGCAACCCAGGACCTGTGATTGTTCTTTTGGGGGGGGGAGAGACAGTCTGCTCTGCATCAATGCACCCTGAAAGCACCCAAAACGCACCAACACACCCTCAAGCACCAATCGGTGCACAGTCATCATTGTTCAAGAAAATAAAAACAACAAACAAACCCCTAACCCTGCTGGTGGTCTCTTGCTCTTCGGCTCCCTCTGCTGGCTATTATTTTCTTCCAGTTGTTGTCTTTCTTTCATTCATTTTCTTACTGGCGGCCTATTGTAATAAAAGTGCACAAACGTGTCCATCTCTATTTATTTATGGCCCACAGAGCCGACTATGTGTGGTTCACCTGTAGGGCATCGGTGCCCTGTGACCAAGGTCCGCCAGCAAGATCTCGGGCCTTCATGGCCGGTTCCAGCAGAGGGGCCATGCCCCAACCCATGGGGTCCATAAGTGGTGCTCAGCCACAGACATGTGGTCCATAATGTGGTGCATCGATGCAGACAGCTGTGGTTGCGAGAGGTTCGGGCGCACAATGGCCGACTCACGCATGCTCCCCTCGGCGCCCCGTGGCGCACAGGTCCTCATGTGGGAGACAAAGGGGGGAAAAGACAGATGAGCGAGGGGCAAGGTCACAAGGGTACACATCAATAAGGCAATGCAAGGCGAAGTGCGTACGGAGAGCGAAGTGAGAAAGCTCGTCCCTACAGTACGTCACCCCCCCTGTCACCTACTCTACCCTTGCCCTTACCCCATATTTACAAAATCTACACATTTACAAATTCGTCGCGAATGTCACGTCTTCCCCATATTTCCCCTACACCAAATTAGTCTTCACAATCCCACTATCCAAAATTTGCCATCACCCAATTCATCATCAATCCTCATAAGGAGGTAGAGATGTAACATCAAGCACAATGTCACACCCACGTCATGATGCGTCTCACAATCCAAACATTTGCATCAATAAAAATAATAAAAACAACCTGGCATGGTGTGGAGTACCATCGTTACCTCAGGTGAGTGGATGTAGATGGTGCAAGGAGATTTTCATCCTAACTACTTTCTAAATGACATTAACACACTTTACACTACCCGGGGTCTTTCCCTGCAAATCCATTGGCCAACTTACACTATGGGTTCTAAAAACCAATTCCCATTGACCAAACTGTGGTGCTTCTCAATTTGGGGTCTCACTCCCCCGATGCAACTCCCTGTGCCCTTGCACAATTTCAGGACTGGGGCGTGTGGCTCTCCCAGCAGGTCTACCCACCTGCACACCTCCACCACTGTAGTTGCCACCCGAGCTTACCTAGCTCCTCACCCTAACCTATCTAACTGGGGAAGGCCCCTCCTGGCTCTGTCACCCCTCGGTGCCCTCTGGCACTGGGCTACCCGAGTCCGTCCTCCGGATCCTCGGGCCCCATCCACAACAACTCTACCGGCTCCCAGGGCCCACCTGCGGCCTCACCTGGCCGACATCCTCACAGTGGTGGAGTGCCCAACCAACTATACACACGAACAGGCTACACGCCCAGCCATTTCCACAACACTAATGCACCCATCCAAATACCATTCTTCCACCACGCACCACAGATGCCAATATCCAACCACAATTTACCTGTACCCTCTACCTAACACTTACACTACCCTCCCCGGGTATTCGTGATGGTGGTCCATCCTCCTTTCCCCCATCCACACCTTCGCACCATCCACTCCACTCCACTCCACAGTTTCCACCATACTCACTCCACGACCATCCATTCTGTTACGTGGTCCCCTCGGTGAATACCTGGTCTCGGTGACCCCCGGACAATGAGAGGAACTTCGCCAGAAAGCTGTATTATATATGCGCTTTCGCCGCGCAATCCATATGAATTTCACCCAAGAGACAACTGATGTTCAAGGATATATTTCAATGGTAATGATACCATACAAGGTCAATGATACAACCACGGAGATTTTCCCCGAGCAATCAACAATACACAACCATCAACAATTCCCAACCCACAATCAATTCCCTATGATTAAGATGGCCATCTTATATACGTGTGTCCCGGTGAGTACTCACGACACCCTTTTGGTCTCGGTCCCGCACAATGTCTCTGGGCCCCTCCTGACCAAGATGATAGTCGGCGTCGCCGCACTCGGGCGGTTGAAAGAACCCCGGGTGGACGTGTTTCCACCGGGCAGGTATCGTACCCGGCACCCCGGCTACAGCCCCTCGCGGCCACGCGAAGCGGGGACGGGAAAGCAAGCCAAACGCCCCACGCCGCTTGCCAGGCGTGTTAGGCCCCAACGGGCGACCCGTACGCGTCTTTTTAGACGGTGTTGCGCACGGCGCCAAACGCTGGGTCGGTGCACGGCCACACGACAGTTTGCCGTCCACCGGGCAGGTATCCGTCCCGGTAACTCCTCTCGCCAGACAGGCTCGGGAACTCCGCTTTTCCACACGGCTCAATCAATCCCACCTTTCGTCGGTGCGGGGCGAGGAAGAAGAATACTCGTCCTTTTTTCCTCGTGTCTTTTCCTCTTCCGTTTCCGGTCACTTCCGTTTCCGGCCACTTGTTCAGAAGGGCTCCTGACCCTCCAATCACAACAACCCTTAATATACTACACACGGATAAGCAAAGACCTGAATGGTAATCCACATACATTCACATAAATATGTAACAATTCCCATACTCCATATATTCCACACAACCATTTATTCCATACACCTGTTCTTCATACCTGTTGTTGCACACCTGTGCAATCACACCTGGTGCCACCTACACCCTCCTTCCTTCCTGGACCATTTGGTCAGCACAACGCACAATCACCTTCTCTCACTCATACACTGCTCCACACCTGTTGTTGCACACCTGTGCAATCACACCTGTTCCTCACAAACATTTCACAATACACTTCTGAATACACCTCCAACACTCACACGGCATCATCTGAACTACCTGGTGCCCTGCTAACTTAGTGCTCCCCGTCTTCCCTTTAAACTAAGCACATACCACGTCATTATCATCCACACTAATCTACCTGCGTCCCCACTACAGGTATCATTGTCACTACCTAACCTTAACGTTACCTAAGGTCATCTTCTCTAGATCCCTATCATTATATCCTAACCCTCCCGGGCTAGTTTTCACTGCCATAAACCCCATAAGACTAGTGCTCCTTTGCCCCCTTTGTGAGAGATGGCAGAGTTGCCATCCCACCACATCGGGCATCTTCTACTACCAATTTTGCTCACCAAATTTCAGCCAATCAAAAATTTGCCAATCACTACCAATCCTCTGCCAATCATTTGCCAATCATCAAATTTTGCTTTTTCTAATTTCGGGGCCAAAACACTATCCTCATCATTACAGTCTACTCACTTGAGCCTCTCGGTGCGCCAATTCACTTCTACAGCCCGGCTTCGCAAAGCCGAGCAATGAATGCGGGTTGCTTGGTGCCGGCGACTGGATACGTCCGGCATTCGGTGCAGGGAAGGACGCTTACCCGGGCCGAGATCCCACGCACCATCTCGGCACAGAGCCGTCCAATGGCCCGATCTCGACCTGCCGGAACGCCTCAACAAAAAGGGGTCGCCATGACGACCCTTCCTATTGGGCTGCCCGTTCCGCTTAGTGGAGCACAGACGCAGCCGTTCAAAGCGCGGCCCGGCGTGGATCTCACACGGCGGTTCTTTCGAAACCGCCGTGGTTCGGATCCCCGCTGGTCCTCGCGGCACGTGAAGCCCGGCACGCACCGAGGGCCCGATTCGGCTATACGTCGCTCTAACTGCTAACCCGGTTACCGTCGATGCTTCACCTGCATGCTCACACGCATACGCGACCCCTTTCACCCTCACCGAGCTCGGTGCTCCAACGCCGCCCGTACACCCCGCGTACTTCGCTATTGCACTCGTTCTTTCGCTCACAGACGTAGTCACACACCTGACCACCGCACACCTTTGCACACACTCGTCGTTCGCACACCTCACCAACACACCTCTTCGCGCCCCCTCCTCGGTCACCTCCTCTGACAACCACAGGTGTGCTCTCACTTGCACACCCCACCACATGCCTCACTACTAACTCAAGTGTGCATTCCCACACACGCTCTACCATTCCAGGTGTGCATCCTTCCATTCCAGGTGTACATCCTCTCTCACCTGCCACAACCAACTCTCGCTCCGTGTCACTCTCACTACTCTCACCTCCACACTTGGTCACGCACTCACCCTTACTCTTGCCAGCGTACTCTGTACTCATGCACCCGTCCGTTACACACCTTTCTCGCGCATCCTCTTGCGCACACTCTCTCGTTACTTCCTCTGTAACACTCACCACAGGTGTACACTCTCTCGTTACATCCTCTGTAACACTCCTCATCCCGTGCTTCCATGTGCCCCCTCGCACACGCGCTAAGACCAACTCACTCTCGACAGCACACACTCCTCGGCGCGCACTTTTTCCTTACACACCCCAGAGTCGGACATTCTCGCACACCTCCTCTTTCGCACTCCGTACCTGTCGCACACTTCACCAACGGCCTCTCACGAACACCCGGATCCAAATCAACCCCCAAGCCGACTGAAGCTCCCCTCACATCATAGACATTTCCTCGTATATCGCCACTCACCTTGGCACCTCATCTCCGCACCTCCTTCGCCACCTGCAAACTCTTTATTTGGTTAGCGAGCACACCATCATGGTTTGAGCACCGACCTTGCACATATTCCATCACTTCCTCCCTTATCTCCTTTTTAGTTTCCCTTCGTCTCTTCTTAATTTCACTCACCCCCTCTTCCACCTTCTCCAATTTTTCCTTCACCTCTTTTATTTCCCAGTGAGTCTCCTCAATTTCGTCCTCTAAGGCTACCTTGCCCGTTTCTATGTGCGTCCTCACCTCTCTGTCCTTCGTCTCCATTACTTCTGTCACCTCGTTGTCAGTCCCTCACGTACCATCTGACATTCCTTCTGTGTCGCTATTAATTCATTTTTAATGTCTTTTTGTGTCGCTTTTAATCCCCCGATTATTGCAGTGTTCTTTTCCACTTGGTCCACGAGTTCCTTTTGTCCCACTGTCAGCTGTTCTACTCCCCTCGTCAGACCCTCTATGCCCCCCTGTATCCTAGCCATATTATTCCTCACCTCTTTCTCCATACGCTTCTCACCTCG